>NC_052322.1:47015995-47060995 GCF_016432855.1 Salvelinus namaycush
GTGTTGCAGATCTATACATCCAATATCTACAGAAAGAACCAGCTGCATCTGGACCTGGCCTTTAATATTGAATATGTGTTGCAGATCTATACATCCAATATCTACAGAAAGAACCAGCTGCATCTGGACCTGGCCTTTAATATTGAATATGTGTTGCAGATCTATACATCCAATATCTACAGAAAGAACCAGCTGCATCTGGACCTGGCCTTTAATATTGAATATGTGTTGCAGATCTATACATCCAATATCTACAGAAAGAACCAGCTGAATCCAGAGGACCTGGTCTTTAATATTGAATATGTGTTGCAGATCTATACATCCAATATCTACAGAAAGAACCAGTTGAATCCAGAGGACCTGGCCTTTAATATGGAATATGTGTTGCAGATCTATACATCCAATATCTACAGAAAGAACCAGCTGAATCCAGAGGACCTGGCCTTTAATATTGAATATGTGTTGCAGATCTATACATCCAATATCTACAGAAAGAACCAGCTGAGCCCAGAGGACCTGGCCTTCTTTCTCCTCAGTATCACACAACTCAATCAGATTCATTGTGTGCCTCCTAAACGTCACCCTATTCAATAGGGCTCGGTTCAAAGTAGTTTACTATTCAGGAAACATATGTCTGTATGACACTTAACTTAGGTTTCTGTAGTTACATATGTAACACGGTGTCTTTTTAACCTCTTCATGTCATATGTTAAACATCATTTTACTTTCTGTCTATAATGTGTAACTGTTACAGACTACTGAGTTCCTCCAAGCTCTCATTTCAATTCAAGTCAATTCAATGGGCTTTATTGGCATGGGGAAAAAATATGTTTACATTCCCAAAGCAAGTGAAATAAATAATAAACAAAAATGAAATAAGCAATAAAAAATGAACAAGTAAACATTACACAAAGGAATAGAGACATTTCAAATGTCATATTATGGCTGTGTACTGGGTCGTAACAAAATGGAAATAGTTGAGGTACAAAAGGGAAAACAAGCATAAATATGGGTTGTATTTACAATGGTGTTTGTTCTTCACTGGTTGCCCTTTTCTTGTGGCAACAGGTCACACATCTTGCTGCTATGAAGGCACACTGTGGTACTTCACCCAATAGATATCGGAGTTTATAAAAATGTGATTTGTTTTAGAAGTCTTTGTGGGCCTGAGTAATCTGAGGTTAATATGTGTCTCTAATAAGGTCATACATTTGGCAGGAGGTTAGGAAGTGCCGTTCAGTTTCCACCTGGTTCGTGGGCAGTGTGCACATAGCCTGTCTTAACCTCTACAGGATTGGTGCGTCCCCTGCGGGACGGTTGAGCTAACGTAGGCTAATGTGATTAGCATGAGGTTGTAAGTAACAAGGACATTCCCCCAGGACATAGACATATCCGATATTGGCAGAAAGCTTAAATTCTTGTTAATCTAACTGCACTGTCCAATTTACAGTAGCTATTACATTGAAACAATACCATGCTATTGTTTGAGGAGAGTGCACAGTTATGAACTTGAAAAGTTATTAATAAACAAATGATGCACATTTGGGCAGTCTTGATACAACATTTTGAACAGAAATGCAATGGTTCATTGGATCAGTAAAGAAAATGCAAAAATTAACTTAAGTTGGAGACTTATATCTCCCTCACTAACTTCAAGCATCGGCTGTCAGAGTAGCTTACCGATCGCTGCAGCTGTACACAGCCCATCTGTAAATAGCCCATCCAAAAAACTGCCGACCCCATATTTGTTTTTTGTTTTTTTCTGCTCTTTTGCTCACCAGTATTTCTACTTGCACATCCTCATCTGCACATCTATCACTCCAGTGTTAATTTGCTAAATTGTAATTACTTTGTCAGTACAGCCTATTTATTGCCTTACCTCCTTACTTCATTTGCACACACTGCATACACATTTTCTATTGTGTTGTTGACTGTACGTTTGTTTACTCCATGTGTAACTCTGTGTTGTTGTTTTTGTCTCACTGTTTTGTTTTATCTTGGCCAGGTCGCAGTTATAAATGAGAACTTGTTCTTAACCGGCCTACCTAGTTAAATAAAGGTGAAATAAAATAAAAGTATAACACTTTACACATACACTACTGCCATCTAGTGGCCAAAATCTAAATTGTTTCTGGGCTGGAATAATACACTATGGCCTTTCTCTTGCATTTCAAAGATGATGGTACAAAAAAAAATACAAAAGAATGTTTGTTTTTTCTTTGTATAATCTTTTACCAGATCCAATGTGTTATATTCTCCTACATTCATTTCACATTTCCATAAACTTCAAAGCTTTTCCTTTCAAATGGCACCAAGAATATGCAGATCCTTGCCTACGGCGGCCTTTCTCAATAGCAAGGCTGTGCTCACTGAGTCTGTACATGGTTAAAGCTTTCCTTCATTTTGGGTCAGTCACAGTGGTCAGGTATTCTGACACTGTGTACTCTCTGTTTAGGGCCAAATAGTATTCTAGTTTGCTCACTTTTTTTGTTAAGTCTTTCCAATGTGTGAAGTAATTATCTTTTTGTTTTCTCATGATTTGGTTGGGTCTAATTGTGTTGCTGTCCTGGGGCTCTGTGGATTCTGTGGGAGAGGCCTGCATTTCATTATTTCGTTTCTGTAGGCTATTTAACAAACTAGGCTATACGAGAATTGTAATTGATGACAATGCAAAACATACATGACTTTAAATACACAACTTGAACGAACACATATTTAGCCGTGGAGCACATGCTGATTGTTCAGTGAGGTGTCAAGCCTCGACACACCTTCAACCTGTTTATTCATCAAATCCCAGCCCGTATGCGCCATCTATCCATAATTCCGGTTGTGAAAATAGCAAAAATATTTCGGACGCATCCCCAAATCTACAGCCCTACCGCCAGTGCTTAGATTTAGCAATACGTTAGCTTTGTTAAAACAGAGCCCTGTGTGTTCATTTAACTTCTTCGGGATCGCTTTCCATACTGTAAACTTGTCTTACTGCAGACTCAGAGTAAACTATTTTCCATACTGAAAACCTGTCTTACTGCAGACTCAGAGTAAACTATTTTCCATACTGTAAACCTGTCTTACAGCAGACTCAGAGTAAACTATTTTCCATACTGAAAACCTGTCTTACTGCAGACTCAGAGTAAACTATTTTCCATACTGAAAACCTGTCTTACTGCAGACTCAGAGTAAACTATTTTCCATACTGTAAACCTGTCTTACTGCAGACTCAGAGTAAACTATTTTCCATACTGTAAACCTGTCTTACAGCAGACTCAGAGTAAACTATTTTCCATACTGAAAACCTGTCTTACTGCAGACTCAGAGTAAACTATTTTCCATACTGTAAACCTGTCTTACTGCAGACTCAGAGTAAACTATTTTCCATACTGTAAACCTATCTTACTGCCATAAGCTCTTATTTTATGTTTGTTAATTGTATACAGTGACTGTACCGTAGCTTTGGATAACAGAATCTGTATAATCGGCTGGTGTCACCAACTGGGAAATGTAGTGGCACCAGGGGAAGATGTTAGTCAGGAGACATGGTGTACTATGGTGTGTAGCTGTGTTTGTGTGTACTATGGTGTGCAGCTGTATTTGTGTGTACTATGGTGTACAGCTGTGTTTGTGTGTACTATGGTGTACAGCTGTGTTTGTGTGTACTATGGTGTGCAGCTGTATTTGTGTGTACTATGGTGTACAGCTGTGTTTGTGTGTACTATGGTGTACAGCTGTGTTTGTGTGTACTATGGTGTGCAGCTGTATTTGTGTGTACTATGGTGTGCAGCTGTATTTGTGTGTACTATGGTGTGTAGCTGTATTTGTGTGTACTACGGTGTGCAGCTGTGTTTGTGTGTATTATGGTGTAGAACTGTGTTTGTGTGTACTATGGTGTGCAGCTGTGTTTGTGTGTACTACGGTGTGTAGCTGTGTTTGTGTGTACTACGGTGTGTAGCTGTGTTTGTGTGTACTATGGTGTGCAGCTGTGTTTGTGTGTACTACGGTGTGTAGCTGTGTTTGTGTGTACTACGGTGTGCAGCTGTGTTTGTGTGTACTACGGTGTGTAGCTGTGTTTGTGTGTACTATGGTGTGCAGCTGTGTTTGTGTGTACTACGGTGTGCAGCTGTGTTTGTGTGTACTACGGTGTGTAGCTGTGTTTGTGTGTACTATGGTGTGCAGCTGTGTTTGTGTGCACTATGGTGTGTAGCTGTGTTTGTGTGTACTATGGTGTGTAGCTGTGTTTGTGTGTACTATGGTGTACAGCTGTGTTTGTGTGTACTATGGTGTACAGCTGTGTTTGTGTGTACTATGGTGTGTAGCTGTGTTTGTGTGTACTACGGTGTGCAGCTGTGTTTGTGTGTACTATGGTGTGTAGCTGTGTTTGTGTGTACTATGGTGTGCAGCTGTGTTTGTGTGTACTATGGTGTGTAGCTGTGTTTGTGTGTACTATGGTGTACAGCTGTGTTTGTGTGTATTATGGTGTTCAGCTGTGTTTGTGTGTACTATGGTGTGTAGCTGTGTTTGTGTGTACTATGGTGTACAGCTGTGTTTGTGTGTACTATGGTGTGTAGCTGTGTTTGTGTGTACTATGGTGTGCAGCTGTGTTTGTGTGTACTATGGTGTGCAGCTGTGTTTGTGTGTACTATGGTGTACAGCTGTGTTTGTGTGTACTATGGTGTGTAGCTGTGTTTGTGTGTACTATGGTGTACAGCTGTGTTTGTGTGTACTATGGTGTGTAGCTGTGTTTGTGTGTACTACGGTGTAGAACTGTGTTTGTGTGTATTATGGTGTGTAGCTGTGTTTGTGTGTACTATGGTGTGTAGCTGTATTTGTGTGTACTATGGTGTGTAGCTGTGTTTGTGTGTACTATGGTGTACAGCTGTGTTTGTGTGTACTATGGTGTACAGCTGTGTTTGTGTGTACTATGGTGTACAGCTGTGTTTGTGTGTACTATGGTGTACAGCTGTGTTTGTGTGTACTATGGTGTGCAGCTGTGTTTGTGTGTACTATGGTGTGCAGCTGTGTTTGTGTGTGCTTAGTGTGTAGTTATACTGTTTTTGTGTGTGCTTAGTGTGTAGTGTAATAGTGTAGTAATGTTTGTATGGTGTGTATAGTGTAGTAGTGTTTGTGTGGTGTGTAGTAGTGTTTGTGTGGTGTGTATAGTGTAGTAGTGTTTGAGTGGTGTGTATAGTGTGGTTGTCATACCCTGGCCTTTGTTATATTGATTTTCTTTATTAGTTTAGTTAGGTCAGGGTGTGACATGGGGGATGTTTGTGTGTTTTGTCTAGTTTAGGGTGTGTGTATTGTTTAGGGGGTTGTGTATAGTGTATGGGGTTGTGTTCAGTGTAGAGGTTTAGGAAAGTCTATGGTTGCCTGGTTTGGTTCTCAATCAGAGACAGCTGTTTATTGTTGTCTCTGATTGGGAGCCATATTTAAGGCAGCCATAGGCTTAGGTGTTTGTGGGTAATTGTCTATGTTCTATGTTGCATGTGTGCACTTAGTTCGTTTTAGCTTCACGTTTGTTTTTTTTGTTCGTTTAGTAAGTGTTTGTTTTTCTTCATTAAAAGAAGATGTCTTTTTTCCACGCTGCGCCTTGGTCCACTCATTCGTCTCATAACGATCGTGACAGTGGTAGTGTTTGTGTGATGTGTAGTAGTGTTTGTATGGTGTGTAGTAGTGTTTGTATAGTGTGTATAGTGTGGTAGTGTTTATGTGATGTGTAGGGTTGCACATTTTGGGGAATATACAGAGGTGGAAACTGGGAATTCACGGGAATATATGGGAATTAACGGAAATATATGCAAATTAATATTAACACAATTTAAATGTAGATGTTTTTTGCATTGGATATATTTACCCTATCATATGGAAACAGAAACATAAACCTTTTACCTTATCATAAGTAGACATAATTGCAAATTATTAAATCCTTCCAATAGAAATAAAAAAAACTATTTAGTAAACGAATTGAACTTTCATTAAATCCCTTCACAAGGGATGATTTCACTGAACAACAAAAGAAAGGGAATATTGAATGATCCCCAATGATCAATCACATCTCCCAAAAACGTTTTCAACATACATCTGTTAAATGATAGTCTAGAAACTAAAGCTTTGTTTGTCATCCTCTGTCTTCCATGTCTTCTCCCTGGACCTCCTCAATGTCCACCTCTTGAACATCAGACTCTGAGGTCTCATCTTCACTGTCACTTTCCAACCTTGTTGAGGCTGGCTCAAAAAGCCAAAAATTTGCCCTGATGGCCACCAATTTTTCAACCCTTGTCTAGGTCAGCCTGTTGCATGCTTTGGTGTGTGTGTTCCCAAACAAGGACCAGTTGCGCTCTGAGGAGGCTAATGTTGGTGGGATTTTGAGGATGATGGAGGCAACAGGGGAAAGAGCCTCAGATCCACAAAGTCCCTTTCACCAGGTGGCTGATTAGATATGTTGGCACGACTGCCATATTGGATCTCCATCCCAAAGCCCTTGCTTGGAAGTATACTTCTCCAGACTGCCAAGAACCTTTTCCTCATCCAGGCCAAGGTGGCGAGACATGGTAGTGATGACACCATAGGCCTTGTTGATCTCTGCACCAGACAGGATGCTCTTGCCAGCATACTTCGTGTCCAACATGTACGCTGAGGCATGTATGGTCTTCAGGCAGAAGTCTTCACACTTTTGATGTATTTCAAAACTGCAGTTTCCTCTGCTTGGAGCAACAGTGAAGTGGGCAGGTCAGTACGGATTTCTTCTCTTACATCTACAAGCAGAGTCTGAACATCAGACAGGGTGGCATTGTCTCCCTCAATCCGTGCAATGGCTACTGCTATACGTTTCAGGAGTTTCAGGCTGCTTAACACTCTCTCCCAAAATACATCATCCAGGGGGATCCTCTTGATGGGACTGTCCATATTGGCAAACTGTGATATGGCCAATTCTTGGAGAGATTCCTTCCCCTCCAGGAGACTGTCAAACATGATGACAACACCACCCCAACGGGTGTTGCTGGGCAGCTTCAATGTGGATCTTATTCTTCTCACTTTGCTTGGTGAGGTAGATTGCTGCTATAACTTGATGACCCTTCACATACCTAACCATTTCCTTGGTTCTCTTATAGAGTGTATCTTTTGTTTTCAGTGCCATGATGTCCTTGAGGAGCAAATTCAATGCATGAGCAGCACAGCCAATGGGTGTGATGTGAGGGTAGGATTCCTCCACTTTAGACCAAGCAGCCTTCATGTTCGCAGCATTGTATGTCACCAGTGCAAATACATTCTGTGGACCAAGGTCATTGATGACTTCCTTCAGCTCATCTGCAATGTAGAGACCGGTGTGTCTGTTGTCCCTTGTGTCTGTGCTCTTGTAGAATAGTGGTTGAGGGGTGGAGATGATGTAGTTAATTATTCCTTGCCCACAAACATTCGACCACCCATCAGACATGATTGCAATACAGTCTGCTTTCTCTATGATTGGCTTGATCTTCATTTGAACTCTGTTGAACTCTGCATCCAGCAAATGAGTAGATAAAGCATGGTGTGGTTGAAGGGGTGTATGCTGGGAAAAGAACATTCAAGAATCTCTTCCCATACACATTGCCTGTGAGCATCAGAGGTGAACCAGTTGCATACACAGCTCGAGCAAGACATTCATCAGCTTTTCTCTGACTACGTTCCTCCATTCAGTCAAAAAAACTTCTGATTCCAGGAGGAACATGAGCTGTTGCTATCGATAAGGTGTCTGATTCATCATTTTCCCCTCGAATGGAAGTAGAGGGTGTTTTGTCAGAGGTTGCTTGGTGTGAGTGCTGAGGGAACTTTATGCACTTGGTCAGATGATTCTGCATCTTTGTTGCATTCTTCACATATAATTTGGCACAGTATTTGCAAATGTACACAGCTTTTCCTTCTACATTAGCTGCAGTGAAATGCCTCCACACATCAGATAGTGCCTGTGACATTGTCCTGTAAAGATTAGAAGAAAAAAAGTTTTAAAAAAATAATACAATTCCACAATTCAAATTCCAGATAAATAGTTAAGCAGTAAGAATAAACAACTCATTTGTGAGATAAATGTTTTTAAATGAAACATGTATGGAAGCAGGTGCAATAACACTCCTCAGTTAGCAGGCTCAAGCAAGCTAAAACCCACATGGTAGCAAAAACTAACTAGCAGAAATTGTTAACGAGTTAGAAATGATTTAAACACACGTTGCTGTAGGCTACTATTTACTAGTTGTCATATGAAATATATTCACCCCACCCAGTATTGTAATCAAAACTTACCAGAAAGCATGTAGTCCTTGGCTCAGACAGTGTAATAGTGTGGACTCAATAGCATCTCATTAGTGTACAAGATCTTGAGAATCAGCTGTACATGTGATGGAAGAGTGCACTGTACATGTGATGGAAGAGTGCACTGTGCATGCAGAGGGTTGCAATTCCATTGAATTGGGGATAGTTTAACCAAAATATGCCACAAGACATAGAATTGCCTGATGTGTATCCCACAAAAAAAGGTTCACTGTTATAAGCTAATTGTTTTTGATTAATTTAAAATCCCCCAAATTCCCGGGCTTATCCTTCCGCCCCTTTGCAGCCCTGGTGGTGTGTATAGTGTAGTTGTAATGCCCGGGGTGTAGTGGAGGAAAGAGTCAGACGCAGGAGACAGAGAGTTCAGAGTAGCGTAACTTTTAATCACCACAAAGGTGAAACACGACGCCACTCCAACCAAATGCCCCAACATACAAGGGGAACAAAATAGTTAAGAAAATACAACTGCCACGAACCGTGACATACACGCATGTACAAACAGTACACAAAACAATCCCGCACACCCAACAGGCGGGCCTGCTGGGTAATAAAGCCCTACTAATCACCCTAACTAAAAACAGGTGTAACCAATAACCAAATAAGGAGGGGGAGGAAAAAGTCAGTGGCAGCTAGTAGGCCGGTGACGACGACCGCCGAGCGCCACCCGAACGGGAAGGGGAGCCACCTTCGGTAGGAGTCGTGACAGTAGTAGTGTTTGTGTGGTGTGTAGTAGTGTTTGTATGGTGTGTGGTAGTGTTTGTATGGTGTGTAGTAGTGTTTGTATGGTGTGTATAGTGTAGTAGTGTTTGTATGGTGTGTGGTAGTGTTTGTGTGGTGTGTAGTAGTGTTTGTGTGGTGTGTAGTAGTGTTTGTGTGGTGTGTAGTAGTGTTTGTATGGTGTGTGGTAGTGTTTGTATGGTGTGTATAGTGTAGTAGTGTTTGTGTGGTGTGTAGTAGTGTTTGTGTGGTGTGTAGTAGTGTGTGTATGGTGTGTGGTAGTGTTTGTATGGTGTGTGGTAGTGTTTGTATGGTGTGTGGTAGTGTTTGTATGGTGTGTATAGTGTAGTAGTGTTTGTGTGGTGTGTAGTAGTGTTTGTATGGTGTGTGGTAGTGTTTGTGTGGTGTGTAGTAGTGTTTGTATGGTGTGTGGTAGTGTTTGTATGGTGTGTAGTAGTGTTTGTATGGTGTGTGGTAGTGTTTGTATGGTGTGTGGTAGTGTTTGTATGGTGTGTGGTAGTGTTTGTATGGTGTGTATAGTGTAGTAGTGTTTGTGTGGTGTGTAGTAGTGTTTGTATGGTGTGTGGTAGTGTTTGTGTGGTGTGTAGTAGTGTTTGTATGGTGTGTATAGTGTAGTAGTGTTTGTATAGTGTGTGGTAGTGTTTGTGTGGTGTGTAGTAGTGTTTGTATGGTGTGTGGTAGTGTTTGTGTGGTGTGTAGTAGTGTTTGTATGGTGTGTAGTAGTGTTTGTGTGGTGTGTATAGTGTAGTAGTGTTTGTGTGGTGTGTAGTAGTGTTTGTATGGTGTGTGGTAGTGTTTGTGTGGTGTGTAGTAGTGTTTGTATGGTGTGTATAGTGTAGTAGTGTTTGTGTGGTGTGTATAGTGTAGTAGTGTTTGTATGGTGTGTGGTAGTGTTTGTGTGGTGTGTAGTAGTGTTTGTATGGTGTGTAGTAGTGTTTGTGTGGTGTGTAGTAGTGTTTGTGTGGTGTGTATAGTGTAGTAGTGTGTGTATGGTGTGTAGTAGTGTTTGTGTGGTGTGTATAGTGTAGTAGTGTTTGTGTGGTGTGTAGTAGTGTGTGTGTGGTGTGTGTATAGTGTGTGTATGGTGTGTATAGTGTAGTAGTGTTTGTGTGGTGTGTAGTAGTGTTTGTATGGTGTGTGGTAGTGTTTGTGTGGTGTGTAGTAGTGTTTGTATGGTGTGTAGTAGTGTTTGTGTGGTGTGTAGTAGTGTTTGTGTGGTGTGTATAGTGTAGTAGTGTTTGTGTGGTGTGTAGTAGTGTTTGTATGGTGTGTGGTAGTGTTTGTGTGGTGTGTAGTAGTGTTTGTATGGTGTGTGGTAGTGTTTGTGTGGTGTGTAGTAGTGTTTGTATGGTGTGTAGTAGTGTTTGTGTGGTGTGTATAGTGCAGTAGTGTTTGTGTGGTGTGTGTATGGTGTGTAGTAGTGCTTGTGTGGTGTGTATAGTGTAGTGGTGTTTGTGTGGTGTGTGTAGTGTAGTAGTGTTTGTGTGGTGTGTAGTAGTGTTTGTATGGTGTGTGGTAGTGTTTGTGTGGTGTGTAGTAGTGTTTGTATGGTGTGTAGTAGTGTTTGTGTGGTGTGTAGTAGTGTTTGTGTGGTGTGTATAGTGTAGTAGTGTTTGTGTGGTGTGTAGTAGTGTGTGTGTGGTGTGTGTATAGTATGTGTATGGTGTGTATAGTGTAGTAGTGTTTGTGTGGTGTGTAGTAGTGTTTGTATGGTGTGTGGTAGTGTTTGTATGGTGTGTAGTAGTGTGTGTATGGTGTGTAGTAGTGTTTGTATGGTGTGTATAGTGTAGTAGTGTTTGTGTGGTGTGTGTATGGTGTGTAGTAGTGCTTGTGTGGTGTGTAGTAGTGTTTGTGTGGTGTGTATAGTGTAGTAGTGTTTGTGTGGTGTGTATTAGTGTTTGTGTGGTGTGTATAGTGTAGTAGTGTTTGTGTGGTGTGTAGTAGTGTTTGTGTGGTGTGTATAGTGTAGTAGTGTTTGTGTGGTGTGTAGTAGTGTTTGTGTGGTGTGTATAGTGTAGTAGTGTTTGTGTGGTGTGTAGTAGTGTTTGTGTGGTGTGTAGTAGTGTTTGTGTGGTGTGTAGTAGTGTTTGTGTGGTGTGTATAGTGTAGTAGTGTTTGTATGGTGTGTAGTGTAGTAGTGCTTGTGTGTATGGTGTAGTAGTGTTTGTGTGGTGTGTATAGTGTAGTTTTGTGTGCTATGTTGTGAAAAATTTGTCTGATATTTAAATGAGGTACGACATTTAACCAAGATTCTGCTGTCGAAGAATCATTCAGGACCGAGGTGTTGGTAGGGAGGTCAGGGCGGAGAGGGGGGAGGGATGGGGGGGGAGGGGGGAGGGAGGGATGGGGAGGGGGGAGGGATGGGGAGGGGGAGGGAGAGAGGGGGGAAGGAGGGAGCGGGGGAGGGATGGGGAGGGATGGGGAGGGAAGGAGGGAGAGGGGAGGGAGGGAGGGAGGGAGGAGTGGGGAAGGAGGGAGCGGGGGGGAGGGGGGAGGGAGGGAAGGAGGGAGAGGGGAGGGAGGGATGGAGGAGGAGGGGGGAAGGAGCGAGCGGGGGGAGGGAGGGAGCGGGGGAGGGGGGATGGAGCCAATTAACCAAGATTCTGAGAGCTCTGCTGTCAAATAATCATTCAGGAAGGGGCGCGGTGTGGGTAGGGAGGTCAGGGCGGCGAGGAGGGGGGGAGGGGGAAGGGGGGTGGTGTGGGTAGGGAGGTCAGGGCGGCGAGGAGGGGGGGAGGGGGAAGGGGGGAGGTGTGGGTAGGGAGGTCAGGGCGGCGAGGAGGGAGGGAGGGGGAAAGGGGGAGGTCAGGGTGGCGAGGAGGGAGGGATGGGGGTAGGTCAGGGCGGCGAGGAGGGGGGGGGGTCAGGGCGGCGAGTAGGGAGGGAGGGGGGAGGCAAGAGAGGTAGGGAGGGAAGTGAATGGAGGAAGTCCTTGGAAAACGTTATTGATTTCTGCTGATAGGCACAATGGGCTCTGTTTGTGGCATTAATAAACCAGCGCCATCGTCAAAACGCTTGTTTGCAATTCTGAGCAGTCAAAGACGGCGCTCTTCCATTTTCAAACCCGTCATTTACCTTATATGGTCTCTGCAAAGTTTTGTATATCTTCCCTATCATATGAACATCATTTTCTGACTAAAATAAGATTCCCTCAAAGTCCAAAAGATTTTAAATAGAAATTTTGTAATATGTAACATTTAGGTTGCATGAATATGAAACGATGTACATTGGTTAGTTCAAAAGTACTTTTCAACTCTGTAATGGAAGTAAATGTATTTCACAAGGCATTTATGGTTACTATGACTTTAGTTTTCCTTTTTTTATTTTTTTATTTTTTATTTCACCTTTATTTAACCAGGTAGGCACGTTGAGAACAAGTTTTCATTTACAACTGCGACCTGGCCAAGATAAAGCAAAGCAATGTGACAAAAACAACAACACAAAGTTACACATAAACAAACGTACAGTGAATGACACAAAAGAAAAGAAAAATAGAAAAAAACTAGAAATATCTATGTACAGTGTGTGCAAATGTAGAAGAGTAGGGAGGTCGGCAATAAATAGACTCTAGAGGCTAAAATAATTACAATTTAGCATTAATACTGGAGTGATAGATGTGCAGATGATGATGTGCAAGTAGAGATACTGGGGTGCAAAATAGCAAGAGGGTAAGTAATA
Source organism: Salvelinus namaycush (assembly GCF_016432855.1). Taxonomy (NCBI): domain Eukaryota; kingdom Metazoa; phylum Chordata; class Actinopteri; order Salmoniformes; family Salmonidae; genus Salvelinus; species Salvelinus namaycush. The sequence goes on from NC_052322.1 coordinate 47,028,713, forward strand.
CTATGGGGACGAGGTAGTCGGGTGTGCTATTTACAGATGGGCTGTGTATATGTACAGTGATCGGTAAGCTGCTCTGACAGCTGATGCTTAAAGTTAGAGTGGGAAATATAAGACTCCAGCTTCAGAGATTTTTTTCAATTCGTTCCAGTCATTGGCAGCAGAGAACTGGAAGGAAAGGCGGCCAATGGAGGTGTTGGCTTTGGGGATGATCAGTGCAATACACATGCTGGAGCGCATGCTACGGGTGGGTGTTGCTATGGTGACCAGTGAGCTGAGATAAGGCGGGGCTTTACCTAGCAAAGACTTATAGTTGACCTGGAGTCAGTGGGTTTGGCGACGGATATGTAGTGAGAACCAGCCAACGAGAGCATACAGGTTGCAGTGGTGGGTAGTATATGGGGCTTTGGTGATAAAACGGATGGCACTGTGATAGACTGCATCCAATTTGCTGAGTAGAGTGTTTGGGGCTGTTTTGTAAATGACATCGCCGAAGTCAAGGATCGGTAGGATAGTCAGTTTTACGAGGGTAAGTTTGGCGGCATGAGTGAAGGAGGTTTTGTTGCGGAAAGCCAATTCTAGATTTAATTTTGGATTGGAGATGCTTAATGTGAGTTTGGAAGGTGTGTTTACAGTCTAACCAGACACCTAGGTATTTATAGTTGTCCACATATTCTAGGTCAGAACCGTCCAGAGTAGTGATGCTAGTCGGGCAGGAGGGTGCGGGCAGCAATCGTTTGAAGAGCATGCACTTAGTTTTACTACCATTTAAAAGTAGTTGGAGACCACGGAAGGAGTGTTGTATGGCGTTGAAGATCGTTTGGAGGTTAGTTAGTTAGTTAGTTAGTTAGTTAGTTAGTTAGTTAGTTATTTAACACAGTGTCCAAAGAAGGGCCAGATGTATACAGAATGGTGTCGTCTGCGTAGAGGTGGATCAGAGAATCACCAGCAGCAAGAGCGACATCATTGATATATACAGAGAAAAGAGTCGGCCCGGGAATTGAACCATGTGGCACCCCCATAGAGACTGCCAGAGGTCCGGACAACAGGCCCTCCAATTTGACACACTGAACTCTGTCTGAGAAGTAGTTGGTGAACCAGGCGAGGCAGTCATTTGAGAAGCCAAGGCTTTTGAGTCTGCCGATAAGAATGTGGTGATTGACAGTCGAAAGCCTTGACCAGGTCGATGAAGACAGCTGCACAGTACTGTCTTTTATCGAGGGCGGTTATGATATTGTTTAGGACCTTGAGCGTGGCTGAGGTGCACCCATGACCAGCTCGGAAACCAGATTGCATAGTGGAGAAGGTACGGAGGAATTCAAAATGGTTGATGATCTGTTTATTAACTTGGCGTTCGAAGATTTTAGAAAGACATTGCAGGATGGATATAGGTCTGTAACAGTTTGTCTAGAGACAGTCTAGAGTGTCTCCCCCTTTGAAGAGGGGGATGACCGTGGCAGCTTTCCAATCTTTTGGGATCTCAGACGATAAGAAAGAGAGGTTGAATAGGCTAGTAATAGGGGTTGCAACATTTTCGGCGGATAGTTTTAGAAAGAGATGGTCTAGAATGTCTAGCCCAGCTGATTTGTAGGGATCTAGATTTTGTAGCTCTTTCATAACATCAGCTGTCTGGATTTGGGTGAAGGAGAAGCAGGGGGGTTTGGGAAGTTGCTGCAGGGGGTGCTGAGCTGTTGGCCAGGGTAGGGGTAGCCAGGTGGAAAGCATGGCCAGCCGTGGAAAAATGCTTATTGAAATGATCGATTATCGTAGATTTATAGGTGGTGACAGTGTTTCCTATCCTCAGTGCAGTGGGCAGCTGGGAGGAGGTGCTCTTATTCTTCATGGACTTTACAGTGTCCCAAAACTTTTTGGAATTAGTGCTACAGGAAGCAAATTTCTGTTTGAAAGAGCTAGCATTAGCTTTCCTAACTGACTGAGTATATTGGTTCCTGACTTCCCTGAAAAGTTGCATATCGCTGGGACTATTCGATGCTAATGCAGAACGCCACAGGATGTTTTTGTGCTGGTCAAGGGCAGTCAGGTCTGGAGTGAAACAAGGGCTATATCTGTTCTTAGTTCTACATTTTTTGAATGGGGCATGCTTATTTAAGATGGAGAGGAAAGCACCTTTGAAGAGCAACCAGGCATCCTCTACTGTCGGGATGAGGTCAATATCCTTCCAGGATACCCGGGCCAGGTCGATTAGAAAGGCCTGCTCGCTGAAGTGTTTTAGGGAGCGTTTGACAGTGATGAGGGGTGGTCGTTTGACCGCGGACCCAGTACGCACGCAGGCAAATAGACAGTGATCGCCGAGATCCTGGTTGAAGACAGCAGAGGTGTATTTAGAGGGCAGGTTGGTCAGGATGATATCTAAGAGGGTGCCCATGGTTACAGATTTCGGGTTGTACCTGGTAGGTTCCTTGATAATTTGTGTGAAATTGAGGGCAACTAGCTTAGATTGTAGGACGGCCGGGGTGTTAATAAGCATCTCCCTAACAGTACGAACTCTGAAGATAGATGGCGTTCAATTCACATATGGTGTCCAGGGCACAGCTGGGGGCCGAGGGGGGTCTATAACAAGCGGCAACGGTGAGCGACATGTTTCTGGAAAGGTGGATTTTTAAAAGTAGAAGCTCGTGTGTACCATTACCATATTTCATTTAATTATATCTGCATTCATGTTGTTGAGTTGGAAGAAAGTGCTCTTTAAATATGTGTTGTTTTTTTTGTCACAAATAAGCATGTAATAAGTATGTAATATTTTGTGTGGTCCACTTAAAGGATATCTGTAGTTAGTGAGTTATTATTTGTATTTTTCCACATACATTATATATCCTGAGATGTTTTAGTACACAGATTTTAAAAAATCTTGAAGGAGGCATTGAATTTTTAACATTGGTCAGGTGCAGTGTGTCTGTTTGAAGTGTATACAAATAAGGAATACAAATGGCATTTTCAACACAAAACTGTTTCTTCTTCTCAAGACCAGAAGAGAAGTAGTCAATTTCTCCTCAACCATGAAATACTATCATGCATGTTGTTGATGTTAGTTCTGTGTGTTAAATTAAAGGGAAAATCTTTGTTTTGAGCAACCTGCAGCTTTTCTAGGTCTTTATTTGCTGCACCATATTACCAGACACTAATCAAGATGGAACAAGACCAGAGCCTAAAGTTTATCTTTGTGTCAAAAATGCAGAACATCTTCTTTTTTTAACAGACCTCTCCCCATCGTCACATCAACTTTGTCAATATGACTTGACCGTGATAACTGGCTATTCAGTGTTTCTCCTATGAGTTCAGCTTCTTCAATTGTTCAATGGTCAAACCGTTAATGCACGACTCCAGTTGACTGTTAGTTCTAAGATAATGTTTTGAACCAAATACAATCCTTTTGGTTTTACATTTAGGACCAGTTTATTGTTAATTACCCATTCTGCCACTCGCTGTAACTCCTTGCTCTGAGACTCAGTGAGCTCACTGGCTATAGGTGCTGATGTGTACAGTGTGCAATCATTAGCATACATAATTGTTTTTGATTTTTGTAAATCAAGTTGCAAATAATTTGTAAAAATAGAGAAGACTAACGGCCCAAGGCAACTGCCCTGAGGGACACCGCACTGTACATATCTGATGTTAGAGAAGCTTCCATTTAAGAACACTCTCTGGGTTCTATTGGTTAAGTAACTCTCCAACTATGGCAGGTGTTATAAAGCCATAACAAGTGAGTTTTTTCAATAGCAATTTATGATCAGTAACATCAAAGGCTGCATTGAAATCTAACAAAACAGCTCCAACTATCATCTTATTATCCATTATTTAGCCAATAATCAGTCATCTAAGTCAGTGCAGTACAAGTTGAGTGCCCTTTAAACAATGACACACAATGATACAGTGCATTCGGAAAGTATTCAGACCCCTTGACTTTTTCCACATTTTGTTACGTTACAGCCTTATTCTAAAATCGATTAAATTGTTTTTTCCCCTCATTAATCTACACACAATACCCCCATAATGATGAAGCAAAAACAGGTTTTTTAGAAATGTTTGCAGATTTATTACAAATAAAATAAATATATCCCATTTATGAAAAGCCAACTGACATTTACTCCTGAGGTTCTGACTTGTTGCACCCTCGACAACTACTGTGATTATTATTATTTGACCATGCTGGTCATTTATGAACATTTGAACTTCTTAGCCATGTTCTGTTATAATCTCCACCCGGCACAGCCAGAAGAGGACTGGCCACCCCTCATAGCCTGGTTCCTCTCTAGGTTTCTTCCTAGGCTTTGGCCTTTCTAGGGAGTTTTTCCTAGCCACCGTGCTTCTACACCTGCATTGCTTGCTGTTTGGGGTTTTAGGCTGGGTTTCTGTACAGCACTTTGAGATATCAGCTGATGTAAGAAGGGCTATATAAATACATTTGATTTGATTTGATTTACATAAGTATCTATATAAGTATTAAAATGGCCGCCATGACAACTTATATTTACACCCCCCTTTGTTTTTACATTGCTGCTACTCGCTGTTTATTATCTATCCATAGTCACTTTACGCATATGTCACGATCGTCGTCCTCCTCATCTGAGGAGGAGTAGTAAGAAGGATCGGAGGACCAAAATGCAGCGTGATGATTATCCATTTTAATTAGAAAACTTGAAAACAAACAACAAAACAATAAACGGACAAACGAACAAAAACACAACAGTCCCGTCTGGTGACATACAAAAAGACACAGAAACAGGAACAATCACCCACAACCCACAATGACAAAACAGGCTACCTAAATGTGGTTCCCAATCAGAGACAACGACTAACACCTGCCTCTGATTGAGAACCATATCAGGCCAAACACATAGAAATAGACAAACTAGACATACAACATAGAATGCCCACTCATATCACACCCTGACCAAACAAAACATAGAAACATACAAAGCAAACTATGGTCAGGGCGTGACAGCATACCTACATGTACAACTGACCAAGACTAACCTATACCCCCGCACATTGACTCTGTACCGGTACCCCCTGTATATAGCCTCGTTATTTTTATTTTATTGTGTTACTTTTTATTTTACTTTAGTTATTTAGTAAATATTTTCTTAACTCTATTTCTTGAACTGCATTGTTGGTTAAGGGCTTGTAAGTAAGTATTTCCCTGTAAGGTCTACACCTGTTGTAATCAGCGCATGTGATAAATAACATTTGATTTGATTTGACATTCAGACCCTTTACTTTGTTGAAGCACCTTGGGTGCGATTAATGCCTTTAGTCTTCATGGGTATGATGCTGCAAGCATGGCACAGCTGTATTTGGGGAGTTTTTCCCATTCTTCTCTGCAGATCCTCTCGAGCTCTGTCACAATCATCTCCAACTTTGTCAGGTTGGATGGGGAGCGTCGCTGCACAGCTATTTTTAGGTCTCTCCAGAAATGTTAGATCGGGTTCAAGTACGGGATCTGGCTGGGCCACTCAAAGACATTCAGAGACTTGTCCCGAAGCCACTCCTGCAATGTCTTGGCTGTGTGCTTAGGGTCATTGTCCAGTTGGAAGCTGAATCTTCTCCCCAATCTGAGGTCCTGTGCGCTCTGGAGCAGGTTTTCAATAACTTCTCTAGGGTATGTGGGACGGTAGCATCTCACCTCGTCAACAGCCAGTGAAATTGCAGGGCGCCAAATTCAAAACAACAGAAATCCCATAATTAAAATTCCTCAAACATACATGTATTTTACACCATTTTAAAGATACACTTGTTGTAAATCCAGCCACAGTGTCCGATTTCAAAAAGGCTTTACGACGAAAGCAAACCTAAGGGTTATGTTAGGTCAGAGCCAAGTCATAGAAATACACAGCCATTTTTCCAGCCAAAGAGAGTCACAAAAAGCAGAAATAGAGATAAAATTAATCACTAACCTTTGATGATCATCAGATGACACTCATAGGACTTCATGTTACACAATACATGTATGTTTTGTTCGGTAAAGTTCATATTTATATCCAAAAATCTGAGTATACATTGGCGCGTTATGTTCAGTTGTTCCAAAACATCCGGTGATTTTGCAGAGAGCCACATCAATTTACAGAAATACTCATCATAAATGTTGATGAAAATACAAGGGTTATACATGGAATTTTTAGATCCACTTCTCCTTAATGCAACCGCTGTGTCAGATTTAAAAAAAAGTATAGGACACATTAATCTTTAGGATGTTTTTAACATAAATCTTCAATAATGTTCCAACCGGAGAATTCCTTTGTCTTCAGAAATGCAATGGAACTCAAGCTAACTCTCACATGAACGTGAATGGTCAGAGCATGGTCAGCGAATGGTCAGCGCATGGTCAGCTCATGGCAGACCTATCTCAATCCCCTCTCATTCGCCTTCACAGTAGAAGCATCAAACAAGGTTCTAAAAGACTGTTGACATCTGGTGGAAGCCTTAGGAAGTGCAACATGACCCCATTTCCACTGTATCTTGTTTTTAGTTCTATATTTTTTGAATGGGGTATGCTTATTTAAGATGGAGATGAAATAACTTTTGAAGAGCAACCAGGCATCCTCTACTGTCGGGAAAGAGTTGAAAAACTAAAAACCTCAGATTTCCCACTTCCTGGTTGGATTTCTTCTCTGGTTTTTGCCATATGCCATATGAGTTCTGTTATACTCACAGACATCATTCAAACAGTTTTAGAAACTTCATAGTGTTTTCTATCCTAATAATATGCATATCCTATCCTCTGGGCCTGAGTAGCAGGCAGTTTACTCTGGGCACCTTATTCATCCGGACGTGAAAATACTGCCCCCTACCCCAAAGAAGTTAAGGATCTCTCTGTAATCCCTCGATCCGGACTAGTCTCCCAGTCCCTGCTGCTGAAAAACATCCTCATGATGCTGCCACCATGCTTCACCGTAGGTATGGTGCCAGGTTTCCTCCGGACGTGACGCTTCGCATTCAGGCCAAAATGTTCAATCTTGGTTTCATCAGACCAGAGAATCTTGTTTCTCATGGTCTGAGATTCTTTAGGTGACTTTTGGCAAACTCCAAGCGCGCTGTCATGTGCCTTTTACTGAGGACTGGCTTCTGTCTGGCCACTCTAGCATAAAGGCCTGATTGTTGGAGTGCTGTAGAGATGGTTATCCTTCTGGAGGAAGGAAGGTACTCTGGAGCTCTGTCAGAGTGACCATCGGGTTCTTAGTCACCTCCCTGACCAAGGCCCTTCTCTCCCGATTGCTCAGTTTGGCCTGGCGGCTAGCTCTAGTAAGGGTCTCGGTGGTTCCAAACTTCTTCCATTTAAGAATAATGGAGGCCACTGTGTTCTTAGGGACCTTCAATGCTGCAGACATTTTTGGGTACTCTTCTCCAGATCTGTGCCTCGATACAATCCTGTCTCGGAGCTCTATGGACATTTTACCTTCCACCAGTTTGTGACCATTAAGGTGCTCCAAAGTATTAGTAAATGTTTTTTTGTAATTTATCTTGTTTTGATAATATTATTCACAAAATGTCTTAATTGACAGTATGTCAACCAATCAGCTGAGCAGCCTGACTTGTATGTCAACCAATCAGCTGAGCAGCCTGAAATGTTTGCAACCTTTTTTGGATCATTTCTTTGAATCATACAATTTGTTTAATTTCATAATTTATCCATTTGGTGTTAACAGTTGAGAGAGAGAGAGAGAGAGAGAGAGAGAGAGAGAGAGAGAGAGAGAGAGAGAGAGACAGAGAGACAGAGAGACAGAGAGACAGAGAGACAGAGAGACAGAGAGACAGAGGGGGAGGGAAGAAAGGAGAGAGAGAGAGAGGTAGAGGCAGTGTCCATCTCTCTCTCTCTCTCTCTCTCTCTCTCTCTCTCTCTCTCTCTCTCTCTCTCTCTCTCTCTCTCTCTCTCTCTCTCTCCCACCTTCTCTCTGTCTCCTTCCCTCCCTCTCTTTCTCTCTCTAACCTTCAGCTGTCACTCTGTATAAGTCTGCATGCTAACTGGATCTGGCACATTTCGAGCAGTCAAAAATCTCTCAGAGCACCTTGGGGATTTCCATTGGCTTGTTACTGACTTGAGAAGGCTTGTTGACTTGAGGTACTCTTGTGTTTGAGGATCTCAAACATATTCCACTCAAGACCCAAATGAGAAATTGACCACCCTCCTGTGACCCAATTCGTCCTCCAATGGCCGAAATTATGAATAAATGGAATGTAATTATAGTTGTATTCTTAGAACTCGAAACCTCTCACATGCCCAGGGCCGACTTTGGATCCCGGCTCCCGACCGTGCCTTCAGAAAGTATTCATAACCCTTGACTTATTCCAAATGTTGTTGTGTTTTGAATTCAAAATGGATTAACTTCTTATGGCTGCAGCCTGACGTCGGTACACTTATGACAACAGCCAGCTCAAAGTGCAGGGCGCGAAATTCAAAAGATTTTTTTTTTAAATATTTAACTTTCACACATTAACAAGTCCAATACAGCATATGAAAGGTACACATCTTGTGAATCCAGCCAACATGTCCGATTTTTAAAATGTTTTACAGGGAAGACACAATATGTAAATCTATTAGCTAACCACGTTAGCAAAAGACACCACTTTTTTTTACTCCAACAGTTTTTTACTCCATCAGTAGCTATCACAAATTCGACCAAATAAACATATAAATAGCCACTAACCAAGAAACAACCTCATCAGATGACAGTCTGATAACATATTTATTGTATAGCATATGTTTTGTTAGAAAAATGTGCATATTTCAGGTATAAATCATAGTTTACATTGCAGCTACAATCAGAAATTGCACCGAAAGCAGCCATAATATTTACAGACACCAACGTCAAATACCTAATTACTCATCATAAAACATTTCTGAAAAATACATAGTGTACAGCAATTGAAAGACAGGCATCTTGTGATTCCAGACAATATTTCCGATTTATCAAGTGTTTTACAGCGAAAACACAATAGAGCGTTATATTAGCGTACCACAATAGCCAAAAACACAAGCAATTTCCCATTAGCAAAAGTTAGCGATCGTAACAAACAAGCAAAAGATATATAATTTTTGACTAACCTTGATTTTCTTCATCAGATGACAGTCCTATAACATCAGGTTATACATACACTTATGTTTTGTTCGAAAATGTGCATATTTAGAGCTGAAATCAGTGGTTACACATTGTGCTAACGTAGCATCTTTTTCCCACAATGTCTAAACAGCAACGATATTTTTCTGACACGTTTTCTGACACACATATTCTGACCAAATAGCTATTCATAAACATAAGTAAAAAATACATGTTGTATAGGAAATGATAGATCCATTAGTTCTTAATGAAATCGCAGTGTTAGAATTCTAAAAAATAACTTCATTACGACATCCAGCTTCGGTATAGCTGAGTACCCCAAAGTTGGGCGCCCACGACTAATTCACATGCACGACAGATATATGAATTAGCATCATAAAATGTTTCTTACTTTTGGTGATCTTCCGTCAGAATGTTGGACAAGGTGTCCTTTGTCAAGAACAGTCGTTGTTTGGATTCAGAACATTCATTTTCCCTCTCGATTTAGCACGCACACTTGCCAAGTGGCACAAAGCTCTCCAAGTCAACAAACGGAAGAGAACGGAACACGGCAAAACTCCCGAAAAATTTTCAATAATCTGATGAAACTATATTGAAAAAACATACTTTACGATGATATGGTCACACGTATCAAATAAAATCATAGCCGGAGATATTAGTCGTCCATAACGACAGCTAAACAGAAGGAAAATCCATGTCCCTTTCGCGCGCTCCAGAAAACAGAAAATGGACGGTCACGTCATACAAAGAGCTGTTATTCCACCTCAGACCAAGATAAACACGAAATTTCTTCTCTCACCGCCTCTTGACACCCAGGGGAAGGTGTATGAAGTGCACGTAGACTCTTACGTATCATGCCCATGTATAGGCAGGGAGTAGAAGAGAGCCTCGGTTTCAGACATTCCACTTCCTGGTCAGGAAGTGTGCTGCAGAATGACTTCTGTTTCACTCAGAGAAATAATTCAAACGGTTTTAGAAACTAGAGAGTGTTTTCTATCCAATAGTAATAATAATATGCATATTGTATGAGCAAGAATTGAGTACGAGGCCGTTTGAAATGGGCACATTTTATCTGGCTACTCAATACGCCCCCTGCAGCCCAAACAGGTTAAGAAAAATCTCACCCGTCTACACACAATACCACATGATGACAAAGTGAAAACATGTTTTCCTGCTCAGATGCACCATATACATTTGGCTATTCTCTATTGAGCGATTAATTAACAAAGATACAGGTCCTCCTATATATTTAATTTAGAGTTATTAATTCAACTTTAGTTGTTCTACAAATGTAGGGCTATATGTTTTAATGTTTTATACATTGTAAGGCTGCATGATGAGACTCTAATGATGATTAGAAAAAGGTTGCTTGAAAGGCATGAGCTCTGCTTAGTTTTTTTTGTGCAGGTTGTACACACTTCATCAGTCTCTCATTCACATTTTGACAAGCACTTGATAATGTCTAGAATTTCACGATGGCTTCCCCTTTGTGTGGCCATAATGAACCCTAAATAAATCCATGCATTTTGCGGTCGGTGGTCGGTGTGCCCTTCTACCTGAATGCTGCGTGATCGGGTCTTTCTCACAGGCTGCAAGTGAAGACGGACACATCGAGGACACAACTGCATGCGTCCTTATCCAATTCTAAGGTGCATATTGAAGATATTGGAAGAACTGTCCACATTTACTTTCCGTCAGCCGACAAGATGAGTAGGCCTAACGAACAGAAAAAGCACTAGACTATGTCAATCTACTATCCACTATAGTACAACGGTCAACCTATTCTATTCTGTGCGAGAAACAGTTGTGAGATGCGATAGATCCCAAATTAACACACCACTACCATCAAAACAACTTTGTTATGCAATGTGGTTGACGCACCAGATCAGAACGTTTAATTTAAAATGTTTATAAACTATTAGGCTGTTTATTCACATTATAAGCAATGTGCACATGGCAGCAGGCTATAAGCATGAATGTTCCATTAGCGGGAAAACACCATTATCAAAGGTGATCGCAAATTCGATTATGGAGGTAATGCTTTAATTATAAAGGTGTTGAAAATTATCTTCCCCAAACTTGAAACTCAAGTGCTGCGTATGTTTGGCTCTACACTCATGGGCTCTCATGAAGTGTTTGATTAGATTTTCAAAATTAGATTTGCATTGATGTCAGAGTGATTATAGGGACAATAGAGTGCTGAGTACCAGACAGTTAGAAGGCTTTGTAGGCTATTAATGACCAGCAGCAGCATCCGAGCTTGGAGAAGCCTAATTACCGTGATTAAAACAGTCACCTGGAATTTGACTGCCTTCATGACTGGTGACCGCCAGTGTTGCGATAATATGGTCAACGCAACAGCCCTAGTCCGAGGAGGTGTGTGTGACAGAACGTCTGTGTGTGTGACAGAACGTCGGTGTGTGTGACAGAACGTCGGTGTGTGTGACAGAACGTCTGTGTGTGTGACAGAACGTCTGTGTGTGTGACAGAACGTCTGTGTGTGTGACAGAACGTCGGTGTGTGTGACAGAACGTCTGTGTGTGTGACAGAACGTCTGTGTCCCTAATTGTAGCCAATCCTTGAGTAGTGCTGTTCTTTGTGATCCTGCTAGACTCTTTGTTTTCAGTCTGTTCAGTTTTTCTATTTGCTATTAGTTAACCTTTTATGAGGAAATAGACTGAAGGATGGTATTATAATGTTTTCCTGCTCAGATGCACCATATACACACACACACACACACACACACACACACACACACACACACACACACACACACACACACACACACACACACACACACACACACACACACACAGACACACAGACACACAGACACACACACGTCAGATGTACTTCACACTTCAGACTCTATAATGACGCCCTTTTGCTTATCTGTTGTGAGAGAATGTCATCCTTTGTGCCAAATATCATTGGCTCATTCCAGAAGCAGTGAAGACAGGAGATTGCTTTCTATTATGTGTTTTCTGAAAGGGGAAGTAGAATCCTAAGTGGATTTCTGATATTCTAGAATGTTTTGACTCTTGCTGTTATTTTTTCATATTTTTTTTAATGTATTGTTATTTCCCTACGTACCTTTAGTCTTGTAGTTTGATCTCTCAGTTATGGCGAACAGCTCTTGTCCTTCTGTGGCCTCATGTCTACGTCAAAACTATATATTTTATCTTCAACTCTGACTAAGTCAGAAGTTGATCAAAGAATAAAAACTTGGTATCTCCAAGAAGTTTGAGGGAAGGAGGGTCCACACTCAAGCTATACATCTCAACTTAAAGTGTTGCAATACAATGGAAATGACAGAAGCGTTGTGGACAAAATGTTAGTATAAAAACTCTAACCTGGAATCACAAAACAATCAATTCTATCACAACTATTGTGTCAATTGCATTATACTTCATTCATACAATGTGAGTCTGGAGAGAAGAATATAAAATACGAAGACTTTTATCCCCCAAAAAACTTAGTCATGCCTGCATTGGTTTTACATATGGATGGTCCCGGGAATCGAACACACTATTTTGGCATGGCAAGAGCAATGATTAACAACTGATTTTAATAACACCTCCTGCTGCTCTGTGACACGACACCCTTGCAAAACCCTGCTGGATGGCAATAGCACTCACTGTTTCCACAAGAGACCAGCTTTGAAATCTTTTCCCGATGTCCTCAAGACATCGATAGACGTCCAATTTTCGCGTCAATAGTAAACAATCTTCCAAGCACCCCCAATTTGACCTTTGCAGAGCCAGCCCTGTCACGCACACACACACGCACGCACGCACGCACGCACGCACGCACGCACGCACGCACGCACGCACGCACGCACGCACGCACGCACGCACGCACACACACACACACACACACACACACACACACACACACACACACACATACATACATACATACATACATACATACATACATACAACAAATGAAAACATCTAATAGTAACCCGGTTTCCATCCAACCTTTTTTTGCAGGTAAGGTACAATACATGACCAAAGTATGTGGACACCTGCTCCTTGAACATCCCGTTCAAAATCATGGGCATTAATATGGAGTTGGTCCCCACATTTGCTGCTATAACAGCCTCCACTCTTCTGGGAAGGCTTTCCACTAGATGTTGGAACATTGCTGCTATAACAGCCTCCACTCTCTTGGGAAGGCTTTCCACTAGATGTTGGAACATTGCTGCTACAACAGCCTCCACTCTTCTGGGAAGGCTTTCCACTAGATGTTGGAACATTGCTGCTATAACAGCCTCCACTCTTCTGGGAAGGCTTTCCACTAGAGCTCTGTGCAGGCCAGTCAAGTTCTTCCACACCAATCTCAACAAACCATTTCTGTATGGACTTTGCTTTGTGCATAGGGGCATTGTCATGCTAAAACAGGAAAGGGCCTTCCCCAAACTGTTGCCACAAAGTTGGAAGCACAGAATTCTCTAGAATGTCATTGTATGCTGTAGCTTTTAAGATGTCCCTTCACTGGAACTAAGGGGCCTGAACCATTATTCCTCCTCCACCAAACTTTACAGTTGGCACTATGCATTGCGGCAGTTAGCGTTCTCCCGGCATCCGCCAAACCAGGATTCATCCGTCGGACTGACAGAGAACCCGTTTCCACTGCTCCAGAGTCCAATGGCGGTGAGCTTTACACCACTCCAGCCGATGCTTGGCGTTGCGCATCAAATCAAATTGTATTTGTCACGTGCCGACAGGTACAGACTTTACCGTGAAATGCTTGTTGACAAGCACTTAACCAACAATGCAGTTCAAGAAAGAGAGTTAAGAAAATATTTACAAAATAAACTAAAATAATTTTTTTAATACAAAGTACCAAAATAAATTAACAATAACGAGGCTATATACAGGGGGTATAGGTAAAGGAAAAGAGAGGACAAAGGTAGAGGAAAAAGATGGAAGCTTGCAAGCCGAAGAACACCATCCCAACCGTGAAGCAAGGGGTGGCAGCATCATGTTGTGTGGGTGCTTTGCTGCAGGAGGGACTGGTGCACTTCACAAAATAGATGGCATCATGAGGCTGGAAAATTATGTGGATATATTGAAGCAACATCTCAAGACATCAGTCAGGAAGTTAAAGCTTGGTCGTAAATGGGTCTTCCAAATGGACAATGATCCCAAGCATACTTCCAAAGTTGTGGCAAAATGGCGTAACGACAACAAAGTCAAGATATTGGAGTAAACCTCACAAAGTCCTGACCTCAATCCTATAGAAAATTCGTAGGCAGAACTGAAAAAGCGTGTGTGAGCAAGGAGGCCTACGAACCTGACTCAGTTACACCAGCTCTGTTAGGAGGAATTTGCCAAAATTCACACAACTTATTGTGGGAAGCTTGTGGAAGGCTACCCAAAACATTTCACCCAAGTTAAACAATTTAAAGGCAATGCTACCAAATACTAATTGAGTGTATGTAAACTTCTGACCCACTGGGAATGTGATGAAAGAAATAAAAGCTGAAAAAATCATTCCCTCTACTATTATTCTGACATTTCACATTCTTAAAATAAAGTGGTGATCCTAACTGACCTGAAACAGGGATTTTTTACTCTGATTAAATGTCAAGAAAAACGAATTTTAAATGTATTTGGCTGAGGTGTATGTAAAATTCCGACATCAACTGTTAGGTACTTCAGTTGACAGTGCATATCAGAGCAACAACCAAGCCATGAGGTTGAAGAAATTGTCCGCAGAGCTCCGAGAAAGGATTGTGTCAAAGCACAGATCTGGGGAAGAGTACCAAAAAAAATGTCTATTGCATTGAAGGTCCCCGAGAAGTGGCCTCCATCATTCTTAAATGGAAGAAGTTTGGAACCACCAAGACTCTTCCTAGAGCTGGTCGCCCGGCCAAACTGAGCAATCGGTGGAGAAAGGCCTTGGTAAGGGAGGTGACTAAGAACCCGATGGTCACTCTGACAGAGCTCCAGAGTTCCTTTGTGGAGTTGGGAGAACCTTCCAGAAGGACAACCATCTCTGCAGCACTCCACCAATCAGACCTTTATGCTAGAGTGGCCAGACAGAAGCCACTCCTCAGTAAAAGGCACGTGACAGCCCACTTGGAGTTTGTCATAAGATACCTAAAGGACTCTCAGACCATGAGAAACAACTTTCTCTAGTCTGATGAAACCAAGATTGAACTATTTGGCCTGAATGCCAAGCGTCACATCTGGAGGAAATCTGGCACCTTCCTTACGGTGAAGCATGGTGGTGGCAGCATCTTGCTGGGAGGATGTTTTTCAGGGGCAGGGACCGGGAGACATGTCCAGATTGAGTGAAAGATGAACGGAGCAAAGTACAGAGAGATCCTTGATGAAAACCTGCTCCATAGCACTCAGGACCTCAGATTTGGGTGAAGATTCACCTTCCAACTGGACAATGACCCTAAGCACACAGCCAAGACATCGCAGGAGTGGCTTCGGGACAAGTCTCTGAATGTCTTTGAGTGGCCCAGCCAGATCCCGGACTTGAACCCGATCTACCATTTCTGGAGAGACCTGAAAATAGCTGTGCAGCGACGCTCCCCATCCAACCTGACAGAGCTTGAGAGGATCTGCAGAGAAGAATGGGAGAAACTCCCCAAATACAGATGTGCCAAGCTTGCAGCGTCATACCCAAGAAGACTCAAAGCTGTAATCGATGCCAAAGTTGCTTCAGCAAAGTCCTGAGTAAAGGGTCTGAATAATTATGTACATGTTACATTTCCGAATGTTTATTATTAATAAACTTACAAAAATGTCCCCAGAAAATTGCTTTTTCATAATAGGGTATTGTGTTTAGATTGATGATGAGGGGGGACAATTTAATCCATTTTAGAATAAGGCTGTAACTTAACAAAATCTGGAAAAAGTCAAGGGGTCTGAAAACTTTCCGAACGCTCTGTAGGAGAGATTCTTCAGAACAGACTTCCTTTTACATTTATTTTTGGGACTGTCTGCTGTTCCATGTAGTGAATCTGTTATTCAATGTGTTTGTAAATCAAATAGAAAAATGATGCTTGGTATGACCTTCTTAAAACAATTCTGTTTAGCTTAGTAGAACTCCCCTCCCCTGGCTTAGACAGGGCTTTTATTGGTTAACAAATGGCATAATACGTTGCATAGACTCACTCTGTATGTAATAATAGTGTTTAACATGATTTTTGAATGACTACCTCATCTCTGTCCCCCATTATGTGAAAGGTCCCTCAGTTGAGCAGTGAATTTCAAACACAGATTTAGCCACAAAGACCAGGGAGGTGTTCCAATGCCTCGTGAAGAAGGGCACCTATTGGTAGATGGGTAATACAAAAAAAGTAGACATTGAATATCCCTTTGAGTTTTGGTCAAGTTATTAATTACACTTTGGGTGTCACGGCCGTTGAATGAAGAGGACCAAGGTGCAGCGTGGTGAGCGTACATATTTATTTATTTATTATGACGCCGACAAAAACAATAAACCATCCCAAACAACCGTGAAGCTAAAGGCTATGTGCCACAAACAAAGACAACTTCCCACAAAGACAGGTGGGAAAAAGGGGTACCTAAGTATGGATCTCAATCAGAGACAACGATAGACAGCTGTCCCTGATTGAGAACCCTACCCGGCCAAAACATAGAAATACAAATAATAGAACGAAAGAACATAGAATACCCACCCCAAATCACACCCTGACCAAACCAAATAGAGACATGAAAAGGATCTCTAAGGTCAGGGCGTGACATTGGGTAGTGACAGAAAAATATTCAGGCATCTTTCCTACCTCGGTTACCGGAGAGGCATTTCACCATGAGGCCAATGGTGATTTTAAAACAGTTACAGAGTTTAATGGTTTTGATATGAGAAAATTGAGGATGGATCAACAACATTGTAGTTACTCGACACAAAGAAGCCTCTACAGAAAATCAAAACATCCTGTCTTGAATATGAAGCGTTATGTTTACGGCAAATCCAACACATCACTGAGTACCACTCTTCATATTTTCAACAAACCAAATATACACTGTAGTAGCTTACCAAGTCGACGCTGTAGTCGCTGCCAAAGGTGAATCTAACAAGTATTGACTCAGGGGTGTGAATACTTATGTAAATTACATATTTCTGTATTTAATTTTCAATACATTTGCAAAAAAAAAAAAAAATTATAACATGTTTTCACTTTGTCATTACGGGGTATTGTGTGTAGATGGGGGAGGAAAAAATATATGTCATCTACATTTGAATTCAGGCTGTAACACAACAACGTGGAATAATTCAAGGGGTATGACTACTTTCTGAAGGCGCTGTAGCGACAGTATGTGCAACACTCTATTCTACATGGAGAGAGAAAATAAGTGGCTGTCTACAATCTCTGCAATGACAAACAAGAAGGAAATGAGATTGAATTGCCATGTTGGTGAACTGTTTTTTACTGAGAGGTTTCTCCTAACGCCTGTGAATGGTCAAATGACTCATTTAAATGGGACGCAATTTTTAAAAAAAACTTTGAATGACTCTTTCCCTTCTTCTATTCACATGTGGAAATCGTCTATGACAGGGAGTGTTGTGAAGCTGAAGGGGACTGCAATCCAAAATGGCAGTGTAGATTGAATAGGATCTCTTACAAACTGCATTTATTCAGCTTTTCTCCCTCTTTGTGGGGGATCTAAGTAGGCGCTATGTTGAAGTGGATCCAGAATCGGATGTGTCTTTATGAAAAGGAAATCTCTCTCGGAGTCATTATCTTTAAAAAAACAAAACACTATCATGTATTTCAGTGCTCTCTAAACAATGTCTGCCTGCTTCATAATGCAGCATTCATTCACTTGAGCTAGTAATCTTGCTTTTTTAAATGATATTTTTTACAGAGTTGCAGGATGGATGGTTTGGTTTTCTCTGTGTATGTTGGTTTATGTTGCTGTGGATAGAATCCCATATATTAGTACCCCTGCCTCGGCTGTCATGGTGCTGTTTGAGTGTGTGTGTGTGTGAGTGAGTGAGTGAGTGAGTGAGTGAGTGAGTGAGTGAGTGAGTGAGTGAGTGAGTGAGTGAGTGAGTGAGTGAGTGAGTGAGTGAGTGAGTGAGTGAGTGAGTCAGTGAGTGAGTGAGTGAGTGAGTGAGTGAGTGAGTGAGTGAGTGAGTGAGTCAGTGAGTGTGTGTGTGTGCATGTGAAAATCTGATTAATTCTTTATCGGCACGTCCGTTCAAAAATCGGAAAACCAGTTTCCGATGTTTGTCTCGTCAATATCTCTGGAGCTACAATCTTTCAATTTTTACATAAAACTCCTCTTTTTTTGATTGGTTACAATGTCTGCATTAATGATATATTATTATTTTAGGGGAGTTAAGGGCGGGTATTAGGCATTTTCGCAAAAGGGAAAAACTCTTCACGAAAATGTCTCGTTTGACGCTGCTACCACATGGAGACGCATCTTCATCAGTCTTCTTCACCATCATCTTCTTCTTCACCCTCATCTTCTCAATCTGACAGGTTATGACCAATTTTGGCAACACCATCATTCAGATTTGGACCACAATATCAAGGTAAGAAACTGTATATGATTCAGTTTTTATGTTGCTAATAATATAATATTATCATTTTAGAATATGTTTTCCGATTTATATCTCCAGGAGTGATGAGTATAATTATTTTTTTTCAACCGGGATTAAAGGGCAATTAGTTTTGATGATCAGTGGCTGTATTACAGGGGGAGTGGTTTCTCCCCTGCGAGGTGTGTAACGACATTCGTAATTGAATCCATAAATTGACATTTGATAGTCAGATCGGATGATACTCGTGATCGGAAAAAAACAGAAGTGTTTTAATATGCAGGCTGTCGGTCTAGCCACCCGACAACCTGTCCACTCAGCCCTTTCCCCTCCTCTCTTCTACGGACCATCTCTGGAGGCCTTCTCCCATTCCTCACTTCCCTCCAACTCATTCCTGACCACTGGCTGCAACCCCTCTGACTTGAGTCGCTCACCTCCTCAAGATACCAAAACTCGACTCATCTACCGTCAAAAACTATAGACCTGTATGCCTTTTCTTTTCTTTCCAAAACACTTGATCAGTTCTCTCATCTCTCATCTCTCATCTTTCATCTCTCATCTCTCATCTCTCATCTCATCTCTCATGTCTCATCTCATCTCTCATCTCTCATCTCTCATCTCATGTCTCATCTCATCTCATCTTTCTCAGAACAATCTTCTTGAGCCTAAACCAGTCAAGACGGATCACTCAACTGAGATTGTGTCACGGAGGCACTCCACACCGCCAAAGCTCTGTTCTCTACCTTCTAGATCTATCCACTGCCTTCTACCCTGTAAACCATCATATACTCCACCCTCTCAGTGCTTTCCACCCTCTCAGGGCTGGGTGTGTCAGGCATTGCACCTTCTTTGATTGCATCCTACTTGGGAGGCCTCTCCTACCAGGTGACATGGAGAGGATCTATTGTCTGCACCACATACTCTCACTACTGGTGTCCCACAGGGCTCAGTTCTAGACCCTCTCCTCTTCTCTCTATACACCAAGTCACTCAGCTTCGTACTATCCTCACATGGTCTCTCCTATCATTGCTATGCAGATGACACTCAACTACTTTTCTCCTTCCCCCCTTCTGATACCCATGTTGTGACGTGCATCTCTGCGTGCCTGGCAGATATCTCAGCTTGGATGTCGGCCCACCACCTCAAGCTGAACCTCAACATGACGGAGCTGCTCTTCCTCCCGGGGAAGGCCTGCCTGCCTGCTGAAAGACCTCTCCATCACGATTGACAACTCCAGAGTTATCGCCCTCTGAGAGTACAAAAAGCCGTGACGTGACCCTGGGCAACACCCTGTCGTTTTCTGCAAACATCAAAGCAGTGACTCGCTCCTTCAGGTTCATGATGTACAACATCCATAGAGTACGACCCTACCTCACACAGGAAGCGGCGCAGGTCCTAATCCAGGCTCTTGTCATCTCCCGTCTGGACGACTGCAACTTACTGTTGGCTGGGCTTCCCGCTTGTGCAATAAAACCCCAATAAAATCCAGAACGCTGCAGCCCACCTGGTTTTCAATCTTCCCAAGTTATCCCATCTCACTCCACTCCTCCACACACTCCACTGGCTTCCAGTCAAAGCTCGCATCCACTACAAGACCATGGTGCCTACCTACGGAGCAGCAAGAGGAACTGCCCCTCCCTACCTGCGGGCTCTGTTCAAACCCCAGACCCCAACCCGAGGACTACGTTCTGCAACCTCTGGTCTCTTCGCCATCCCATAGGGTGAAGGGCCCAGTCCAAGCTCTCTATCCTGGCACCCCAATTGAGGAACTAGCTTCGCCCTGAAGCTAGGACAGCAGAGTCCCTGGCCATCGTGCGAAAGCACCAGAAACCCTACCTCTTCAGGGAGTATCTTAAATAATCCCACTCCTCACCTCGACCCCCCCCCCTTTCCTGAACCAACACTTGAAATAGTAAATCTTATGGCTGTTTTTTTTTGTTGCAAGAATGAATGCAACGTTATAGCCTAAACCTTATGATAATAGCTTTGAAATAATGACTATGTGGAGGTCAGCTTGTTAACTAAATGTTCCTGGTTTAGCTGGTTTGTGACTTTGCTACTTACAGGCAATACATTATCGTGGACTATCAGACATGTAATTATATGACGTGTTTTCTCAAATATTACAGTGAAAACCATTAGATAATAAAGTGTAACTGTGTCACCTTGCAATTGATAACTTGTGGATACTCAATATATAGATAGATATAGATATAGATATTGATCGATTGATTGATATAGATATTCAATTTCGTTGATTCACTTTTTGATGTACTGAGGTGTACTATTTTTTGTCAATTTTAGGCTTTTTTCTTTGAAAGGGTTGTTATTGATTTACATTTGAAAATATATTGTTGTTTGTCTTTATGTTTGACTTTTAGAAATGGACAGAGGAGACCAGTACCAGCAGATAATACAGTGCCTGTCCATGAGGAGGACCATGGCCTGCAGGATGAGGAGGACCATGAAAGCATGGCCTTCTTATAGGACAATGCCGTTGATGCTGAGCTATTGGAAGAAGACGAGTATGAAGAGGAGGAAATCAAGAAGCCAGAGGAAGTTGAGGAACCACCATCTGAGACCTCTCAGCTCTCAACTAGAAATAATGTGCTATTGTTATGTATTATCAGGCCTTTTTTTTATTTTATTCATAGTTTATAGAGTACACTAACAGTGATCTATTTTCTCTCATCTTGTCTCTAAGTCTTTCTGTTGGTGCTCCACGTTCCCGTAACGCGTAAACACTCTGTGTTGCCCGACATTTCAGTCCTACGATGATGATGTTGATACACAGGCACCGGAATCCCGGAACGTCCAGTTGGTTTAGATCTTGGCAGTGTACGTCAGGCAGTTCAGTCAACGCCTCAGGAAAGGCTAAGGGAGAGACTTCTTCTTGTTGTTTTTCCTCACAGGCATTGGTTGCAAAGGTTTCTGTGTCCACAAATAGTCAGGGTTTGGAGACTTGTTTTTGAAGTATCCATCGTATGGTGATTCCCTCAAAGAGTACCTTGAGGGTACACCTACAGAATTTTACCGGTTTCTTGGACTGCTCATTTACATGGAGTTTACCGAACTGCCTGACCTTCATCGATACTGGTGTACAAAGAGCGTGTGTGGCCTATCACGTTGCGGCTGAGACGTTCTTGCTCCTAGACGTCTCCACTTCACAATAACAGCACTTACAGTTGACCGGGGGCAGCTCTTGCAGGACAGAAATTTGACAAACTGACTTGTTGGAAAGGTGGCATCCTATGACGGTGCCACGTTAAAAGTCCCTAAGCTCTTCAGTACAGGCCATTCTACTGCCAATGTTTTACTATGGAGATTTCATGGCTGTGTGCTCGATTTTATACACCTGTCGGCAACGGGTGTCTCTGAATTAGCCGAATCCACTAATTTTAAAGGGGTGTCCACATACTTTTGTGTATATATAGTGTACCTTTTGTTCCAGGAATGGCAGTGTAATCACGCAACACCTGGCAAGGAAAATGGGCAAACTGGTTAGTGCCAGATTACATTCAGAGAGAACCTTGCTGTCAGTTAGGAGGTATTGATGTTAATGACATCAAATCAAATTGTATTTGTCACATTTGCCGAAAACAACAGGTACAGTGAAATACTTACTTACAAGCCCTAACCAATAGCGAGGCTATATACAGGGGGTACCAGTACAGAGTCAATGTGCGGGGTCACCGGTTAGTCGAGGTAATTGAGGTTAAATGTTCATGTAGGTAGAGTTATTAAAGTGACTATGCATAGATAATAACATAGAGTAGCAGCAGTGTTAAATAGTGGGGGGGGGGGGGGTGCAATGCAAATAGTCTGGGTAGCCATTTGATTAGATGTTCAGGAGTCTTATGGTTTGGGGGTAGAAGGTGTTTAAAAGCCTCTTGGACCTAGACTTGGCGCTCCGGTACCGCTTGCAGAGATAATGTATTTGTAAGCTCATCTTTGGGATGTGTTACAGGAAAGACAGTAAGGAGAACAGGACCTGGTTTGTTTGTGTGGTACCTGAATGCACAAACTGTTTTTCTTTGCATCGTAAAGGACCAAAATGTTTTAGTTTGTGGCACTCCAGTGAGTTTGCCTCGTTGTGGAAATAGATACTAGTAAAGAGACTCAGATGTAGCTCAGATGTTCACTAGTAAAGGGACTCAGATGTAGCTCAGATGTTCACTAGTAAAGGGACTCAGATGTAGCTCAGATGTTCACTAGTAAAGGGACTCAGATGTAGCTCAGATGTTCACTAGTAAAGGGACTCAGATGTAGCTCAGATGTTCACTAGTAAAGGGACTCAGATGTAGCTGAGATGTTCACTAGTAAAGGGACTCAGATGTAGCTCAGATGTTCACAAGTAAAGGGACTCAGATGTAGCTCAGATGTTCACTAGTAAAGGGACTCAGATGTAGCTGAGATGTTCACTAGTAAAGGGACTCAGATGTAGCTCAGATGTTCACTAGTAAAGGGACTCAGATGTAGCTGAGATGTTCACTAGTAAAGGGACTCAGATGTAGCTCAGATGTTCACAAGTAAAGGGACTCAGATGTAGCTCAGATGTTCACTAGTAAAGGGACTCAGATGTAGCTCAGATGTTCACTAGTAAAGGGACTCAGATGTAGCTCAGATGTTCACTAGTAAAGGGACTCAGATGTAGCTCAGATGTTCACTAGTAAAGGGACTCAGATGTAGCTCAGATGTTCACTAGTATAGGGACTCAGATGTAGCTCAGATATTCACTAGTCGTTTTACTCTTTTGCATGTTGCCCTTTCCTGCATGTCCCCACTCCCATGTCCCCACTCCCATGTCCCCTCTCCCATGCCCCATCTCCCATGTCCCCATCTCCCATGTCCCCTCTCCCATTTCCCCTCTCCCATGTCCCCACTCCCATGCCCCCTCTCCCATGTCCCCACTCCCATGTCCCCACTCCCATGTCTCCTCTCCCATGTCCCCTCTCCCATGTCCCCACTCCCATGCCCCCTCTCCCATGTCCCCTCTCCCATGTCCCCACTCCCATGTCTCCTCTCCCATGTCCCCTCTCCCATGTCCCCACTCCCATGCCCCCTCTCCCATATCCCCACTCCCATACCCCTTCTCCCATACCCCCTCTCCCATGTCCCCTCTCCCATGTCCCCTCTCCCATGTTTTCACTTTCCTATCCAACACATCCTGCATGCCAGGCTTCCTTTGTGTTTCATTCATGACTAATGTCCTTCGTGGTGTGAAGGAATTTTAATGACTGTAAAATAATGTTGTGCTTTTGGTAGACTATATGCTAGTTGAATGTAGAAATGTAAGTTAATAACTGTTGTTATATGGCTTATGTGATTCATATTTTGTATTACCAATTTGATTTTGATGAAAATTAACCCTGAAATGTATATTGTATAATGTTATGGTTATGATAGCACTTTAATTGTCTTAATTTTCAGGTTTGAATGACATTATTCTTTCAATAAAGTTATTGTTTCATTAATATGATATCACTTGTCTATGTCTTTCCATGTCATATGTAAGACTAAATGCTATTTGCAAATTGTTTTGGTGCAGATCTGTTTTTATATTATGCATAGGTAAACAAATCACCAGCCAGAGCGTCAAGTGTGTGCTCTGAGAGCTAAACGAGATTGGTGGGGCTAAAGAGGGTGTAAACGATGCTGAATGGGTGTAGACAAAGAAGAGCTAAATAGTCATTTTTGTCCCTCATCAATCTGCACACAATACCCCATAATGACATCACAATACCCCATAATGACATCACAATACCCCTTAATGACATCACAATACCCCATAATGACATCACAATACCCCATAATGACAAAGTAAAAACAGGTTTTTCGATTTCTTTGCACATTTATTAAACATATGAAACTGAAATATCAAATTTTCATAAGTATTCAAACCCTTTACTCAGTACTTTGTTGATGCACCTTTGGCAGTGATTACAGCCTTGAGTCTTCTTGTGTAGGACACTACAAGCTTGTCACACCTGTATTTGGGGAGTTTCTCCCATTCTTCTCTACATATCCTCTCAAGCTCTGTCAGGTTGGATGGGGAGCGTCGCAGCAAAGCTATTTTCAGGTCTCTCCAGAGATGTTAGATCGGGTTCAAGTCCGGGCTCTGGCTGGGCCACTCAAAGACATTCAGAGAATTGTTCCAAAGCCACTCCTGCGATGTCTTGGCTGTGTGCTTAGGGTCGTTGTCCAGTTGGAAGGTGAACCTTCGCCCCAGCCTGAGCGCTCTGGAGCAGATTTTCATCAAGGATCTCTCTGTACTTTGCTCTGTTCATCTTTCCCTCGATCCTGACTAGTATCCCAGTCACTGTCACTGAAAAACATCCCTACAGTATGATGCTGCCAACACCATACTTCACCGTAGGGATGGTGCCAGGTTTCCTCCAGATGTGATGCTTGGTGTTCATGCCAACAAGTTCAATATTGGTTTCATCAGGATGTCATGTGCCTTTTACTGAGAAGTGGCTTCCGTCTTGCCACTCTATGATAAAGGCCTGATTGGTTCGAGTGCTGCAGAGATGAGTTGTCCTTCGGGAAGGTTCTCCCATCTTCACAGAGGAACTGGAGCTCTGCCAGAGTGACCATCGGGTCTTTGTCACCTCCCTGACCAAGGCCCTTCTCCCCTGATTGCTCAGTTTGGCTAGGCGGCCAGCTCTAGGAAGAGTCTTGATGGTTCCAGAACTTCTTCCATTTAAGAATAATGGAGACCACTGTATTCTTGGGGACCTTCAATGCTGCAGAAATGTTTTGGTACCCTTCCCCAGGTCATGTGCTGAATGCACGGTAAGCACGGATATTCTTGGAAAAAGTGATATTTGGATAAAATACCATCCCCTCTTGAATTTTGAGAATTATTTGACAATGGTAAGTGTCATAGAAACTGCAGAATATGCTCTTTCAGATACTATATAGAAATCAAACATGTTTTACCTGCATGTGACTCTGCAGGAGGATTTGATAAAGCGATGCTCCTTTCCCTGCATCTGTCAATTACAAGATGTGCCCATCTCTTCATGTACAATTTGACAAATGATCGGCCAAATATTGTCACTCAACAGATTGTCAATTTTAAATATTGTATATAGGCTATCTCTTACTATGTGTGAAATTAGTTTCAGTATAGTTTATGTGTAGTTTCAATGGGCCGTCTGTGCAGGCTGACTGGCATCGTTTGTTTCCCGCTCATCAACTTGGCATCTTTTGCTTCATTGGATAAAGTTGTAAGATATGTTTAGCGTTATGCTAAAGGACTACTTCAACACGTAGCATGTTTTCGCTTCCCTTACAATACATTTGATTAGTAATAGAGTTATAGAAAATAAAACAGTCCCATAATAGCTTATTTTAACAAAGTAAAACGTAAAATAGAACAGGTATCAACCTGCAAGGCACACAGTCAAGTTAGTAACATGAGCGCTAAACCCGTGATGAATAGGCAGAACACAAACTCATCATTACACTAGTGATGTTCTAAATTAAATTGACCTCTTTACCCTCGTCATTCAGTTAGGCCTCATTTAATTTGGATTGTGAAGTAACTTGCACAATTATTGCCCATTCTATCCATTTGTCATTCATTCAGTGGGCTGGCATCTTTTGCTTCACTGGATAAAG
The DNA here is from genome assembly GCF_016432855.1 of Salvelinus namaycush. Classification (NCBI taxonomy): domain Eukaryota; kingdom Metazoa; phylum Chordata; class Actinopteri; order Salmoniformes; family Salmonidae; genus Salvelinus; species Salvelinus namaycush. The sequence goes on from NC_052322.1 coordinate 47,054,947, forward strand.
TCCAGGATATGTTTAGCGTTATGCTAAAGGACTACTGCAACACGTAGCATGTTTTCGCTTCCCTTACAATACATTTGATTAGTAATAGAGTTATAGAAAATAAAACAGACCCATAAAAGCTTATTTTAACAAAGTAAAACGTAAAAGAGAACGGTATCAACCCTTAATTATCATTAATTAATTATCATTAATTAAGCCTAATTTAAATGCAATTGTGAAGCACATTCATCCATTTGTCATTCATTCAGTGAGGAGTGAGACACGCATTATCGCCTGGCTGGGTACCAACGTCCTACAGTCCATTGTCTAAGTGGTCGTCGGCCTATGGAGGTTCTAGTGTTCATGGATTTCACTCCACAAATGAATAGCCACTGTACTAACAGGACCCATGCTCTGTTTACCATCTGTCAAGGTGGGGGGTTATAATGCCTGTATAGAAACAACACATTACCACATAACATTGTTAATTGGGTCTACATTAAATATTTTAAATGTAAACAAATGTAATAATAACTTTTTAGTTCTTTCAACTCCAGATCCAAAGGTCACGTGTGTGTGTAGTGGTAAACTTGTTTATTTTTGATTAAAAACATTTTGGGGGGGGGGGGGGGGTTAACCCTATCCCAAACATTAACCGTTAACTTAACCATTCGGAGTGAATACCTAAACGTAATGTTTTAACCCTATCCAAAACCTTAACCCTTAACTTGAAATTTGATGTTTGGAACAACTGCAACATTTTAAGCGTGTATAAACGTATATATATACGGCAGAATCTGAAGTCAAATTGATCATCTTCTTATCCTGGGGCCTCCCGGGTGGCGCAGTGGTCTAGGGCACTGCATCGCAGTGCTAGCTGTGCCACCAGAGACTCTGGGTTCGCGTCCAGGCTCTGTCGCAGCCGGCTGTGGGGCGACACACAATTGGCCTTGCGTCGTCTGGGTTAGGGAGGGTTTGGCCGGTAGGGATATCCTTGTCTCATCTTGCACTAGCGACTCCTGTGGCGGGCCGGGCACAGTGCATGCTAACCAGGTGCACAGTGACTCTGGGTTCGCGTTCAGGCTCTGTCGCAGACAGAGCCGCTCCAACACATTGGTGCGGCTGGCTTCCGGGTTGGATGCGCGCTGTGTTAAGAAGCAGTGCGGCTTGGTTGGGTTGTGTTTCGGAGGACGCATGGCTTTCGACCTTCGTCTCTCCTGAGCCCGTATGGGAGTTGTAGCGATGAGACAAGATAGTAACTACTAAACAATTGGATACCACGAAATTGGGGAGAAAAATGTTTTAAAAAATAAAATAAAATCTTCTTGGGGATAATGCAGCGGCTCTACATATTTAAGTTCGAACATTTTCAAACTATGGCAAAAATGTGGAAAATATGTCGTTCTTCCAATGCACTGGGCGCCGCCTGCGCAAACACACACGCATAGTGATATTATTATGTGAAAAATATGACATACCTATAAAGAATAAATAACATTGTAACTAAAGTATACTAGTATGAACTATCGAAATGACTGAAAAAATGTACAATATTCAGCAAACAATGTGAAGGGAAAATTAATGGTAAACTCTTCATTTTTTACATTTCAATAAAAAATGCTTAAGAGGGAGAATTAAAAAGTAATGCCAATTCAATGCAACTCCCAGATCTACATACAGAAATGAGGATAAGGTTTTATTACCAGCCTGTAAATGTTTAATGAAACACATAGACTATGGTGCTGTGGACAATGACAAATATACTGACAGAAATACACTGACAGAAATACACTGACAAAACTACACTGACAGAAATACACTGACAGAAATACACTGACAGAAATACACTGACAGAAATACACTGACAAAAATACACTGACAAAACTACACTGACAAAACTACACTGACAGAAATACACTGACAGAAATACACTGACAAAAATGTAAGACAATAAATGATTTCTGTCTAAATATGTGAAGACACCAAGAATGAGAGAGATTCATACATGTTTCATCTCACAAATCTGATGATCCCACGTTGTATGCTCATGTAATAGCCTGACATGAAAGAATTGACAGTTCAACTACCTTTTTAAAATATTCATAACGAATTCATGTAGACCTAATGAACAATGTTATAATGTTGGTAATGTGTTGTGTTTAAATATACAGGCATTATAACCCCCCCCCCCCACCTAGACAAATGGTAAACAGTGCATTGGTCCTGTTAGTACAGTGGCTATTATATTGTGGAGGGAAATCCATTAACCGACTGTCTGGAAGTGAATTAAACAGATGCTTACTCATCGTATTCTTATAAATACATTTGGTTGAATGGTAAAATAAATAAAATAATCGAATTATTTTTTTTAAAGTCATGCGTTCACGTGTTAAGACACCTTCAAGAAAAAACAATATCATAAATAATCATACAGAAAAAAAGTCACACGTTCACATGTCCACAAATCAAACTGTATCGGTCACATACACACGGTTAGCAGATGTTAGTGCGAGTGTAGAGAAATGCTTGTGCTTCTAGTTCCGATGTACACATGTCCAATGGTTAATTTATGGCATTTATTACCGCTTATGTGTGTGTGTGTGTGTGTGTGTGTTAGAACATCTCTACATGGAGAGATGAAAGAGAATCAGTTGAACCTTTCCTTCCTGTGTGTTTTTGTGAGATACTAAAGATATTATAGTTCGAGAAGATACATCACTATACATTATTAGAGATTATAATTATTAAAGATCAGTCACTATGCATCAGCACTATACATCACTAGAGATTATAATTATTGCAGATACATCACTATACATTAGATATTATAATTATAGCAGATACATTACTATACATCACTAGAGATTATAATTATTGCAGATACATTACTATACATCACTAGAGATTATAATTATAGCAGATACATCACTATACATCATTAGAGATTCTAAATATTACAGATACATTACTATACATCACTAGAGATTATAAATATTACAGATTATTCATTAAGCATCATTAGAGATTGTAATTATTACAGACACATCACTATACATTAGATATTATAATTATTACAGATAAATCACTGCATCATTCAAGATTATAATTGTTACAGATACAGTTGAATTCAGAAGTTTACATACACCTTGGCCAAATACATTTAAACTCAGTTTTTCACAATTCCTGACATTTAATCCTAGTAAAAATTCCCTGTTTTAGGTCAGTTAGGATCACCACTTTATTTTAAGAATGTGAAATGTCAGATAAATAATAGAGAGAATGATTTATTTCAGCTTTTATTTCTTTCATCACATTCCCAGTGGGTCAGAAGTTTACATACACTCAATTAGTATTTGGTAGCATTGCCTTTAAATTGTTTAACTTGGGTCAAATGTTTTGGGTAGCCTTCCACAAGCTTCCCACAATAAGTTGGGTGAATTTTGGCCCATTCCTCCTGACAGAGCTGGTGTAACTGAGTCAGGTTTGTAGGCCTCTTTGCTTCTATAGGATTGAGGTCAGGGCTTTGTGATGGCCACTCCAATTACCAGACTTTGTTGTCCTTAAGCCATTTTGACACAATTTTGGAAGTATGCTTGGGGTCATTGTCCATTTGGAAGACCCATTTGCGACCAAGCTTTAACTTCCTGACTGATGTCCTGAGATGTTGCTTCAATATATCCACATAATTTTCCTCCCTCGTGATGCCATCTATTTTGTGAAGTGCACTAGTCCCTCCTGCAGCAAAGCACCCCCACAACATGATTCTGCCACCCCTGTGCTTCACGGTTGAGATGGTGTTCTTTGGCTTGCAAGCCTCCCCCTTTTGTCCTCCATACAAACAATGGTCATTATGACAAGCAAAGAGGCATGGCGTTTGAAGGTAGGCCTTGAAAGACATCCACAGGTACACCTCCAATTGATTTCAATTATGTCAATTAGCCTATCAGAAGCTTCTAAAGCCATGACATTGTTTTCTGGAATTTTCCAAGCTGTTTAAAGGCACAGTCAACTTAGTGTATGTAAACTTCTGACCCACGGGAAATGTGATACAGTGAGTTATAAGTGAAATAATCTGTCTGTTAACAATTATTGGAAAAAATACTTGTGTCATGCACAAAGTAGATGTCCAAACTGACTTGCCAAAACTATAGTTTGTTAACAAGAAATGTGTGGAGTGGTTGAAAAATGAGTTTTAATGACTCCATCCTAAGTGTATGTAAACTTCCGACTTCAACTGTACACCTATTCTGAAAAGCCCCAGAGTCTGCAACACCACTAAGCAAGGGGCACCACCAAGCAAGCGACACCATGAAGACCAAGGAGCTCTCCAAACAGGTCAGGGACAAAATTATGGAGAAGCACAGATCAGGGTTAGGTTATATAAAAATATCTTAACTTTGAACATCCCACAGAGCACCATTAAATCCAATATTAAAAATGGAAAGAATATGGCACCACAACAAACCTGCCAGGAGAGGGCCGCCCACCAAAACTCACGGACCAGGCAAGCAGGGCATTAATCAGAGAGGCAACAAAGAGACCAAAGATAACCATGAAGGAGCTGCAACTCCACAGTGGAGATTGGAGTATCTGTCCATAGGACCACTATAAGCCGTACACTCCACAAAGCTGGGCTTTATGGAAGATTGGCCAGAAAAAAGCCATTGCTTAACGAAAAAAATGAGCAAACACATTTGATGTTCGCCAAAAGGCATGTGGGAGACTCCCCAAAAATATGGAAGAAGGTACTCTGGTCAGATGAGACTAAAATGTAGCTTTTTGGCCATCAAGGAAAACGTCTGGCACATACCCAACACCTCTCATCACCCCGAGAACACCATCCCACATGAAGCGTGGTGGCAGCATCATGCTGTGGGGATGTTTTTCATCAGCAGGGACTGGGAAACTGGTCAGAATTGAAGGAATGATGGATGGCACTAAATACAGGGACATTTTTGAGGGAAACCTGTTTCAGTCTTCAAGAGATTTGAGACTGGGACGGAGGTTCACCCAGCAGGACAATCACCCTAATCATACTGTTAAAGCAACACTCGAGTGGTTTCATGGCAAACATTTAAATGTCTTGGAATGGCCTAGTCAAAGCCCAGACCTAAATCCAATTGAGAATCTGTGGTATGACTTAAAGATTGCTGTACACCAGTGGAACCGATCCAACTTGAAGGAGCTGGAGCAGTTTTGCCTTGAAGAATGGGCAAACATCCCAGTGGCTAGATATGCCAAGCTTATAGAGACATTCCCCAAGAGACTTGTGGCTGTAATTGCTGCAAAAGGTGGCTCTACAAAGTATTGACTTTGGGGGGGTGAATAGTTATGCATGCTCAGGTTTTCAGTTTTTTGGTCTTATTTCTTGTTTATTTTGTCCTCACAAACTGTCTGTATTTCTCTGCTAGTTGTGTTGTGTAGCCTACATTCCTCTCTCATGTGTCTGTTTGGAGGCTATCCAGACAGGAAAAACAAGTGCAATGGATTATGGTCATTGTAGTTAATTACCATGTTACCATGCACTGGAATAGGTTGAATATTTGCTTCATGAAAACTACAACTCCCTTCAGCCAAGTGTCATAGATCTTGACTTAATTTCTCTCTTGAATGATATGATTTCTCTCAACATAAACAGTGTGTTGAGCTCATTATATATACTGAACATTAACTATTCTGAACAAAAATATAAACTCAAGAGGTGAAGTGTTGGTGAAGTGTTTCATGAACTGAAATAAAAAATCACAGAAATGTTTTTGTTTGCACAAAAAAAGGTATTTTTTCACAAATTTAGTGCTCACATTTGTTTACATCCCTGTTAGTGAGCATTTCTAATTTGCCAAGATAATCCAGACACTTGACAGGTGTGGTATATCAAGAAGCTGATTAAACCGCATGATCATAACACAGGTGCACCTTGTGCTGGAGACAATAAAAGGCCACTCTAAAATGTGTAGTTTTGTCACACAACACAATGCAAGAGATGTCTCATGTTTTGAGGGAGGGTGCAATTGGCATGCTGACTGCAGGAATGTCCATCAGAGCTGTTGCCAGAGAATTTTATGTTAAT
>NC_052322.1:47063495-47235406 GCF_016432855.1 Salvelinus namaycush
CAGACAGACAGACAGACAGACAGACAGACAGACAGACAGACAGACAGACAGACAGACAGACAGACAGACAGTGTGTGTGTGTGTGTGTGTGTGTGTGTGTGTGTGTGTGTGTGTGTGTGTGTGTGTGTGTGTGTGTGTGTGTGTGTGTGTGTGTGTGTGTTTCAACAAATGGATGTTCAATATTTGGCACTGACTGTATCCGTTTTCCAACTTGACTTGGTGTTCCACTACAGTGGCTTTCAATCTAGGTATAAGATCCATTTCTATGCTATTCTTCACCATAATAAGAACAGCCGCCAATTCTACCCAGTTACACCAACATCTACATATCTATTAATACAATTCTCCTCTCTGCCAGGTACACCAAGATGAAGACAGCCACCAACATCTACATATTTAACCTGGCTCTGGCTGACTTCCTGGTTCTCGCTACCTTACCATTCCAGGGAACAGACGTTTTCCTGGGCTTCTGGCCGTTCGGTAACGCCCTCTGCAAGGCCGTGGTCTCCATCGACTACTACAACATGTTCACCAGCACATTTACTCTGACCGTGATGAGCATGGATCGTTACGTGGCCGTGTGCCATCCGGTCAAGGCCCTGGACATGAGGACGCCCCACAAGGCCAAGGTGGTCAACATCTGTGTGTGGGTCCTGGCGTCGGCGATAGGGGTACCGGCCATGGTGTTGGGAGATGTGGAGGTGGAGGTCGAACATAACAGTAGGTTATATTGGGTGTCTGTCTGTCTGTCTGTCTGTCTGTCTGTCTGTCTGTCTGTCTGTCTGTCTGTCTGTCTGTCTGTCTGTCTGTCTGTCTGTCTGTCTGTCTGTCTGTCTGTCTGTCTGTCTGTCTGTCTGTCTGTCTGTCTGTCTGTCTGTCTGTGGCTACGTTTAGACAGGCAGCCCCAATTCTGATATTTATTTCGGTAGTTGGTCTTTTCACCAGATCAGCTCTGAAAAATAAGGATGTTAAATAGACATTGTTTGGTTAATTATCAAGTCTGATTTATCTGTTCTACCCTCAGTCTGACCTCTGACCTCTGTGTTCATCTATATTCAGATTCTCTCTCAATTTAATTCAATTTCAGTTCCATTTAAGTAGTTTTATTGGCATGGGAAACATATGTTTACATTGCCAAAGCAAGTGAAAAAGATAATAAACAAAAATGAAATAAACAATAAAAAATTAACAGTAAACATTCTACTCCCAAATGTTCCAAAGGAATAGAGACATTTCAAATGTCATATTATGGCTATATACAGTGTTGTAACAATGTGCAAATAGTTAAAGTACCCCAAAAAAAAAAAAATATATATATATATATGTAAATATTGGTTGTATTTACAATGGTTCTTGTTCTTCACTGATTGCCCTTTTCTTGTGACAACAGGTCACAAATCTTGCTGCTGTGATGAACACTGTGGTATTTCACCCAATAGATATGGGAGTTGGTCAAAATTGGATTTGTTTTCGAATTCTTTGGGGGTCTGTGTAATCTTAGGGAAATTTGTGTCTCTAATATGGTCATACATTTGGCAGGAGGTTAGGAAGTGCAGCTCAGTTTCCACCTAATTTTGTGGGCAGTGTGCACATAGCCTGTCTTCTCTTGAGAGCCAGGTCTGCCTACGGCGGCCTTTCTCAATAGCAAGGCTATGCTCACTGAGTCTGTACATAGTCAAAGCTTTCCTTAATTTGGAGTCAGTTACAGTGGACAGGATTCTGCCACTGTGTACTCTCCGTTTAGGGCCAAATAGCATTCTAGTTTGCCAAAAATGTTTGTTAATTCTTTCCAATGTGTCAAGTAATTGTCTTTTTGTTTTCTCATGATTTGGTTGGGTTTATTGTGTTGCTGTTCTGAGGAGTTGTGAGGTCTGGTTGTGTTTGTGAACAGAGCCCCAGGACCAGCTTACTTATTAAGGGGCTCTTCTCCAGGTTCATCTCTCTGTAGGTGATGGCTTTGTTATTGAAGGTTTGGGAATCGCTTCCTTTTAAGTGGTTGTAGAATTTAACGGCTCTTTTCTGGATTTTGATAATTAGTGGGTATTGGCCTCATTCTGCTCTGCATGCATTGTTTGTTTTTTTTATGTTATGCACAGAGGATATTTTTACAGAATTCTGCATGCAGAGTTTCTATTTGGTGTTTGTCCCATTTTATGAAGTCTTGGTTGGTGAGCGGACCCCAGACCTCACAACCATAAAGGGCAATGGGTTCTATAACTGATTCAAGCATTTTTAGCCAGATCTTAATTGGTGTGTTGAATTTTATGTTCCTTTTGATGGCATAGAAGGCTCTTCTTGCCTTGTCTCTCAGATCATTCACAGCTTTGTGGAAGTTACCTGTGGCGCTGATATTTAGGCTGAGGTATATATCTGGGGGGTTTTGTGCTCTAGTACAACGGTGTCTAAATGGAATTTGTACTGGACCATTTTTGGAACATCATTATTTTGGTCTTACTGAGATTTACTGTCAGTGCCCAGGTCTGACAGAATCTGTGCAGAAGATCTAGGTGCTGTTGTAGGCCCTCCTTGGTTGGTGACAGAAGCACCAGATCATCAGCAAACTGTAGACATTTGACTTCAGATTTTAGTAAGGTGAGGCCGGGTGCTGCAGACTGTTCTAGTGCCCTCGCCAATTAGTTGATATATATGTTGAAGAGGGTGGGGCTTAAGCTGCATCCCTGTCTCACCCCACGGCCATGTGGAAAAAAATTTGTGGGAGGTTTTTTGCCGATTTTAACTGCACACTTGTTGTTTGTGTACAGGTTTTTTTTAATGGTGTATGTTTTACCCCCAACACCACTTTCCATCAATTTGTATAGACCCTCATGCTGAAATGAGTCAAAAGCTTTTTTGAAATCAGCAAAGCATAAGAAGACTTTGCCTTTGTTTTAGTTAGTTTGTTTTTCAATTAGGGTGTGGACGGTGAATACGTGGACTGTCCTCCGGTAATTTGGTTAAAAGCCAATTTGACATTTGCTCAGTACATTGTTTTCACTGAGGAAATGTACCAGTCTGCTTTAAATCATAATGCAGAGGATTTCCACAAGGTTGCTGTTGATGCATATCCCACAGTAGTTATTGGGGTCAAATTTATCTCCACTTTTGTGGTTTGGGGTGATCAGTCCTTGGTTGCAAATATTGGGGTAGATGCCAGAACTAAGGATGATGTTAAAGAGGTTAAGTTTAGCCAATTGGAATCTGTGGTCAGTATATTTTGTCATTTAATTTACGATACCATCAAAACCACGGGCCTTTTTGGGTTGGAGGGTTTGTATTATGTCCTGTAGTTCATTCAACGTAATTAAAGAATCCAGTGGGTAGTCTTTTATAAAATATTCTAAGATTTGTATTTGGTCATGTATATCTTCTTATGGGCAGGTGGGACGGTAGCGTCCCACCTGGCCAACATCCGGTGAAATTGCATGAGCGCGATGTTCAAACTACAGAATTATAAATATTTAACTTTCATAAAATCACAAGTGTAATACATCAAAATAAAGCTTAACTTCTTGTTAATCCAGCCGCTGTGTCAGATTTCAAAAAGGCTTTACGCGAAAGCACACCATGCGATTATCTGAGGACAGCGCCCCGTATACAAAACCATGAAAAACATATTTCAACCAGGCAGGCACGCCACGAAAGTCAGAAATAGCGATATAATAAATGCCTTACCTTTGATGATCTTCTTCTGTTGGCACTCCAAAAGGTCCCAGATACATCACAAATGGTCCTTTTGTTCGATAATGTCCTTCTTTATATCCATAAAAACTCAGTTTAGCTGGCGCGCTTCAGTCAATAATCCACCCAGTTTCCCCCCTTCAAAATGCATACAAAATGAATCCCAAACGTTACCAATAAACTTTTCCAAACAAGTCAAACAACGTTTATAATCAAACCTTAGGTAACCTAATACATAAATAAACGCTAAAATTTAAGACGGAGAATCGTTATTGTCTTTACCGGAGAAAAACACCAAAGAACGCGCTCTCATTCACGCGCTTGGAAACTACAGCCAAAATGGGAGCCACCTAGAAAAACTACAATTTCTGGCAAATTTTTCCAAAAACCAGCATGAAACTCTTTCTAAAGACTGTTGACATCTAGTGGAAGCCCTAGGAACTGCAATCTGGGAGGACTTCACCTTATAATAAAAGTGACAGCCATTGAAAATAGTGGTGGGCTGGATTGTTTTTGGGGGGGATGGTTTGTCCTCGGGGTTTCGCCTGCCATATCAGTTCTGTTATACTCACATACATTATTTTAACAGTTTTAGAAACTTTAGAGTGTTTTCTATCCAAATCTACCAATATGCATATCCTAGCTTCTGGGCCTGAGTAACAGGCGGTTTCCTTTGGGCACGCTTCTCATCCGGACGTGAAAATACTGCCCCCTACCCAAGAGAGAATATGTTTTTGCTGGTTGTTCTTTGTTTTAGGGCCAAAAAGATTGGAGAAGTGATTTATCCATACATCTCCGTTTTGGATAGATAACTCTTTGTGTTGTTGTTTGTTTAGTGTTTTCCAATATTCCCAGAATTGGTTCGATTCTATGGATTCTTCAATTACATTGAGCTAATTTCTGACGTGCTGTTCCTTCTTTTTCCATAGTGTATTTCTGCATTGTTTTAGTGATTCACCATAGTGAAGGCGTATGCTCAGGTTTTCGGGGTCTATGTTTTTGGTTGGATAGGTTTCTCAATTTCTTTTCTTACGTTTTTGCATTCTTTATCAAACCGTTTGTCATTGTTGTTAATTTTCTTAGGTTTTCTGCTTGAAATTAGTTGATTTAATAGGGAAGCTGAGAGGTCAAATAAACTGTTAAGGTTTTCTACTGCCAAGTTTACACCTTCACTATTACAGTGAAATATTTTGTCCAGGAAGTTGTCTGAAAGGGATTTGGTATTTGGTATTTTGTTAGGATCCCCATTAGCTTTTGCAAAGGCAGCAGCTAGTCTTCCTGGGGTCCACACCAAACATGAAACATGCCATAATACAGAACAATAACAGACAAGAACAGCTCAAGGACAGAACTACATAAAAACAATTAAAGGCTAAAGGCACACGTAGCATACATATCAATATCAATACGTACACATAAACTATCCAGGTCAAATAGGGGAGAGGCGTTGTGTGCCGTGAGGTGTTGCTTTATCTGTTTTTTGAAACCAGGTTTGCTGTTTATTTGAGCAATATGAGATGGAACGGAGTTCCGTGCAATAAGGGCTCTATATAATACTGTATGCTTTTTTCAATTTGTTCTGGATTTGGAGACTGTGAAAAGACCCCTGGTGGCATGTCTGGTGGGGTAAGTGTGTGTGTCAGAGCTGTGTGTTAGTTGACAATGCAAATAATGTGTGATTTTCAACAAATTAATATTTCCTATAAAAATAACAAGTGATGCAGTCAGTCTTTCCTCAACTCTTATCCAAGACAGACTGGCATGCATAGTATTAATATCAGCCCTCTGATTACAATTAAGAGCAATACGTGCCGCTCTGTTCTGGGCCAGCTGCAGCTTAACTAGGTCTTTCCTTTCAGCACTCAACCACACGACTGGATAATAATCAAGATAAGATGAAACTAGAACCTGCAGGACTTTCTTTTTGGAATGTGGTGTCAAAAAACAGAGAATCTCTTTATTATGGACAGACCTCTCCCCATTTTTACAACCATTGAAAATATATGTTTTGACCATGACAGTTTACGATCTAAAGTAATTTAGTCTCCTCCACTTGTTCAACAGTCACACCTTTCATTACCAGATTCAGCTGAGAACTTAGGGAATGCTTTGTTCCAGACCTCCTGAGTGGCGCAGCGGTCTAAGGCACTGCATCTCAATGTTAGGGGCATCACTACAGACATCCAGGTTCAAATCCAGGGTGTTTCACAACCAGCTGTGATTTGGAGTCCTGTAAGGTGGTGCACAGTTTGGCTGGTGTAGAATGTCATTGTAAATAAGATTTTGTTTTTAACTGACTTGCCTAGTTACATAAAGGTAAAATACAATGCTCTTACTTTAATAGATGCTCAGGACCAGTTTATTGCTGGCCACCCATTCCAAAACAGACTGCAACTCTTTGTTAAGGGTTTCAGTGACTTCATTAGCTGTGGTTGCTGATGCGTATATGGTTGAAACATCAGCGTACATAGACACACATGCTTTGTTTAACTTCTTATGGCTGCAAGCCCGAAGCCGGGCACAATATGACAACAGCCACTTCAAGTGCAGGGCGCGAAATTCAAAATATATATTTTTTAAATATTTAACTTTCACACATTAACAAGTCCAATACAGCATTTGAAAGATAAACATCTTGTGAATCCAGCCAACATGTCCGATTTTTGAAATGTTTTACAGCGAAAACACCACGTAAATTTATGTTAGCTCACCACCAAATACAAATAAGGACAGACATTTTTCACAGCACAGGTAGCATGCACAAAGCCAACCTAACTAACCAAGAACCAACCAAACTAACCAAGAAACAACTTCATCAGATGACAGTCTTATAACATGTTATTCAATAAATCTATGTTTTGTTAGAAAAATTTGCATATTTGAGCTATAAATCAGTTTTACATTGCAGCTACCATCACAGCTACCGTCAGAAATGGCACCGAAGCAGCCAGAGTAATTACAGACACCAACGTCAAATACCTAAATACTCATCATAAAACATTTCTGAAAAATACATGGTGTACAGCAAATGAAAGACAGGCATCTTGTGATTCCAGCCAATATTTCCGATTTCTTAAGTGTTTTACAGCGAAAACACAATATAGCATTATATTAGCTTACCACAATAGCCAGAAACACAAGCCATTCCCCAGCAGCAAAGGTTAGCGATCGTAACAAACCAGCAAAATATATATAATTTTTGACTAACCTTGATAAGCTTCATCAGATGACAGTCCTATAACATCAGGTTATACATACACTTATGTTTTGTTCGAAAATGTGCATATTTAGAGCTGAAATCAGTGGTTATACATTGTGCTAACGTAGCATATTTTTCCCACAACGTCCGGATATTTTTCTGGCACTCACATATTCTGACCAAATAACTATTCATAAACATAACTAAAAAATACATGTTGTATAGGAAATGATAGATACACTAGTTTTAATGCAATCGCCGTGTTAGAATTCTAAAAATAACTTCATTACGATATGCAGTTTACGTTATGGCGAGAGCGTGCCCAAAACCTGGCCGCAACCTACTAGTACAACATGTTCGACAGATATATGAAATAACATCATAAAATGGGTCCTACTTTTGATGATCTTTCATCAGAATGTTGTACAAGGGGTCCTTTGTCGGGAACAATCGTTGTTTGGATTTAGAATGTCCTCTTCTCCAGTCAATTAGCACGGAAAGCTAGCAAAGTGGCGCTAAGCTCTCCTTCCTGAACATACGCAGACAACGCAACACGCCTAACGTCCCGAAAAAATTTCAATCATCTAATGAAACTATATTGAAAAAACATACTTTACGATGATATTGTCACATGTATCAAATAAAATCAAAGCCGGAGATATTAGTCGTCTATAACGACAGCTGTACAGAAGGCAAAACCAGGTCCCTTCGCGCGCTCTCCAGAAAACAGGAAACTGGTGACACGTCATACAAAGAGCATTTATTCGAGCCCAGATCAAGTTATACACTCAATTTCTTCTCTCACTGCCTGTCGACATCTAGTGGAAGACGTATGAAGTGCATGTAATCTAATAAATATCAAGGACCTTTATAGGCAGCCCCTAGAAGAGAGCATCGATTTCAGATTTTCCACTTCCTGTCAGGAAGTTTGCTGCAAAATGAGTTCTGTTTTACTCACAGATATAATTCAAACGGTTTTAGAAACTAGAGAGTGTTTTCTATCCAATAGTAATAATAATATGCATATTGTACGAGCAAGAATTGAGTACGAGGCCGTTTGAAATGGGCACCTTTTATCCGGCTACTCAATACTGCCCCTGCAGCCCAAACAGGTTAATACCAGTGGCAGGTCATTGGTAAAAATAGAACAGAGTAGAGGGCCTAGAGAGCTGCCCTGCGGTACACCATACTTTACATTTACATTTTAGAAGCATTAAAGAAATCCCTTTGAGTTCTACTAGAAAGATAGCTCTGAATCCACAATATGGCAGAGGTTGAAAAGCCATAACACCTACATTTTTTTAACAACAGGTTTTGGTCAATAATATCAAAGGCTGCACTGAAATCTAACAGTACAGATCCCACAATCTTCTAATTTCTTTCAACCAAGCATCATTCATTTGTATCAGTGCAGTACATGTTGATTGCCCTTCTCTATAAGCATGCTGAAAGTCTGTTGTTAATTTGTGTACAAAGAAATAGCATTGTATTAGGTCAAACATGACTCTTTCCAACAGTTTGTCCAAGACCTGGCAGCAAGCTGATAGGTCTGCTGTTAGAACCAGTAAAGGCCAACTTCAACTGTAGATTAATATGGACTATTTTCATCCATTTCCTGAGTAGCTTGTCAGAGATAGACATAATATGGAAAAGAGTAAACAAAGCAAGAGAAAGATATATATACATTCCGCAGTCCATTAATCAATTGGTGTGTCTTCTCGGCTTTTGGGAGGGCAATGTATCCACACGATCTGGCATCTTTCATGGCTGGGATAAGTTCTTTCCTCTTTTGGTGCACAGCTTCAGGATAGTTGAGGAAGATATACGTTCCTCTCAAGTTCTTGGCTCTTTCCAGAACAGCTACCTTGTCCTTGAACCTAAGGAACTTGACCACTATCGGCCTGGGCCTGTCACCTGAGCCAGCAGTGGGATTTCAAGTCCTGCAGGTGCGCTCCACCTCAATCTTCCGGTGGTTCATCTTCAATTTCTCAGAGATCATTTCCCTCACTTTGTCCTCAGACTCCGTCCACGTCTCATGTGGAGATTCTGCAATTCCATCCACAACCATGTTGGTCCTCTTTGATTGTACCTCGAGACAGCCACATAACAGGGACAATCTGCCACAACGGTTAACAGCACCGCTGGCTACTTCAAGCCCTCAATAAACTCTGCTAGCTTGATGGGCAGCTAGAGTTGAAGTCGGAAGTTTACATACACTTAGGTTGGAGTCATTTAAACTCGTTTTTCAAACACTCCACACATTTCTTCTTAACAAACTATAGTGTTGGCAAGTCGGTTAGGACGTCTACTTTGTGCATGACACAAGTCATTTTTTCAAACAATTGTTTACAGACAGATTATTTCACTTATAATTCACTATATCACAATTCCAGTAGGTCAGAAGTTTACATACACTAAGTTGACTGTGCCTTTAAACAGCTTGGAAAATTCCAGAAAATTATGTCATGGCTTTAGAAGCTTCTGATAGGCTAATTGACATCATTTGAGTCAATTGGAGGTGTACCTGTGGATGTATTTCAAGGCCTATCTTCAAACTCTGTGCCTCTTTGCTTGACATCATGGGAAAATCAAAAGAAATCAGCCAAGAACTCAGAAAAAAGTTGTAAACCTCCACAAGTCTGGTTCATCCTTTGGAGCAATTTCCAAAAGCCTGAAGGTACCAAGTTCATCTGTACAAACAATAGTACGCAAGTATAAACACCACGGGTCCATGCAGCCGTCATACTGCTCAGGAAGGAGACATCTTCTGTCCCCTAGAGATGAACGTACTTTGGTGTGAACAGTGCAAATGAATTCCAGAACAACAGCAAAGGACCTTGTGAAGAAACAGGTACAAAAGTATCTATATCCACAGTAAAACGAGTCCTATATTGACATAACCTGAAAGGCCGCTCAGCAAGGAAGAAGCCACTGCTCCAAAACCACCATAAATCAGCCAGACTATGGTTTGCAACTGCACATGGGGACAAAGAACATACTTTTTGGAGAAATGTCCTCTGGTCTGATGAAACTAAAATATAACTGTCTGGCCATAATGACCATCGTTATGTTTGGAGGACAAAGGGGGGAGGCTTGCAAGCCAAAGAACACCATCCCAACCGTGAAGCATGGGGGTGGCAGCATCATGTTGTGGGGGTGCTTTGCTGCAGGAGGGACTGGTGCAATTCACAAAATAGATGGCATCATGAGGGAGGAAAATTATGTGGATATATTGAAGCAACATCTCAAGACATCAGTCAGGAAGTTAAAGCTTGGTCGCAAACGGGTCTTCCAAATGGACAATGACCCCAAGCATACTTTCAAAGTTGTGGAAAAATGGCCTAAGGACAACAAAGTCAAGGTGTTGGATTGGCCATCACAAAGCCCTGACCTCAATCCCGTAGAAAATTTGTGGGCAGAACTGAAAAAGCGTGTGCGAGCAAGGAGGCCTACAAACCTGACTCAGTTACACCAGCTCTGTCAGGAGGAATGGGCCAAAATTCACCCAATGTATTGTGGGAAGCTTGTGGAAGGCTCCCCGAAACGTTTGACCCAAGTTAAACAATTTAAAGGCAATGTTACCAAATGGTAATTGAGTGTATGTAAACTTCTGACCCACTGGGAATGTGATGAAAGAAATAAAACCTGAAATAAATCTTTCTCTCTACTATTATTAATCTGACATTTCACATTCATAAAATAAAGTGGTGATCCTAACTGACCTAAGACAGGGAATTTTCACATACAATCTGAGTTTAAATGTATTTGGCTAAGGTGTATGTCAACTTCCGACTTCAATTGTAGTTAGCAGCTAGGCTATCTGCTATGCCAAATAGCTCCTCACACCCTTGGATGGCAGGATGACTGGACAGACAGTAGCAGTCCCAGCAACAGATGCCAAATGCACCACGGGATCCAAACTAAAAAATTTAGCTCGCTATTAAAAAACTTTCCAATATACTTTGAAAACAAAAGCTTTTCAAAACAACAAACTGAGCTCTCCCTCGGTCCCCGTTCAACAGAAAGTGACGTGAGCGGACTTTGTTGTTGTCTAATAATTTTTAGGGAAGGTTTCTACACTACTTTCCTTCCATCTAAAGCATTTCTTAATATTATTCAGTTCCTTTGGCTTTGATGTCTCATGATTGAGTATTGCTCTCCACCTGGGTCAGCTAGGGGGCGTGTAATCTGGTCTGGTTCCACCTGGGTCAGCTAGGAGGCGTGTAATGTGGTCTGGTTCCATCTGGGTCAGCTAGGGGGCGTGTAATCTGGTCTGGTTCCACCTGGGTCAGCTAGGAGGCGTGTAATGTGGTCTGGTTCCACCTGGGTCAGCTAGGGGGCGTGTAATGTGGTCTGGTTCCACCTGGGTCAGCTAGGGGGCGTGTAATGTGGTCTGGTTCCACCTGGGTCAGCTAGGGGACGTGTAATATGACATATCTACTGTGGTATACAGTGTCTGAATGACATGTTTACTGTAAAATAATGTAATGTATTTTTAAAATGCCATAATATCTGACTCACTCTTGTAGGTTCGTGCTCGACAACATCCCTAGAGTACGACCTTTCCTCACACAGGAAGTGGTGTAGGCCCTACTCCAGCCACTTGTCATCTCCATTTTGGACTACCGTTACTGTCTGTTGGCCGAGTTCCTGTTCGACAACATCCCTAGAGTACATAACATCAATGACATCTTACAGTTAATATAAGTGGGTGTTTTCTCCACAGTGGTGATGGTGATGGAGTGGTTTTCACCAATGGAGGGATGGAGTGATGGAGTGGTTTTCACCAATGGAGGGATGGAGGGAGGGATGGAGTGATGGAGTGGTTTTCACCAATGGAGGGATGGAGTGATGGAGTGGTTTTCACCAATGGAGGGATGGAGTGATGGAGTGGTTTTCACCAATGGAGGGATGGAGGGAGGGAGGGAGGGATGGAGAGGTTTTCACCCATGGAGGGATGGAGGGAGGGATGGAGTGATGGAGTGGTTTTCACCCATGGAGGGATGGAGGGAGGGAGGGAGGGATGGAGAGGTTTTCACTAATGGAGGGAGGGAGGGAGGGAGGGATGGAGAGGTTTTCACCCATGGAGGGAGGGATGGAGGGATGGAGTGATGGAGAGGTTTTCACCCATGGAGGGAGGGATGGAGAGGTTTTCACCCATGGAGGGATGGAGGGAGGGATGGAGTGATGGAGAGGTTTTCACCCATGGAGGGAGGGATGGAGAGGTTTTCACCCATGGAGGGAGGGATGGAGGGATGGAGTGATGGAGAGGTTTTCACCCATGGAGGGATGGAGGGAGGGAAGGAGGGATGGAGAGGTTTTCACCCATGGAGGGAGGGATGGAGTGGTTGACCCTAACCGATGCTGGGATGATTGGTACCTGGCGACGGGGTATTGAGCCCAGTAACAGGCAGAGCAGACGCCCCGAGACAGATCTGTGTGTGTGTGTGTGTGTGTGTGTGTGTGTGTGTGTGTGTGTGTGTGTGTGTGTGTTTGTGTGTGTGTGTGTGTGTGTGTATGTGTGTGTGTGTGTGTGTGTGTGTACGTGTGTGTGTGTACGTGTGTGTCTGTTCGTGTGTGTGTGTGTGTGTGTGTGTGTGTGTGTGTGTGTGTGTGTGTACGTGTGTGTACGTGTGTGTCTGTTCGTGTGTGTGTGTGTGTGTGTGTGTGTGTGTGTGTGTGTGTGTGTGTGTGTGTGTGTGTGTGTGTGTGTGTGTGTGTGTGTGTGTGTGTGTGTGTGTGTGTGTGTGTGTGTGCATGCAAACCAACTGAGTGGGAGGACACAGAGAGATGAGAAATTGATTCCAATAAGGCTTTTCTAAATGACAGAGCTCTGGTGAGATAACGCTCCATTTTGCAGAGATGAGAGGGTCGCCAACAATGAAATGAAAGAGCGCAGATAGAGAGAGACAGTGAGAGAGAGGAGAAAGAGAGAGAGAGAGGGAGGGGGGAGACAGAGGAAAGATATGGGGGAAGAGAGCGATTAAGAGGGGTGAGGGAGAGAGGGTAGAAGGGGAAGAAAACGAGAGAGAGGAGGGAACAGAGCGAGAAAGAGGGTGAGATAGAGAGAGAGAGAGAACAGGATATGGATGAACAGAGAGAGGGAGAGATGGAGGGGGTGGGGAGAGAGAGAGAGCAGGGAGAGGAAGAGGGCAGAGAGAGAGAGCAGGGAGAGAGAGGGTGGGCAGAGAGAGGGAAAGGGTGGGGAGAGAGAGAGAGCAGGGAGAGGGAGAGGGGGTGGGGAGAAAGAGAGAGAGAGAGAGAGGAGGGAGAGGGAGAGGGAGAGGGAGAGAGAGAGAGAAAAAAACTGTAACTCTCAAAGGATAATGTTTCTGTTCCTTGAAGTGTTAGCAGACTCTGTTCAGAGACAAATATCAATATCCGGCTTTACCAAGCTGTGCTGTTTATCCACGGGATCAAGCTGTGCTGTTTATCCACGGGATCAAGCTGTGCTGTTTATCCACGGGATCAAGCTGTGCTGTTTATCCGTGGGACCAAGCTGTGCTGTTTATCCACGGGACCAGTATTTCTCATCCTAGTGTAATACCATGTGGGTCATTCCTGATAGTCTCACGGCACCAAAAAAATCGATTCATAAAATTTCACATCCCGATGTAAAGTTGACTGTAGCTACTGTATAGGAAAAGGACTTTGAGCAGGCGCTTAATGTTAAAACACATGATCAGTTCAGCAAATAACAAACAGAGACTCCATGTAACGGATTGAAATTAAACTGGATATACTCAGCCACAGCTTAAAACGTCGGGAACCTTTTTGCAACTGGATTGTACGTTGTCAATCGAACAGAGGGTCGCTAGTTTAAGCCGAGGCGTTGATATGGACAGCGAAGGAAGTGTTATGAAACTGATCAACTAGCAGTGTGAATTTTGACATTCTTTTTTAGATTTAGTCTTGTTTTAGTCATTTTGACTAAAAATAGCATTAAGTCTTACATTTTATTTTGTAATTTGGATAATTATTTAGTCTAGTTATTGTCAACATGACAAAAAAACAATTGTCCCTTTTAGTCAACTAAATTCCCTTTCATTTTAGTCAACTAAATTCCCTTTCATTTTAGTCACATCACTTTTAAATCGCCTCATTAACCTATAGTAAACATAAATCACAGACTTACATGTGAACAAACATACATAGCTTTCTCCTACCAACACATTTTACTGCAAAACATCCTATTCTCTTCCCAACAGCAGAAATATGACAAACATACAGTATGTAAGAATAATATTATAATATATAATAATTATTTGATCATGTAAATTCCTATTTCAGCCTGTATTTACCCAATCAGATATAGAGGAGTTATTTACCCAGTCAGATATAGAGGAGTTATTTACCCAGTCAGATATAGAGGAGTTATTTACCCAGTCAGATATAGCGGAGTTATTTACCCAGTCAGTTATAGAGGAATTATTTACCCAGTCAGATATAAAGGAGTTATTTACCCAGTCAGTTATAGAGGAGTTATTTACCCAGTCAGATATAGAGGAGTTATTTACCCAGTCAGATATAGAGGAGTTATTTACCCAGTCAGATATAGAGGAGTTATTTACCCAGTCAGATATAGAGGAGTTATTTACCCAGTCAGATATAGAGGAGTTATTTACCCAGTCAGATATAGAGGAATTATTTATCCAGTCAGATATAGAGGAGTTATTTACCCAGTCAGATATAGAGGGGTTATTTACCCAGTCAGATATAGAGGAGTTATTTAACCAGTCAGATATAAAGGAGTTATTTACCCAGTCAGATGCAGTGTAGTGACAGTGATGTCTCATGGTCTGACAAACACCACTCTTTCTCTGTCACCCTGTTCACTTTTGGTTGCGCGGCCAGGCACGACTCCAACACCATCATTAAGTTTGCCGATGACAAAACAGTGGTAGGCCTGATCACCGACAACGATGAGACAGCCTATAGGGAAGAGGTCAGAGACCTGACCTTGTGGTGCAAGGACAAGGAGAGATTCTCCCTCAACGTCATTAAGACAAAGGATATGATTGTGGACTACAGGAAAAGGAGGACCGAGCACACCCCCATTCTCATCGATGGGGCTGTAGAGGAGCAGGTTGAGAGCTTCAAGTTCCTTGGCGTCCACATCACCAACAAACTAACTTGTCCAAGCACACCAAGACAGTTGTGAACAAAACCTATGGGTCCTCAGATCCTCAAAAGGTTTTACAGCTGCACCATCGAGATCATCCTGACGGGTTGCGTCACCGCCTGGTATGGCTAATGCTCGGCCTCCGACCGCAAGGCACTACAGAGGGTAGTGCAAACGGCCCAGTACATCACCAAGCTTCCTGCCATCTAGGACCGCTGTACCAGGCAGTGTCAGAGGAAGGCCCTAAAAATTGTCAAAGACATCAGCCACCCTAGTCATAGACTTTTCTCTCTGCTACCGCACAGCAAGCGGTACCGGAGCGCCAAGTCTAGGTCCAAAAGGCTTCTAAACAGCTTCTATCCCCAAGCCATAAGACTCTAATAGAATATTGCTACCAATATTTTTTGCATTGCACCACCCCCTTCTACGCTGCTCCTACTCTCTGTTATTATCTATGCATAGTCACTTTAATAACTCTACCTACATGTACATATTTCCACAATTACCTCGACACCGGTACCCCCTGCACACTCTGTACCCCCTGTATATAGCCCCGCTATTGTTATTTTACTGCTGCTCTTTAATTATTTGTTATTCTTATCTCTTACTTTCTTAACATTGCATAGTTGGTTAAGGGCTTGTAAGTAAGCGTTTCACTGAAGCAAGTAAGGAGGTTTGTTAGGGACAAACAAACAGGTGTACTGCAGCAAGTCAAGGCTGGATGATGAACAGTAAGCGGAGTCTGAGGTGTGGCCATTGAGGGAGATGTACTGGGTCTGATTAGTGAAGTACTGTTTGTTTATTATGTGATCATCAGAGACAGTTGTCAGGAGAGACACTTGAATATATCAGAGGATTGGCCCCAAATGGAAGCCATTTGGTTAACAATAGGTTAACCATAATCCTAAAGGGTAAAAAGACATCCAGGTTCAGATGAGCTCTCAGCCTTACAGAGTTGGAGCACAGGTTAAAGGTAATAAACCGTAGATTACCTGTTCAGTTTGGAAAGCAGGCTAGATAGTGTTTTTTGAAAAGGAGGGAGGAAGAGGGTCATAATCACACCAGAGAGAAAGAAAGAGGCTTCTTCTAAACATCAGTGATGTGAAGTGTTTCTTTTTTAAATAGCAACTCAGAAATTGTCTTTTGAAGTTCAGGATTGCTCCTTTCAGCTGCCAGGGTTTGTTAAAAAACAAATTCCACTGAATTGAATTTAGCGTTGTATTAAAGAGCTACAGGACTGTCGGAGTTTTCCAGCTGCTCGGTTTTTAGAGAGTTTTGAAAGGCAGGCTGTGGAAATGTCCGAGCAAATGTCAGAGATTAAGTGATTATACCTCGAGGGAGGGGAAAAAAACAGAATGACTCCATGTGCTTATTTTGAATTTGTGTGATAGAATTTATTTCTATGTTGAATCCACAATAGAATATATTGTTTAAGTGTCATTCCATATTTCTACGGGACCTGAGTTTTCAAAAGAGATTGGATTCTTAGGGGTGATTTTGTTTGATTGGATTATTCTGTCCTCTCATTCCTTCTACTATAATAATAAACCCTCTGTCCTATAGACATGTTGGTTGTTGAGCGACAAAACCGACGGGTGCACAACTATGGGGCAAAACTGACGGGGATGGCTTAGATTGTTGACGACATTTTAACTATATTTCGCCTCCGAATATCTATTGAAAAAATAAATACATTTGCACAATGAGCACTTGTTGTCTCTCAAATGCATCGTTACAGTTGTTTTTTAGCTAGCTAGCAATTTGGATTCATATTAGCATAGATGTGAGAATCAAAACAAGACATGGTATCAAGAACAAGATGAAACCCGCTGAAATGAGACCACCTACGATTCCTAACACGGCAGCTTCTTGTCCTTGTTGCTAGCTACAGAGCCTTCAGAAAGTATTCCTACCCCTTTGGCTTTTAATTGTTTTATTTCACCTTTATTTAACCAGGTAGGCCAGTTGAGAACAAGTTCTCATTTACAACTGCGACCTCGTCAAGATAAAGCAAAGCAGTGCGACAAAAAACAACAACACCGAATTACACATAAACAAACATACAGTCAATAACACAATGGAAAATCTGTATACAGTGTGTGCAAATGAAGTAAGGAGGTAAGGCAATACATAGGCAATAGTAGCAAAATAATTACAATTTAGCCATTTACACTGGAGTGATTGATGTGCAGATGAGGATGTGCAATTAGAAATACTGGTGTGCAAAAGAGCAGAAAAACCAAAACAAATATGGGGATGAGCTAGGTAGGTAGGTAGGTAGTTGGTTGGATGGGCTATTTACAGATGGGCTGTGTACAGCTGCAGCGATTGGTAAGCTGCTCTGACAGCTGATGCTTAAAGTTAGTGAGGGAGATATAAGTCTCCAACTTCAGTGATTTTTGCAATTCGTTCCAGTCATTGGCAGCAGAGAACTGGAAGGAAAAGCGGCCAAAGTAGGTGTTGGCTTTGGGGATGACCAGTGAGATATACCTGCTGGAGCGCGTGCTACGGGTGGGTGTTGTTATGGTGACCAGTGAGGTGAGATAAGGCGGAGCTTTACCTAGCAAAGACTTAAGGATGATCTGGAGCCAGTGGGTTTGGCGACGAGTATGAAGCGAGGGCCAACCAACGAGAGCATACAGGTCGCAGTGGTGGGTAGTATATGGGGCTTTGGTGACAAAACGGATGGCACTGTGATAGACTGCATCCAATTTGCTGAGTAGAGTGTTGGAGGCTATTTTGTAAATGACATCGCCGAAGTCGAGGATCAATAGGATGGTCAGTTTTACGAGGGCATGTTTGGCAGCATGAGTGAAGGAGGCTTTGTTGCGAAATAGGAAGCCAATTCTAGATTTAATTTTGGATTGGAGATGCTTAATATGAGTCTGGAAGGAGAGTTTACAGTCTAGCCAGACACCTAGGTATTTGTAGTCCACATATTCTAAGTCAGAACCGTCCAGAGTAGTGATGCTAGTCGGGCGGGCGGGTGGGGTCAGTGATTGGTTGAAGAGCATGCTTTTAGTTTTACTAGCATTTAAGAGCAGTTGGAGGCCACGGAAGGAGTGTTGTATGGCGTTGAATCTCGTTTGGAGGTTTGTTAACACAGTGTCCAAAGAAGGGCCAGAAGTATACAGAATGGTGTCGTCTGCGTAGAGGTGGATCAAGGTGGATAAAATGATTATTCCACATGTTGTTGTGTTACAGCCTGAATTTAAAATTAGATGACATATCTTTTTTCCTTCCCCATCTAAACACAATACCCCGTAATGACAAAGTGAAAACATGTTTAAAAAAGAATTTTGGAATACAGAAATATGTAATTTACACAAGTATTCACACCCCTGAGTCAATACTTGTTAGATTCACCTTTGGCAACGATTACAGATGTGAGTCTTTCTGGGTAAGTCTCTAAGAGCCCTTCACACCTGTATTGTACAATATTTGCACATTATTCTTTTTAAAAATTCTTCAAGCTCTGTGAAGTTGGTTGTTGATCATTTCTAGACAACCATTTTCAGGTCTTGCCATAGATTTTCAAGCCGATGTCAGTCAAAACTGTATGTAGGCCACTCAGGAACATGCAATGTCTTCTTGGTAAGCAACTCCAGCGTAGATTTGGCCTTGTGTTTAAGGTGAATGTCCTGCTGAAAGGTGAATTTGTCTCCCCATTGTCTGTTGGAAAAAAGACTGAACCAGGTTTTGCTCTATGATTTTGCCTGTGCTTAGCTCTATTTAGTTTATTTTTATCCTAAAACACTCCCTAGTCCTTGCCGATGACAAGCATACCCATAACATGACGCAGCCATCACCATGCCTAAAAATATGAAGAGTGGTACTTAGTGATGTGTGGTGGATTTTCCCCAAACCTTACGCTTTGTATTGCAGTTTTACTTTAGTGCCTTATTGCAAACAGGATACATGTTTTGGAATATTTTTTTATTCTTTACAGGCTTCCTTCTTTTCACTCTGTATTGTGGAGTAACAACAATGTTGTTGATCCATCCTTAGTTTTCTCCTATTACAGCCAATAAACTCAGTAACTGTTTTAAAGTCCCTATTGGCCTCATGGTGTCACGATCGTGTGGGAGTGAGACGGACCAAAACGCAGCATGTGGAAAATAAGCCATCTTCCTTTTATTATTGAAGAAGGCAAAACGAAACAAAACACTTACAAACTAACAAAACAACAAACGACCGTGAAGCTAATAAACGTAGTGCACACACACAGGCTACAAACGTTCAGACATAGACAATTCCCCACAACAAACTAAAGCCTATGGCTACCCTAAATATGGCTCCCAATCAGAGACAACAGAAACCAGCTGTCTCTAATTGGGAACCCATTCAGGCAACCATAGACTTTCCTAGACAACTACACACAACATAGACACTGCTAGACAACTATACTAAACATAAACCCAACTACTCTAAATAAACCCCCTAAACCTTACAATCACCCTGGACACTACAAAACCCACATAAATACCCATGTCACACCCTGACCTAACTAAAATAATAAAGAAAACAAAAAATACTAAGGCCAGGGCGTGACATAGCCCCCCCCTTAAGGTGCGAACTCCGGGCGCACCAGCACAAAGTCTAGGGGAGGGTCTGGGTGGGCATCTGACCACGGTGGTGGCTCAGGCTCAGGGCGAGGTCCCCACCCCACCATAGTCAATCCCAGCTTATATCTCCCCCTACAAATGACCACCCTCATATTACCCCCACTTAATCTTTTGGGTAACATCGACACAAGGGGCAGCACCGGGATAGAGGAATAGCTCAGGATAGAGAGGTAGCTCAGGATAGAGAGGTAGCTCAGGATAGAGGGGCAACTCCGGACTGAAAGGCAGCTCCAGACAGAGAGACAGCTCTGGACTGAGGGGCAGTTCTGAATAAATAGCCGCTCTGGGCTGAGGGACAGCTCATGACTGGCTGACGGCTCTGGACGCTCATGGCTGGCTGACGGCTCTGGACGCTCATGGCTGGCTGACGGCTCTGGACGCTCATGGCTGGCTGACGGCTCTGGACGCTCATGGCTGACTGACGGCTCTGGACGCTCATGGCTGACTGACGGCTCTGGACGCTCATGGCTCACTGACGGCTCTGGCAGATCCTGTCTGGTTGGCGGCTCTGGCAGATCCTGTCTGGTTGGCGGCTCTGGCAGATCCTGTCTGGTTGGCGGCCCTGGCAGATCCTGTCTGGTTGGCGGCTCTGGCAGATCCTGTCTGGTTGGCGGCTCTGGCAGATCCTGACTGACGAATGGCTCTAGCGGCTCCTGACTGACTAACGGCTCTGACGGCTCGGGACAGACGGGCGGCTCTAATGGCTCGGGACAGACGGATGGCTCAGACGGCGCTGGGGAGACGGATGGCTCAGATGGCGCTGGGGAGACGGATGGCTCAGATGGCGCTGAGGAGACGGATGGCTCAGATGGCGCTGCGGAGACGGATGGCTCAGATGGCGCTGCGGAGACGGATGGCTCAGACTGATCCTGTCTGGCGGAAGGCTTTGGCTGCTCCTGTCTGGCGGAAGGCTCTTTAGGCTCATGGCAGACGGGCAGTTCATGCGGCGCTTGGCAGACGGACAGTTCAGGCGCCGTTGGGCAGACGGCAGACTCTGGCCGGCTGAGACGCACTGTAGGCCTGGTGCGTGGTGCCGGAACTGGAGGTACCGGGCTAAGGACACGCACCTTCAGGCTAGTGCGGGGAACAACAACAGGGCACACTGAGTTCTCAAGGCGCACTATATGCCTGGTGCGTGGTACCGGACTGATGGCACGCACCTCAGGACGAGTGCGGGGAGAAATAACAGTGTGTACAGGACTCAGGAGACGCACAGGTGGCTTAGTGCGTGGTGCCGGAACTGGAGGCACTGGGCTGGAGACACGCACCATAGGGAGAGTGCGTGGAGGAGGAACAGGGCTCTGAAAACGCACTGGAAGCCTGGTGCGTGGTGTAGGCACTGGTGGTACTAGGCTGGGGCGAGGAGGTGGCGCCGGAAATACCGGACCGTGCAGGCGTACTGGCTCTCTTGAGCACCGAGCCTGCCCAACCTTACCTGGTTGAATGCTCCCCGTCGCCCGACCAGTGCGGGGAGGTGGAATAACCCGCACCGGCCTATGTAGGCGGACCGGGGACACCATGCGTAAGGCTGGTGCCATATAAGCCGGCCCAAGGAGACGTACTGGTGGCCAGATATGTAGAGCCGGCTTCATGGCACTTGGCTCAATGCTCAATCTAGCCCTACCAGTGCGGGGAGGTGGAATAACCCGCACTGGGCTATGCACACGTACAGGAGACACCGTGCGCTCTACTGCGTAACACGGCGTCTGCCCGTACTCCCGCTCTCCACGGTTAGCCTGGGAAGTGGGCGCAGGTCTCCTACCTGCCCTTGGCCCACTACCTCTTAGCCCCCCCCCCAAGAAATTTTTGGGTAGTACTCACGGGCTTTTCAGGCTTCCAGCCACGTCTCCTTGCTGCCTCCTCATATCTCCGCCTCTCTGCCTTCGCTGCCTCCAGCTCAGCTTTAGGGCGGCGATATTCTCCTGGTTGAGCCCATGGTCCCTTTCCATCCAATATTTCCTCCCATGTCCATGAGTCCTGGTTACTTTGCCGCTGTTGTTGGTTCCGCTCATGCTGCTTGATCCAATGTTGGTGGGGAATTCTGTCACGATCGTGTGGGAGTGAGACGGACCAAAACGCAGCATGTGGAAAATAAGCCATCTTCCTTTTATTATTGAAGAAGGCAAAACGAAACAAAACACTTACAAACTAACAAAACAACAAACGACCGTGAAGCTAATAAACGTAGTGCGCACACACACAGGCTACAAACGTTCAGACATAGACAATTCCCCACAACAAACTAAAGCCTATGGCTACCCTAAATATGGCTCCCAATCAGAGACAACAGAAACCAGCTGTCTCTAATTGGGAACCCATTCAGGCAACCATAGACTTTCCTAGACAACTACACACAACATAGACACTGCTAGACAACTATACTAAACATAAACCCAACTACTCTAAATAAACCCCCTAAACCTTACAATCACCCTGGACACTACAAAACCCACATAAATACCCATGTCACACCCTGACCTAACTAAAATAATAAAGAAAACAAAAAATACTAAGGCCAGGGCGTGACACATGGTGAAATTCCTGAGCAGTTTCTTTCCTCTCCGGCAACTGAGTTAGGACATGTTAAGCACATTTTTAATCCTGAACTTATTTAGGCCATAACAAGGGTTTGAAAACTTATAGGCTTAAGACATATCAGCTTTTCATTTTTTATTAATTTGTAAAATGTTCTAAAACATACATCCACTTTTACATTATGGGGTGTTGTGTGTAGATCAGTGTCACAAAATCTCAATTTAATCAATTTTAAATTCAAGCTGTAACACAATTGTATATTTTTTTACTTTTAATGTAATTTATCCTTTATTTAACTAGGCAAAATGTGGAAAAAGTCAAGGGGTGTGAATCATTTCTGAAGGCAATGTATCTGGCCATCCAGAAATGTGGTGTGCTAGCCCTATGTCCTACCCCTAGTCCTAAGCCTTATGTCCTAACCCTAGTCCTAATCATAGTCCTAATCCTCATGTCCTAACCCTAGTCCTAATCCTCATGTCCTAACCCTAGTCCTAAGCCTCATGTCCTAACCCTAGTCCTAATCCTCATGTCCTAACCCTCATGTCCTAATCATAGTCCTAACCCTCATGTCCTAACCCTAGTCCTAATCCTCATGTCCTAACCCTAGTCCTAACCCTCATGTCCTAACCCTAGTCCTAATCCTCATGTCCTAACCCTAGTCCTAAGCCTCATGTCCTAACCCTAGTCCTAACCCTAGTCCTAACCATCATGTCCTAACCCTCATGTCCTAGCCCTCATGTCTTAACCCTCATGTCCGAACCCTCATGTCCTAATCCTCATGTCCTAACCCTAGTCCAAACCCTCATGTCCTAATCATAGTCCTAACCCTCATGTCCTAACCCTAGTCCTAAGCCTCATGTCCTAACCCTAGTCCTAACCATCATGTCCTAACCCTCATGTCCTAGCCCTCATGTCTTAACCCTCATGTCCTAACCCTCATGTCCTAACCCTAGTCCAAACCCTCATGTCCTAACCCTAGTCCTAACCCTATGTCCTAACCCTCATGTCCTACCCCTAGTCCTAACCCTCATGTCCTAACCCTAGTCCTAACCCTCATGTCCTAACCCTAGTCCTAACCCTAGTCCTAACCCTCATGTCCTAACCCTAGTCCTAATCCTAGTCCTAACCCTCATGTCCTACCCCTAGTCCTAACCCTAGTCCTAACCCTAGTCCTAACCCTCATGTCCTAACCCTAGTCCTAACCCTCATGTCCTAACCCTAGTCCTAATCCTAGTCCTAACCCTCATGTCCTTACCCTAGTCCCAACCCTCATGTCCTAACCCTAGTCCTAACCCTATGTCTTAGCCCTCATGTCCTAACCCTCATGTCCTAACCCTTGGATTAACCCTCTGCCCTGTCTCCCTCCCAGGTTTAGAGTGTATTGTAGTCCTCCCGGACCCTCGTAGCTACTGGGACTCTATGTCCAACCTTAACCCCTATGTCATGTTTCTAACCCTGTCTCCTGTCTCTCTCCTAGGTATAGAGTGTAACATAGTCCTCCCAGACCCCCGTAGCTACTGGGACCCGGTGTTCGGCACCTGCGTCTTCCTCTTTTCCTTCCTCATCCCGGTTACCATCATCAGTGTCTGCTACAGCCTGATGGTCAATCGCCTTCGCAGCGTCCGCATCCTGTCCGGCTCCAAGGAGAAGGACCGTAACCTGCGCCGCATCACCCGCATGGTCCTGGTCGTAGTGGCAGCCTTCGTGGTCTGCTGGACCCCCATCCAGATCATGGCTCTGGCCCAGTTGCTGGGCTTCAACCTGGGTAGCCTCCTCACCATGGTCCTGATGCACTTCTGTATCGCGCTGGGCTACGTCAACAGCAGTCTTAACCCAGTCCTCTATGCCTTCCTGGACGAGAACTTCAAGAGGTGCTTCAGGGAGTTCTGCCACCCGGGTCCGTTCCGCCTGGACAGCCGGCAGCAGTCTGGTCGGATGAGGAGCATCGCCCGTGAAGTTGCCTACAACTGCAAAACGGCGGACGGGAATACAAACCCCGCATGACTAGGCGTGGAGCTGCCCCTGGTCTGCCAGGAGCCCCAGAACAACCACCACCAAGGGACAGGGAACTCCAACACGGAGCTCACGCAGATCACTACCCTCTAGCAGCACGTCGGCCCCCTGGGCTGGGGCCGAACGGGGACGGGCCAGGGTAGGGGCAGAGCCTGGGGGCCAGAGGTAGCCCGGGGCAGGGGCAATGTGCGAATGGCCTGGTTGGTGCCGGACCCGGATCTGTGCCGTAGCGGCTTGGAGGCCGAACAGCAGGGTCATATATTCTAACAGACTTTCTACTCGGGACTAAGGGGCTCTATTTCTCTGTGTCTTTGGTAAACATGGTTGTCATTTTGTCATATTTTAGTGGATTGATCATTTTCAGGGCCGATTAAGCTTAGAGTTTAGGTCTGTGACTTTAGGTCTGTGTGCTTCAAGGACGATTTCCAGGAAAAGTCGACAGTTGTTTTTTTGCCGCGCTTCTCTCCACTCTGAGTCTGGCCCATTGTTGGTTGGTTAGTTGATTAATAATGTTGTTGTCATTTTTTCCTTGTGTTGTACGGATGCTTTTTTTGTTTGTTTCTATGCTGTAAGTAAATACTGTAAATGAAGGTTTCTTTGTGTATTTCTGTTTTATTTTGTCGGTGAGCAACAACTTATCTAACTCCATGGCCTTAGATACCAAGCAAAGTCTGTTATAAATGCTATCCACCATCCTGGATAAAGCGTGTTAGTCATTGATGGTGCTTTACTTGTTTGTTTTCTATCACCTTACAGGTGTAGGAACGGGCAACACATCACAACAGAGACTTGCTTGTTTGAAGCCTTTATTCATTGTTACCGATGAAATAATCATTGAGATGATGACGCTGCCTGAGGTTCCACATATACATATTTTTGCTTGTCGTCCTGTAAAAAAAAAGGAAGAAGAAGCAACAATATTTTGTATTACAATGTGTTTTGGAGCAGCACAGTCTTAAAGTAAGATTTACTTCAAAAGGGAAAAACAAAGTGCAGCAAAATTAAAATATATAATTATATATAATGTGGTGTGCATAGAAATATAATTAATTATATTCATTCTATTTTTATGGTGGTGTTACTCTGTATATATAGACATGCTATATAAAAGGTATGTAAAAGTATATAAGTATTGTTACAGTCATCTATCTAAGACACTTCTAAGACTTCTGTCTTTATATATGATTCATGTTATTGGTGTATATTTGCCTCTTGAGTCTGTATGCGTGCTGTTAACTCTTTGTGTACAGAGGTGCAGATAAAATCTTTCCTAGGGTTGCCAAATTCTGGTAACTTTCCCAAAAAGTATTGGTTTGGGGATTCAAGATGTCCAGCTTATTCTCTCCTGATTCCTGGAATTCTTTCAACAAGGGTTTTCTGGAACAACAGGGAATTCTGGGAAAGTTATCAGAGTATTTCCATTAGTTTACATTTTCAGACCACTTGAATGTCAACAGAAAATTCTCAAAAAAGCCAAATCTAGCAAAAAAATGTTGTTGTAATTAATATTAAAAGAGAAAAACAGTGTTTGCGTAAATGGTTGTTGCTGTAATGAAGATTGTAACAGTATGTTTACTCATGAACTGCATTTTACGTAGCTATTTATTATTATTAATGAATGGTTAATTTGCTGATGCTAAAGACATTTTATATGCTAGCCAGCTTGTTGTTGATGCTAAAGACAGTTGAAATGCTAGCCAGCTTGTTGTTGATGCTAAAGACAGTTGATATGCTAGCCAGCTTGTTGTTGATGCTAAAGACAGTTGATATGCTAGCCAGCTTGTTGTTGATGCTAAAGACAGTTGATATGCTAGCCAGCTTGTTGTTGATGCTAAAGACAGTTGAAATGCTAAACAGCTTGTTGTTGATGCTAAAGACAGTTGAAATGCTAGCCAGCTTGTTGTTGATGCTAAAGACAGTTGATATGCTAGCCAGCTTGTTGTTGATGCTAAAGACAGTTGATATGCTAGCCAGCTTGTTGTTGATGCTAAAGACAGTTCATATGCTAACCAGCTTGTTGTTGATGCTAAAGACAGTTGAAATGCTAGCCAGCTTGTTGTTGATGCTAAAGACAGTTGAAATGCTAGCCAGCTTGTTGTTGATGCTAAAGACAGTTGATATGCTAGCCAGCTTGTTGTTGATGCTAAAGAACATTTGCTGAAGCTTGAATTTGAAAATTGTATATTTTTATCTGCATATTAATAAAATGGTGTTGATGGGAAGTTTCCTTCATTTTTGTTTTATTCTCTTCAGTAGTAGTAGAACCTGTATTAGCAACCCACATAGAATATCCACTGAAAACGATAGTTCATCTCAAACAAAGTTTTACCTTTCTATTTCAATTTACCTCGTGCTTCTGAGAGCACAGTTAGCTGGGTCCATCCGTTTCCATTATTATTGCTACAAACTCCAAAAAAATACTAGTCAGGAGATGGTGTGCATTGCTGAATAACCCGCTAACGGACATTCAGACTTGTCTGGATTAGGGTTGCAATATTCCGGGTATATCTTGGTTGTCCAAAAATCCTGGTTGGAAGATTTTGCAACCCTAGTCTGGATGAGCCGCAAACACTTAACTTCTTGCCACTATAGGGGGTGCTGTTTCGCATTAGCATAATTTGCTCTACAGATTAAACGGCTTCCTACTCAATTCTTGCTCGTACAATATGCATATTATTATTATTATTGGATAGAAAACACTCTCTAGTTTCTATAGCCGTTGGAATTTTGTCTCTGAGTGAAACAGAACTCCTTCTACAGCACTTTTCATGACAGGGAGTGAGATTTCAGACATCTTGGCCCCTGTTCCCAGGTCGGTTGTAATGTCCCTGTAAATGCTATGGAGAAACAGACACTGCCTACGTCTTCCTCTGGATGTCAGTACGTGGTGACGCTTTGAATGGAGTCGATTGCGCAATCAGGGCCTGTATAAAACACGAAATACCGGAAGTAGCTTTCTTTTGCTGCCTGCGCCTGACGCACGAAGGACGTCGGACTTGCCTCCTTCCAAGCGGTTGTTTAGCCAGTAATATTTCTCCGGTCATGTTTTTACTCGTTATAGGTGTTAAAAACATCATAAGGTAGTTAATTTGAACCGTTTTATAGCAATTTATATCCGTTTAGGGCGATTTTATGGCATTTCTGTGTAATACACTTTGAAGCGCTGGGCACTTTTCGAGTGCATGGTGAACGTTAGTGACCGTTTCGACCGGACAAGAGGAGATCTTTCGACCAAAAGACGATTAGACCGGAGAAAGGATTCATTGCCCAAGATTCTGATGGAAGAACAGCTCATAGTAAGAACAATTTATGATGATAAATCGTGTTTCTGTCGAAAAATGTCAAACGCTTATGCCGCCATTTTGTTTGGTATAGCTTCGCTTGGCGCAACCTGTATTGAAAAGTAAGGATAATTTAAAAAATGTAATTCAGCGATTGTATTAAGAATTAAATTGTCTATCAATCGCTGTCCACCCTGTATTTTTTAGTCAAGTTTAT
Organism: Salvelinus namaycush; assembly: GCF_016432855.1. NCBI lineage: Eukaryota > Metazoa > Chordata > Actinopteri > Salmoniformes > Salmonidae > Salvelinus > Salvelinus namaycush. The sequence goes on from NC_052322.1 coordinate 47,091,166, forward strand.
GAGTATTTATGTATAAGACTAGATCACTGTCTAATATGGCGCACGACATTTTCTGACCAGCTGGGCTACTTTTCTCATTGTCTAACCATGATTTTGGTGGCTAAATATGCACATTTTCGAACAAACTCTATATGTATGTTGTAATATGATGTTACAGGAGTGTCATCTGAAGAATTCTGAGAAGGTTAGTGAAAAAATTAATATATTTTGGCGATGATTACGTTATCGCTCTCTTTGGCTAGAATCAATGCTCTGGTAACGTTTGCACATGTGGTATGCTAATATAACGATTTATTGTGTTTTCGCTGTAAAACACTTAGAACATCTGAAATATTGTCTGAATTCACAAGATTTGTGTCTTTCCATTACTGTGAGCTGTGTATTTTTTAGAAATGTTTTATGATTAGTAATTAGGTAATACACGTTGCTCTGTGTATTTATTCTAGTCGAGTTGTGATGGTGGGTGCAATTGTAAACTATGATTTATACCTGAAATATGCACATTTTTCTAACAAAACCTATCCTATACCATAAATATGTTATCAGACTGTCATCTGATGAGGTTTTTTCTTGGTTAGTGGCTATCAATATCTTTATTTGGCCGAATTGGTGATAGCTACTGATGCAGTAAGAAAATGGTGGAGTAAGAAAATTGTTGTCTTTTGCTAACAGTGGTTAGCTAATAGATTTACATATTGTGTCTTCCCTGTAAAACATTTTACAAATCAGAGATGATGGCTTGAATCACAAGATCTGTATCTTTCATTTGGTGTCTTGGACTTGTGATTTCATGAACATTTTTTTTTATGATATCCCTGTAACTTTAGGCTAGGCTATGCTAGTCAGCTTTTGTGTTGGGGGGGATCCCGGATCCGGGTTTGGTAGGCGTTTTTAAGATAAGATGGGAACAAGGTGCAACTTTAATTATTCCCATTTCATCCATTGCATCCACATGAATGTATTTTATTGTATTTTATTAGGGATCCCCATTAGCTGCAATCAAGTCAGCAACTTCTCTTCCTGGTGTCCAAACACATTAATTACATATAATTCAAAACAGTACATCATACAGCATTAACACGACTACGTATGCACAACACAACATGTACAACGTCAACACATAACATGACTACACCACTACATATCCACTACATGTACAACATCAACACATAACATGACTACACCACTACATATCCACTACATGTACAACATCAACACATAACATGACTACACCACTACATATCCACTACATGTACAACATCAACACATAACATGACTACACCACTACATATCCACTACATGTACAACATCAACACATAACATGACTACACCACTACATATCCACTACATGTACAACATCAACACATAACATGACTACACCACTACATATCCACTACATGTACAACGTCAACACTACACACTACACCACTACATATCCACAACATGTACAACATCAACACATAACATGACTACACCACTACATGTCCACTACATGTCCAAAACATGTACAACACATAACATTAGTACAGTGTACGTGTGTGTGTGTGTGTGTGTGTGTGTGTGTGTGTGTGTGTGTGTGTGTGTGTGTGTGTGTGTGTGTGTGTGTGTGTGTGTGTGTGTGTGTGTGTGTGTGTGTGTGTGTGTGTGTGTGTGTGTGTGTGTGTGTGTGAGGAGTACGTGTGCTACCATGTGCATATTTGTTTGTGTATGTTTGCCTTTGTGTCTCTTCACAGTCCCCACTGTTCCATAAGGGGTGTTTTTATCTGTTTTTTAAATCTGATTCTACTGCTGTCATCAGTTACCTGATGTGGAATAGAGTTCCATGTAGTCATGGCTCTATGTAGTACTGTGCGCCTCCCATAGTCTGTTCTGGACTTGGGGACTGTGAAGAGACCCCTGGTGGCATCTGAAACACAACCTAAACAAACTCCAAATGCAGTTTGTAGAGTTACAAGCTTGATGTAGTCATTGAATGATAGGATTATAGGACCAAATACTACACTTCTGACTACTTTAATACACTGTACGTGCATGTGTCCAAATAACACCTTCAAATGAGGGGACTAGATGAATAAAGTGCTTTCATTTCTAAACAGTAGAACAGATATGTATGAAAATACCAAAAGGTGATATTATGTACTGTTACCTCATATAAAACATTTGATCTCAAATCCAAAAGGCTGGAGTATAGAGACAAATTAAAAGTTTTTCCTTCACTGTCCAAATATAAAATGGAGGGGAGTGTAAGATCAGGATTACACGAGATAAACAAGTGTAAAATTTGTGTTGAATTTCTAGTCCTGCCGACTACGCTAAAGTGTAAAATAGGCTACACTTCACAAAATATTGCACAACGTTAGCCTTATGCTATTAACCCTCAAGAACAACCACATGTACAGCGACAGAGGAAAGAAGGGTAAACAGAACTAAATGTGAGCTGCAAACGGAAGAAAACGAACACTAAAGGCACACTTACAAAATGTATGTGGGTATTACTGACTGCGGCTCCAAATAGTGGCTAATATTTAACATGATACAAACTGTAAAATAAAATGGAGAAAAGCCCAGGGATATAATTAAAACATTCTAAAGGGCATACATGAACTCAGCAGGTTCAGCCCTACATAAGCCTATATGCTTGTGTCTCCAAATTTCATCAATGCAAATTATGAGGGCACACAATGAAAATGTTGAATAATGGCACAGCTATTTATAGCCGACTTTACTGTGTTAAAAGGGGCCGCAATGCATGTCAAGTTGACATAATTTTCAGTTGGCTTCTATATGGCTAGTTTCTCATTTGTCTCCAGACGTCATAAGGAAACTTTGTCGAAAGCAATTCCTTTGTGTGTTTACAATCCCCATTCTTCTAGCTCTTGTCAATGTATAAATTACAATGCATGGAGAAAGCTGTTAGTGCTATCAAAAAAGATGAAGTAGATTGTTTTTTTTCCACTTGTAACCGGCTGGTTCGCTCGACCTTATTCACGGTTACCTTGTTCGTAAAGGCGGTGGAGTTACGAGGGAAATGTGGTGTGCTAACCCTAGTCCTAACCCTAGTCCTAACCCTAGTCCTAACCCTCATGTCCTAACCCTAGTCCTAACCCTAGTCCTAACCCTCATGTCCTAACCCTCATGTCCTAACCCTAGTCCTAACCCTAGTCCTAACCCTCATGTCCTAACCCTAGTCCTAACCCTAGTCCTAACCCTAGTCCTAACCCTAGTCCTACCCCTAGTCCTACCCCTAGTCCTACCCCTAGTCCTAACCCTCATGTCCTAACCCTAGTCCTAACCCTAGTCCTAACCCTAGTCCTAACCCTCATGTCCTAACCCTAGTCCTAACCCTAGTCCTAACCCTAGTCCTAACCCTAGTCCTAACCCTCATGTCCTAACCCTAGTCCTAACCCTAGTCCTAACCCTAGTCCTAACCCTAGTCCTAACCCTCATGTCCTAACCCTAGTCCTAACCCTAGTCCTAACCCTAGTCCTAACCCTCATGTCCTAACCCTAGTCCTAACCCTAGTCCTAACCCTAGTCCTAACCCTAGTCCTAACCCTCATGTCCTAACCCTAGTCCTAACCCTAGTCCTAACCCTAGTCCTAACCCTAGTCCTAACCCTCATGTCCTAACCCTAGTCCTAACCCTAGTCCTAACCCTAGTCCTAACCCTAGTCCTAACCCTCATGTCCTAACCCTAGTCCTAACCCTAGTCCTAACCCTAGTCCTAACCCTCATGTCCTAACCCTAGTCCTAACCCTAGTCCTAACCCTAGTCCTAACCCTAGTCCTAACCCTCATGTCCTAACCCTAGTCCTAACCCTAGTCCTAACCCTAGTCCTAACCCTAGTCCTACCCCTAGTCCTAACCCTAGTCCTAACCCTAGTCCTAACCCTCATGTCCTAACCCTAGTCCTAACCCTCATGTCCTAACCCTAGTCCTAACCCTAGTCCTAACCCTAGTCCTAACCCTAGTCCTAACCCTAGTCCTAACCCTAGTCCTAACCCTAGTCCTAACCCTCATGTCCTAACCCTAGTCCTAACCCTAGTCCTAACCCTAGTCCTAACCCTCATGTCCTAACCCTAGTCCTAACCCTAGTCCTAACCCTAGTCCTAACCCTCATGTCCTACCCCTAGTCCTAACCCTAGTCCTAACCCTATGTCCTAACCCTAGTCCTAACCCTAGTCCTAACCATCAACCTTATTCACGGTTACCTTGTTCGTAAAGGCGGTGGAGTTACGAGGGAATGAAGTCAAGGTCAGAATATGGCATATCTGTAGATACACTTCTGCCACACCTTCATTTATTCAATCTCAAGCCAAAGTGAATAGGGGGTGAAAAGCATGTTATTCTCATACTTATGTTCAAAGTCAAAATATGTATAGAGAGAGAAAAGCGGCTGGGTAAAAAAAAAAGGGAATCACGTACCATTTTAAGCGTGCTTAAACTAGGGTTGTAGTCGGCCCCAAACTGAAGCTTAAAACTTGACAAATCAAGTCTGAGTTTTAATATTATTTTTTCAGGTTCTTTTACATCATATCAAATTAAAATCCTTTCATTTTTCAGCTTTTAAATCCAAAATATCTTAAATCAACATTCTGTTTTGAAATTGAGTTTTTGTGATGTGTAGATCGTTTGATTGTTTTCTCTGAAATAATCACTCTTCTATCCGTTGTAACATGCTGTCAAATTACGGATAACATATTCTGAGGATGTGAGCAAAAAAAGTAAAGGTATTTTTGAATAATGTTGCTTCTTGAGAAATAACAAGGCCACAGACCGACATAAAGGGCTGAACACAGCAGGATGACCTCAGGGCCTTAGGGGACCCTAAGTCCTACCGTATCGCATTGCCTGCCCAAATAAAATATTAAAATATTGATCATTTATTTGACTGAGACGCGCCGACAGAAGGACGCATCAATCTCAGATAAAGCATCCTAGCGAGCAAAACAGCGCCCCTCTGTCTCTGTATACGTAGACCATGTATCTAATGCTGTCTGGACAAGAGGAGTATGGCATGTCATACTTTTTATGGCCAGACAGCATCAGATACATGGGCTACATATAGTAAGACAGAGGGGCGCTGTTTCACTCGCTAGTTTCAGCAGAGGAAGAGGCAAAGCGAGATGGCTCACTCTCGCCAAAATCTGTCCTGAAAAAGCCCAATGCGTTACTATTGGCATAATGTGCAGACCTAAGCTTGTCGCCTGCCTTACTGCCGTTTGGGACAACGACTCGCATTGTTAGTACGGAGACATGAGCATCTCATCGTTATATACAGATCTCTGGTTTCAGCCACTTGCAAATTAGAAAGTTGGCGGGTGCACAGCGCGCTGTTCGGATGCTTTACCGCAAATAAATTGATGTTTTGCCAAAATTATATAATTACTCCCATCTAAATGAAATCAATTAAAATACTTCACCAGAGAGCTTGACTTAGCAACAGAGCATCATTAGCTTCATTTAAAAAAATAGCTGTGGATTGTTTAACATTCCAAGTGCATAGGCCTTTTCCTATTTGGGAAGCTAGCAATTTGGACATCGTGCTTGGCATTATGCCTAGCTGATTATTGAGTTGTGACTGTCACTTAAAAGCAGGGGCACAACTTTGGTTTTAAAAGTAGGGGGGGACATAATTATTATTATTTTTTTAATTATTATTATTATCCAGTCGGATAAACACTCCAAACAGCCTAGCCGAAAGCTTGGAGGCGCCCGCATGGTCCTAAAGTACACAGTTGCCTCCTTTTGTATCACATTCCAATGATAAAACTGGGGGAGGGCAAAAATGCAATTTCAGAATGTGGTGGGGACACGTCCCCCCCGTCCCCAGTGAAAATTGCCCCCCTGTAAATAGCCCGTCCCATCAGCTCTCCAGAATCCACTCAGCTCCCCAGAATGGTTTCCTGTCTCCCCGCTAATTCTTGCACATTCATTATTTCATTGTCTGACTTGCTTGCCCTATGATTGTTTATTTTTATCAAATCCCTTTTACATATGCAACCAGTAGGCATAGTAAATGTATGTTAATCCCCGTCATTTGGTTACATTAATTACCGTTAATTACTGTTAACCTGTCTGGCTCCGGGGTTCCGCTAGCGGAACTCCTCCCACATTCCACTGAAAAGGCAGAGCGCGAAATTCAAAAGATATTTTTTTGAAATATTTAACTTTCACACATTAACAAGTCCAATACAGCAAATGAAAGATACACATCTTGTGAATCCAGTCAACATGTCCGATTTTTTTAATGTTTTACAGCGAAAACACAACATATATTTATGTTAGCTCACCACCAAATACAAAAAAGGACAGACATTTTTCACAGCACAGGTAGCATGCACAAAGCCAACCTAACTAACCAAGAACCAACCAAACTAACCAAGAAACAACTTCATCAGATGACAGTCTTATAACATGTTATACAATAAATCTATGTTTTGTTCGAAAAATGTGCATATTTGAGGTAAAAATCAGTTTTACATTGCAGCTACCATCACAGCTACCGTCAGAAATAGAACCGAAGCAGCCAGAGTAATTACAGACACCAACGTCAAATACCTAAATACTCATCGTAAAACATTTCTGAAAAATCGATGGTGTACAGCAAATTAAAGAAAAACATCTTGTGAATCCAGCCAATATTTCCGATTTTTTAAGTGTTTTACAGCGAAAACACAATATAGCATTATATTAGCTTACTACAATAGCCTACCACACTACCGCATTCATTCATCAAGGCACGTTAGCGATAGAAATAGGCACGTTAGCGATAGGGAATAAACCAGCAAAAGATATTAATTTTCACTAACCTTCATAAACCTTCATCAGATGACAGTCCTATAACATCAGGTTATACATACACTTATGTTTTGTTCGAAAATGTGCATATTTAGAGCTGAAATCAGTGGTTATACATTGTGCTAACGTAGCATCTTTTTCCCAGAATGTGCGGATATTTTTATGACACTCAACTATTCTGACCAAATAACTATTCATAAACGTTACTAGAAAATACATGTTGTATAGGAAATGATAGATACATTAGTTCTTAATGCAATCGCCGTGTTAGAATTCTAAAAATAACTTCATTACGACATCCAGCTTAGTTATAGCGAGAGAGTACCCAAAATCTGGGCGCAAACGACTATTTCACATGTTCGACAGATATATGAAATAGCATCATAAAATGGGTCCTACTTTTGATGATCTTTCATCAGAATGTTGTACAAGGGGTCCTTTGTCCAGAACAATCGTTGTTTGGTTTTAGAATGTCCTCTTCTCCAGTCAATTAGCACGGAAAGCTAGCAAAGTAGCGCGAAGCTCTCCTTCCTGAACAAAGGCACACAACGCAACACGCCTAACGTCCCGAATAAATTTCAATAATCTAATAAAACTATATTGAAAAAACATACTTTACGATGATATTGTCACATGTATCAAATAAAATCAAAGCCGGAGATATTAGTCGTCTATAACGGCAGCTTTTCAGAAGGCAAAACCAGGTCCCTTCACGCGCTCTCCAGAAAACAGGAAACTGGTGACACGTCATGCCGAGAGCTTTTATTCGACCCCAGATCAAGTTATACACTCCATTTCTTCTCTCACTGCCTGTCGACATCTAGTGGAAGACGTACGAAGTGCATGTATACTGATATATATGAAGCCCATTTATAGGCAGGCCCTAGAACAGAGCATCGATTTCAGATTTTCCACTTCCTGTCAGGAAGTTTGCTGCAAAAGGAGTTCTGTTTTACTCACAGATATAATTCAAACGGTTTTAGAAACTAGAGAGTGTTTTCTATCCAATAGTAATAATAATATGCATATTGTACAAGCAAGAATTGAGTACGAGGCCGTTTAAATTGGGCACGATTTTCCCCCAAAGTGAAAACAGCGCCCTCTGTCCTCAACAGGTTAATGCGTGCGTCTACCATTCTCATTCACAGAGTGGAAACATTGTTTGCAGTGTTCAAAAAATGTGCTTTGTCATTCTGGGGTATTGTGATGTCATTCTGGGGTATTGTGATGTAATTCTGGGGTATTGTGATGTCATTCTGGGGTATTGTGATGTCATTCTGGGGTATTGCGGCCACTTGTGAGAAGCACGTTTTGGTTTAGTTCATAAGCATCCTTGAGGAGTTTTGTCAAAATGTTGTATTGTCTTTAGTTTGGAGTGCTCCATGTGAGCAATGAGCATGTATGGGGTTTATCTCTCCTGATTACGAGGGAATTTAAGCTCCAATGTATCCATATGGCAAAGGCTGGTGTTCTTGAATTAGTTGAATTTTAACATTTAGATTTGTACATTTTAATGAAGATTTTTATGATTAATAACCACGTGACAAAATTATAATTTTTTTACAAAAACGTTATTATTGAAATGAAATTGTTCCATGAAAATCTAAAAATAATCACAACTGGCACGAAGTTAAATAGAAATCGTAGGATAAATTGTAAGCTTCCCCAAACTTGAAACTCACGAGCTGCATGTGGTTTTTATTAATAAAAACCCATTAACAAAACGCGGCCTGTAGGAATCAAACGCTCATCCAACTGATTCATTTTGGCGCCGGCCCTGGGGCACCTGCTGCATATTTACGTCAATGTTTTGATACTTCCTGTTGTTTGGTTGCTATAGTAACGTTTCATATGGAATCCATCCCACCTGTTTTCAGACGGTACCTTTTGATGTCAACTAAAACTGGCAAGGAGTTTTCTTAAATATTCATGTCTACCGTTTACGTTACCTTCCTGTTAACCCACCGAATATAGTTAGGTATCAAGCCTAATATTCTCAGCCATAGAGCCCTTAACAAGAGGAAAACATCAGTCATCCATCCCTATCATACATTTAAACAGAGGTTTTGGATTAAAAGCTAGAGTCCTTAATTAAAACAATAACAAAACATTTACCTCACCTCTTTTTTTGGTAAAAAAAAAAAAAGCTGAGGTTATGGGCCTGGAGAAATGTAACCACTCTGAAATTCATAGACAGAGCTATGGATGCAAGGGCTAAACATCCACACGAGGTCCTTTGAAGCTCAGTTGGTAGAACATGGCTCTTGAAAATGCCAGGATAGTGGGTTTGATTCCCGGGACCATCCATACGTAAAATTAATGCACTTTCACTGGCTGTTGTCATATCGATCCCGTTAGCGGGATCTCAGCCCAAAGAGGGTCAAAAAAATGGAGGTAAAGATTCTAAATTATTTATTTATTTTTTGTAATTTAGCAGACGCTCATATCCATAACGCTTTAACACTAGAAAAAGCCGGGCCTCAATGGAGCCCCTTTGAGCCAATGAAGACTAATTTTGACTCAAACATTCTACCAGTCTAATAAATGCATTTCATATCGGGAAAATAACCCTTTAGGTTGGGTTTCACGAAGGTCCTGGGTACCATCAGAATACGAAAAAAACATAATTATTTCATAAATGTATGTTACTGTAGACTATCTGTTGCCTTCTGTATGGAGTGCATGGGACAGTGGTTATTCACTTCATAATGTTTACATATCTTACATTACTTATCTCACATGTATATACTGTATTCTATACTATTCTACTGTATCTCATTCACTTCATAATGTTTACATATCTTACATTACTCAGCTCATATGTATATACTGTTTTCTATACTATTATACTGTACCTTAGTCTATGTATTACTCATCTTATATGTATATACTGTATTCTATACTATTCTACTGTATCTCATTCACTTCATAATGTTTACATATCTTGCATTACTCATCTCATATGTATATACTGTATTCTATACTATTCGACTATATCTGGCATTACTCATCTCATATGTATATCCTGTATTCTATACTATTCTATAGTATCTCATTCACTTCATAATGTTTACATATCTTACATTACTCATCTCATATGTATATACTGTATTCTATACTATTCTACAGTATCTCATTCACTTCATAATGTTTACATATCTGGCATTACTCATCTCATATGTATATACTGTATTCTATACTGTTCTACTATATCTGGCATTACTCATCTCATATGTATATCCTGTATTCTATACTATTCTACTGTATCTTAGTCACTTCATAATGTTTACATATCTGGCATTACTCATCTCATATGTATATACTGTATTCTATACTATTCTACTGTATCTTAGTCTGTTCCGCTCTGACATCGCTCGTCCATATGTATATAGTCTTAATTCATTCCTACTTAGATTTGTGTGTATTGAGTACATCTTGTGTAATTTGTTGAATGTTACTTGTAAGATATTTACTGCACTGTCGGAGCTAGAAGCACAAGCATTTCGCTACACCCGCCAATAACATCTGCTAATCACCTGTTTGTGACCGATATAATTTGATTTGATTTGATTCTTGGGAAAAGTGATATTTTGAAATAGAGCTCATCTCTTCCATTTTGAGAGTTATGGAAAAGGTTTTGGAAACCTCAGAATACTATATCGAAATCAAAACGTCTTCCCTGCATGCGACTCTGTTTATTCGTCAAAAAGTGACAACAACAAAAAATCTCCTACAATGTCCTCTTAAAACGGATTATAAGTTATAACTAATTATGTGTGTGATATCGAAATTCTTATAACATGTCAAATAGACTTATTTAGGAAAAGTCAAGGTGACTATTTTAGTTTTAAATTCATATTGAGTCAAAATGATTCGGCTCTTCTAGTGTTAACTAAACAGAGTTTTCTGGTTTAATGCATTATTTTGTTTGGTTGTCTGTGTTTCCTGTCTGGCTGCTGTGAAAGATTGAACATGTCCCTCTTCCACATCTCACACCTCTGTTTGTTCTGTCTCTCTCCCTTATATCTCCATCTCTGTTTGTTCTGTCTCTCTCCCTCATATCTCCATCTCTGTTTGTTCTGTCTCTCTCCCTTATATCTCCATCTCTGTTTGTTCTGTCTCTCTCCCTTATATCTCCATCTCTATCTACTCCTCCTCTCTCACTCTCTCTCCCCCTCCTCTCTCTTTCCCCTCGTCCCTCTCCCCTCCTGTCTCTCTCCCTCATATCTCCATCTCTGTTTGTTCTGTCTCTCTCCCTTATATCTCCATCTCTGTTTGTTCTGTCTCTCTCCCTTATAACTCCATCTCTATCTACTCCTCCTCTCTTTCCCCTCGTCCCTCTCTCCCCTCCTGTCTCTCTTTCCCCTCGTCCCTCTCCCCCTCCTGTCTCTCTTTCCCCTCGTCCCTCTCCCCCTCCTGTCTCTCTTTCCCCTCGTCCCTCTCCCCCTCCTGTCTCTCTTTCCCCTCGTCCCTCTCCCCCTCCTGTCTCTCTTTCCCCTCAACCCTCTCCCCCTCCTGTCTCTCTTTCCCCTCGTCCCTCTCCCCCTCCTGTCTCTCTTTCCCCTCGTCCCTCCCCCCCCCCTCTCTCTCTTTCCCCCCGTCCCTCTCCCCCTCCTCTCTCTCTTTCCCCTCGTCCCTCTCCCCCTCCTGTCTCTCTTTCCCCTCGTCCCTCTCCCCCTCCTGTCTCTCTTTCCCCTCGTCCCTCTCCCCCTCCTGTCTCTCTTTCCCCTCGTCCCTCTCCCCCTCCTGTCTCTCTTTCCCCTCGTCCCTCTCCCCCTCCTGTCTCTCTTTCCCCTCGTCCCTCTCCCCCTCCTCTCTCTCTTTCCCCTCGTCCCTCTCCCCCTCCTCTCTCTCTTTCCCCTCGTCCCTCTCCCCCTCCTGTCTCTCTTTCCCCTCGTCCCGTTCTGTGCAATGCCCACACACCTCCAGAAAAGACTCCCTGTAATTCTCCCCAAAAGCACTTCATCCCTCCATTCCTACCTCCCTCCATTCCTCCTCCTTCACTCTCAGCATCCACGGGGCCTCTTATATACGCCCCTACCTCCAACTCCAAACTACCATCATGAGTTGTCTACCTCAAGTGCAAGTGGCAGTATGTCACCCACGTAACCGCTGACACTGTCTAGGACTCAGAGTGTGTCCACCCATTCAATCACTCCCTCCAGAATACAAACTCAATATTCAAAATACTTTCATGGCTACAGATGTGAGTGCTATGCGGTGAAAGACATTTAGGCAGGTTATCTTGTTGTTCTTGGGCACAGGGACTATGGTGGTCTGCTTGAAACATGTATGTATTACAGACAGGGTTGGGTAGATGATGAGACAGCCTATAGGGAGGAGGTCAGAGACCTGGCAGTGTGGTGCAAGGACAACAACCTCTCCCTCAACGTCAGCAAGACAAAGGATCTGATCATGTCCTACAGGAAATGGAGGGCTGAGCACACCCCCCACATCGACAGGGCTTTAATGGAGCGGATCGTGAGCTTCAAGTTCATCAGTGTCCACATCACTAAGGAAATAACATGGTCCACACACACCAAGACAGTCGTGAAGAGGGCACGACAAAGCCTATTCCCCCTCAGGAAACTAAAAAGATTTGTCATGGGTCCTGAGATCCTCAAAAGGTACTAAAGCTGCAACATCGAGAGCATCCTGACCGGTTGCGTCACTGCCTGGTACGGCAATTGCTCAGCCTCTAACCGCAAGGCACTACAGAGGGTAGTGCGTACGGCCCAGTACATCACTGGGGCTAAGCTGCTTGCCATTCAGGACCTCTACATCAGGCGGTGTCAGAGGAAAGCCCTAAAAATTGTCAAAGACCCCAGCCACCCCAGTCATGGACTGTTCTCTCTACTACCGCATGGCAAGCGGTACCGGAGTGCCAAGTCTAGGACAAAAAGGCTTCTCAACAGTTTTTACCCCCAAGCCATAAGACTTCTGAACAGGTAATGAAATGGTTACCCGGAATATTTACATTGTGTGCCTCCCCCCAACCCCTCTTTTACGCTGCTGCTACTCTCTGTTTATCATATATGCATAGTCACTTTAACCATACCTACATGTACATACTACCTCAATTGGGCCAACCAACCAGTGCTCCCGCACATTGGCTAACCGGGCTATCTGCATTGTGTCCCGCCACCCACCACCCGCCAACCCCTCTTTTACGCTACTGCTACTCTCTGTTCATCATATATGCATAGTCACTTTAACCATATCTACATGTACATACTACCTCAATCAGCCTGACTAACCGGTGTCTGTATATAGCCTCTCTACTGTATATAGCCTCTCTACTGTATATAGCCTCTCTACTGTATATAGCCTCGCTACTGTATATAGCCTCGCTACTGTATATAGCCTCGCTACTGTATATAGCCTCGCTACTGTATTTAACCTCTCTACTGTATATAGCCTCTCTACTGTATATAGCCTCTCTACTGTATATAGCCTCTCTACTGTATATAGCCTCTCTACTGTATATAGCCTCACTACTGTATATAGCCTCACTACTGTATATAGCCTCTCTACTGTATATAGCCTCTCTACTGTATATAGCCTCTCTACTGGATATAGCCTCTCTACTGTATATAGCCGCTCTACTGTATATAGCCTCTCTCCTGTATATAGCCTCTCTACTGTATATAGCCTCCCTACTGTATATAGCCTTGCTACTGTATATAACCTCTTTACTGTATATAGCCTCTCTACTGTATATAGCCTCGCTACTGTATATAGCCTCTCTACTGTATATAGCCTCGCTACTGTATATAGCCTCGCTACTGTATTTAACCTCTCTACTGTATATAGCCTCACTACTGTATATAACCTCTCTACTGTATATAGCCTCGCTACTGTATATAGCCTCGCTACTGTATATAGCCTCTCTACTGTATATAGCCTCGCTACTGTATATAGCCTCACTACTGTATATAGCCTCTCTACTGTATATAGCCTCGCTACTGTATTTAACCTCTCTACTGTATATAGCCTCACTACTGTATATAACCTCTCTACTGTATATAGCCTCGCTACTGTATATAGCCTCACTACTGTATATAGCCTCTCTACTGTATATAGCCTCGCTACTGTATTTAACCTCTCTACTGTATATAACCTCTCTACTGGATATAGCCTCTCTACTGTATATAGCCTCGCTACTGTATTTAACCTCTCTACTGTATATAACCTCTCTACTGTATATAGCCTCGCTACTGTATATAGCCTCGCTACTGTATTTAACCTCTCTACTGTATATAGCCTCACTACTGTATATAACCTCTCTACTGTATATAGCCTCGCTACTGTATATAGCCTCACTACTGTATATAGCCTCTCTACTGTATATAGCCTCACTACTGTATATAGCCTCACTACTGTATATAGCCTCTCTACTGTATATAGCCTCTCTACTGTATATAGGCTCTCTACTGTATATAGCCTGTCTTTTTACTGTTGTTTTTATTTCTCTACCTACCTATTGTTCACCTAATACCTTTTTTGCACTATTGGTTAGAGCCTGTAAGCAAGCATTGTATTTTGTTGTATTCGGCGCACGTGACAAATAAACTTTGATTTGATTTGGATCCTAATGTTGGGGAGGGCTGTCCGTTCTGTGTCACTAACATGGAGTGGCTGCTGCCAACATTACTCATCTCTAGCCACTTTAATAATGGAAAAATGTATGTAATAAATGTATAACTAGCCACTTTATGTAATGTTTACGTACCCTACATTACTCATCTCATATGTATATACTGTACTCTATACCATCTTGCCTATGCCGTTCAACCATCACTCATTCATATATTTATAAGTACATATTCTTATTCATTCCTTTACACTTGTGTGTATTAGGTAGTTGTTGTGAAATTGTTAGATTACTTGTTTGATATTACTCCACGGTCGGAACTAGAAGCACAAGCATTTCGCTACACTCGCATTAACATCTGCTAACCATGTGTATGTGACCAATAACATTTGATTTGATTTGATTTGAATGTCCCAGACTGGCGGGGCTGTTAAAACCAGATGGTTCTCTGCATTTGGGGGAGGTCTTCTTTACCCACCTGCTGATTTCTGGACAGAAGTACTATTCTGTGGGCGATAGCATTGGTTGAAGCTCAATGTTCATTTAAAATCATATAATTTGATCAAGTCAAATTGTATTGGTCATGACACATATTTAGCAGATGTTATTGCGGGTGTAGTGAAATGCTTATCTATGACACCAATCTCGTTTACAGTTTTCAAATCAACTTGATTGGAGGTACAAAACAAACTCCTCACCTCTCATCATGAGCCGCCCGGGCCGTCCAGCCGTTATAGAGAACCACAAACAGGATTTTTATCATTATCAGTTGAGTTTTCAGAGTATTTTCTACGGCTACCTAGCTCAAATTGTAAACGTCTAATTAAAACGAGATTATAGCGTCAATAAAATTACCATTGGACTTAAACATTTTTTAGGTGCAACAGTTTTTATTAAATGTATAATGTATCACTCTCACGTGCACATTTCCGTTCATTAAGAAACAACGATGTGCTGCCTTTTTGTAGCATTTCTGACAATGAAAAAAAAAAGAGAAGCCACATCTGTATCTAACCGGATCAGCAACTCCTTTGCTCGGCAACAACACAGCTGCTGTTAGCTAACGTTAGATTGTTTGTCCAAATTCCAGCAGCTAGCCTCTGTAGCTAGCTAGCTAACACCAGTAAACTGAAAGCTAGCTAGCTAACAAACAGGCAAAGAAAGGTAGCTAGCTATATTTGTTATTGGAAGGTTTGTTACACAAATAACTTCAGCCATTAGCTAGCTAACAAATATTAGCGTCTTAGCTCTTATTGCAGGACTGTGGCAAATCACCTTTTCAGTCAGTCTATTGTGTGTACTGGACATTCATATTGCACTGTAAAACCTAACCTATGGATTGTGCACCTATGAAATGAGTTATCAGCCTACTCAGTGACACTCACAGAACACTACTGTCTAGAGTTCAGACAAAATATTATTATTGCAGGACTTTGACTTTGGGATATCGGCTCACTAACAAATTCAATAAAATGTTATTTGTCACATGTGCCAACTACAACTGGGGTAGACTTTACTGTAAGGTTGCTTATGCGCCCTTCCGAGCAATGCAGAGTTTAAAATATAAACACAAGAGGAATAAAATAAAACATTAAAGAATGGAGCAGTGAGTATATATATATACAGTGGGGAGAACAAGTATTTGATACACTGCCGATTTTGCAGGTTTTCCTACTTACAAAGCATGTAGAGGTCTGTAATTTTTATCATAGGTACACTTCAACTGTGAGAGACGGAATCTAAAACAAAAATCCATAAAATCACATTGTATGATTTTAAGTAATTAATTTGCATTGGGATCAAACCCGGGTCTGTATTGACGCCTCCAGAACTGTAATGCAGTGCATTAGACCGTAGCGCCACTCGGGAGGCCCTAGACCAGTTCTTGCTAGTCAACTCATTGCCTAATGCTTGCTTGTATATTTAAATTATCTTTATGGAGCCATATGGAGCCAAAGGTATTGTAATGGGATAATGTCTTACTGCGGCGTGTAAAGAATCCAATCATTTACATTGTATGCGATATAAATCACATTATTGTAGGAGCACCTCCTCTAACAGTATGGATCTGGGGGTGTCCCAGCTAGGGTGTCCCAGCTAGGGTGTCCCAGCTAGGGTGTCCCAGCTAGGGTGTCCCAGATTAGACTAGGTTTGGTTTACAGGAGTATTTATGGTCCTGCGCCCAGATATCTAAGCGATTACTTTGCTCGTGTTAGGGATGCACACAATCACAGAACCAGATCAGGTGTTGCTGATGTGTGCTTATACAGGTTCAGGAGTAATGCTGGGAAAGGTACTTTCTTGTATACTGGAGCCTCAGAATGGAATGAGTTGCCTCTACCCATAAAAACAATGTCCTCTCTGGACAGCTTTAAACATAAAGTAAAAATATGTTTGATGTCTTCCTCTGTCTCTTTCTTCCTCTCTCTGTGTTTCTGTATCCATGTGTTTTGTTTCCAGATTTCTAAATCACTTCTCCTTCTTCTCTCTCTCTCCCTCCCTCCCTCCCTCCCTCCCTCCCTCCCTCCCTCCCTCCCTCCCTCCCTCCACACCCCTCTCTCTCTCTCTGTCTTGTTAGCATACCCCATCTGTCAGGTGTGTAGTTTTACAGTGCAGTGCATGACTACTCAAGATGATTTTACCGACCCCGTGGCAGGTGGTATAAATGCTGCCTGAGTTCCATGTGTGTCCCAGTGGTATAACGTTTTGTCCAGGCACTTATTCACTTGACTCACCATCATAGTACTGCAGTAATGAGCTTCAAACATGGGTCTGCATCACCAAAATGGCACCCTATGGGTCCTGGTCAAAGGTAGTGTACTACATAGGGAATAGTACTGAATAGGATGCCATTTGAGATGCACAGGGAAGATGGTGACTGAATGACGCCACTGAACAGGGAAGCAACATTTGGAGGGTTCTCTGAGAATAAAACAATAAATGACGGAGAAGACTAAAGGACGTGAGCAGCATTACGGAGCTTTGTGACTGGTTGACATGTGAGATGTCAGGTATGTGAAGAATGTGAAGAATTGCTGACGATGACTGACTGGGGGGGACGGGGGGGGGACGAAATGATTAGAACGGCTGGCTAATTGTGAACAATAGTAAAGTGTAGAGGGACACACACAGAGCAGTCACACCTGTCCTAATGACTTGACATGTGACAGTTAGGTATTTGTAGAAACTTGTCGTTAAATGCAATTTGAAGGCAACACCCACGAGGAGAGATCTCGGGTGACTTGATTACTGATTTATCTCAGCAAATCTGACAGCTATTTTCAGGTCTCTCCAGAGATGTTCGATCGGATTCAAGTCCGGGCTCTGGCAGGGCCACTCAAGGACATTCAGAGACTTGACCCCAAAGGCACTCCTGCATTGTCTTGGCTGTGTGCTTAGGATTGTTGTCCTGTTGGAAGGTGAACCTTCGCCCCAGTCTGAGGTCCTGAGTGGTCTGGGGCAGGTTTTCATCAAGCATCTCTCTATACTTTGCTCTGTTCATCTTTGCCTCAATCATGGCTAGTCTTGCAGTCGGCTGAAAAACATCCCCACATCATGATGCTGCCACCACCATGCTTCACCGTAGGGATGGTGCAAGGTTAACTCAAGACGTGACGTGGTTTGAGATTTCCATTTTGAGTCTCATAGCAAAAATTTCGAATGACCTGTTTTCGCTTTGTCATTATGGGGTATTGTGTGGAGATTGCTGAGGGTTTTTTCAAATTTCGATCCGTTTTAGAATAAGGCTGAAACGTTTCAAAATGTGGAAAAAGTTTAGGGGTCTGAATATGTTCCCGAAGGCATATATGTAGCTAGGATCTTCTCCGTAATGGGACAGTTTCTACATGCATCCAATCCGGACTTCAGAAATTTCCCTGCTACCGTATGAGTCCAGGGACATATCTGGGGTGAGATGCGTTCAGTACACGGCCCTGCACCCGATTACACCCCCGATTACACCCCTGATTACACCCGATTACACCCCCGATTACACCCCCGATTACACCCGATTACACCCCCGATTACACCCCCGATTACACCAGATTACACCCCCGATTACACCCCCGATTACACCCGATTACACCCCCGATTACACCCCCGATTACACCCGATTACATATTTGTAGAATATTTTAACTCCGGAAAGTTTATGCGTCAACACCCTGACATATCTAAGCCATAATACTTAGGCGTGAACGAATCCACACCCTTTCAGAAATGTATCATATTTGTAGTCATGTCCTTATCAATAATGGATCCGTATTTCTCCCCAGATTCATAATTTCAATAGATATCCTTACATGACATTTAATATTCATCCTCGTATGTCTGAAAGAAAAATGTACTGAATCTGACTCGTGATCAATGTCCAGCGGAAAAATTATTTTACATGTTCAGGTGCCGAAGATCTCTTCGTGCTCCGTCTTATGAAGGTGACATACATCGCAGTTGGAAAGTATTCAGACCCCTTGACTTTTTTCCTCATTTAGTTACGTTACAGACTTATTTTTTTTTTTTTTTTTTTTTTTGTATTTTACCTCCTTTTTCTCCCCAATTTCATCATATCCATTTAAGATCTTGTGTCATCGCCGCAACTCCCCAACAGACTCGGGAGTCCAACATGTTTCAAGCAGACCACCATAGTCCCTGTGCCCAAGGACACAAAGGCAACCTGCCTAAATGACTATAGACCCGAAGCACTCACGTCCGTAGCCATGAAGTGCTTTGAAAGGTTGGTAATGGCTCACATTAACACCATTATCCCAGAAACCCTAGACCCACTCCAATTTGCCCAAACAGATCCACAGATGACGCAACCTCTATTGCACTCCACACTGCCCTTTCCCACCTGGACAAAAAGAACACTTATGTGAGAATGCTATTCATTGACTACAGCTCAGCGTTCAACACCATAGTACCCTCAAAGCTCATCAATAAGCTAAGGATCCTGGGACTAAACACCTCCCTCTGCAACTGGATCCTGGACTTCCTGACGGGCCGCCCCCAGGTGGTATATGGACCTCAGCCAAGAGAAGCATATCTGGAAAAAATATAGCTTATTATCTTGAATATGCTAAGAAAACACAGATATGTGTTGTCTACAGTCAGTATCTGTCCACCGGAAGAGAGAATATAGGATGTCACATATCTCAGGATATTGAATGAGTCCATATCCGGCCTAAAGGAAATGTCCATGTTTGATATTCAGAGTATCATACCAATATCATATCTGTCTAAAAGACATCTGAAATTCAGAATTTCATGATTTGACTCATACCCATATCGGCAGCGTAGCCTAGTGGTTAGAGCGTTGGACTAGTAACCGAAAGGTTGCAAGATCAAATCCCTGAGCTGACAAGGTACAAATCTGTCATTCTGCCCCTGAACAAGGCAGTTAACCCACTGTTCCCCGATAGGCCATCATTGTAGATAAGAATTTGTTCTTAACTGACTTGCCTAGTTAAATAAAGGTTAAATTAAAAAAAAATCCACAAACTCCAAATATACTTTGGACATGGTTTGTATTCTGTAGAATATCAACCAACTGTTATGTAAAGATATCCCCTTATATGAACCCTTTTCCCCCAGTGAAATTCTCCTCTTCCTGAACAACATTATTTATTTATTTATGTCTTTATTTAACCTTTATTTAACTAGGCAAGACAGTTAAAGACCAAATTAGTTATTTACAATGACGGCCTGCTATATAGTATAAACGTTTCCTCGTAGTCGTAGGCACAGATGCTATACCATCAGGGCTATTCAAATAGAAGACTTCTATTTCCAACTGAATAGAGGAGGTTATCTAACACGTCAAGGCAGTCATTGCCATTGTACCGTACAGCCAATTAAAGTAATGGAACTTGGAATAAAGAATGTTCTGAACCACTTCTCATACATAAATTACAGCATCCATTGATAGGGAAATGAGAGAGAGTAGCAACATCCCATTACAGGGAACCGACAGACTACCAGTGAGAGAGAGAGAAAGAGAGAGAGAACGAGAGAAAGAGAGAGAGGGGGAGAGCAAAGGAGAGAGAGAGAGAAGGGGGAGGAAAGAGAGAGAGAAACAAAAATAAACAAAGAGAAAGAGAGATAGAGAGGGGGGTGAGAGCGAAAGAGAGAGAGAGAGAGAGGAAAGAGAGAGAGAATGAGAGAGGGAGAGAGAGGAAAGAGAGAGGGGGAGAGAATGAGAGAGAGAGGGAGAGAGAGAGAGGAAAGAGAGAGAGAATGAGAGAGGGAGAGAGAGGAAAGAGAGAGGGGGAGAGAATGAGAGAGAGAGGGAGAGAGAGAGAGTGGGGAGAAAGAGAGAGAGAATGAGAGAGGGAGAGAGAGGAAAGAGAGAGGGGGAGAGAATGAGAGAAAGAGGGAGAGAGAGAGAGTGGGGAGAAAGAGAGAGAGAATGAGAGAGGGAGAGAGAGGAAAGAGAGAGGGGGAGAGAATGAGAGAGAGAGGGAGAGAGAGAGAGTGAGTCCCTTTGCCTTGGCAAAAAACATATTTATTATCTAGACATTTATTTACCTGCTGAATGGTGTCCAGACTGAATATTACTCCGTTTCACAAAACAGAGAAATAATAATTCACCCTTGTTGCAAGATGTCTATCCACAGTAGATTGTCAGAGATGGGGAGCGATAGGTACTGACTCTATACTGCTTATGAATTTAGATGTTGTGATGTAGATTTATTGAAAATGGGTCTATATAGATCAGAAAATGTGGGTTGTTTTACACATTCAAAAGATAAACATGATTCAGTGACACAGTGTCCATTATCCACATGTTCAAATCAAATGGTATAAGTACAGGGAGCAAATTGACCTTACAGTCAAATGCTTACTGACGAGCCCCTAACCAACAATTCCGTTTATATATGGAATATATATGTATATGGATAAGAATAAGAAATAAAAGTAACAAGTAATTTAAAGAGCAGCAGTAAAATAACAATAGCGAGAGTTTATACAGGGGGGTACCGGTACAGTGTCAATGTGCGCGGGCACCGGTTGTTGAGGTAAATATGTACATGTAGGTAGAGTTATTAAAGTGACTATGCATAGATGATAACAACAGACAGTAGCAGCGATGTAAAAGGGGGGGGGAAATGCAAATAGTCTGGGTAGCCTTTTGATTAGCTGTTCAGGAGTCTTATGGCTTGGGGGGTAGAAGCTCTTAAGAAGCCTCTTGGACCTCGACTTGGCGCTCCGGTACCGCTTGCCGTGCGGTAGCAGAGAGAACAGTCTATGACTAGGGTGGCTGGAGTCTTTGACAATTTTTAGGGCCTTCTTCCTGTAGTCCACAATCATATCCTTTGTCTTGATCACGTTGCGGGGGAAGCTGTATGTCCTGGCACCACACGGCCAGGTCTCTGACCTCCTCCCTATAGGCCGTCTCGTCGTTGTCGGTGATCAGGCCTACCATTGCTGTGTCATCGGCAAACGTAATGATGGTGCTGGAGTCGTGCCTGACCGTGCAGTCGGTTAAGATGGTTGAGAGAATGCCAAGAGTGTGCAAAGCTAGTTATCAAGTCAAATGTGGCTGTTTGAAGAATCTCAAATCTTAAAATATATATTGATTTGTTTAACACTTTTTTGGTTACTACATGATTCCTTATGTGTTATTTCATAATGTTGATGTCTTCACTATTATTCTACAATGTAGAAAATAGAAAAAATAAAGAAAAACCCTTGGATGAGTAGGTGTGTCCAAACTTTTGACTGGTACTGTACATTTACATTACAATTTAGATTACAATTGAGCCATTCAGGAGACGCTTCCATCCAGAGCGACCCACAGCTAGTGCATTCATCTTAGCAAGGCTAGGCAACCACATATCACAGTCGTATCCCAACCACGTATTACATACGTAATACATTACATAATGCAATGAAAAATACAATGCAAAATACATAAACATTTCTGTGTGAATCTTCACAGTCCCCGTAAGGTTCCGTAAGGTGTTCTTTTATGTATTTAAAAAACGTATCCAGTTTTAATGCTAGCTTAAGTTACCTGGGGTGGCAGAGAGTTCCATGTAAGTCGCTCTGGATAAGAGCGTCTGCTAAATGACTTAAATGTAAATGTAGTCAAGGCTCGATTTAATACTGTGCGTTTCCCAGCCTCTGTTCTGGACCTGAGGACTGTGAAGAGACCTCTGGTTGCATGTCTTGTGTGGTACCAAAAGAGTGTCTGAACTGTGTGCCAGCTGCTTGAACAGACAGTTCGGTACCTTCAACACATCAACACCTCGCACAAAGACTAATAGCGATGCCGTCAAGTCTCTTCTCAACTTTGAGCCAGGAGAGACTGGCATGCGTTGTCAATGTAAAAAATAGTTAAATAAATAAAAATAAAAACCTGGAATGAATAGGTGTGTCCAAACTTTTGACTGGTACCGCACATACACGCATACATTAAAATGATGGAGGATTAACACAACCACTGAAGGGCAAAGGGGACATCATTAGTTTGTTGCGTCGTTTGTTGTCCTTGGGTTTTCATCACTCACATCTCAAAAGTTTCTGGACCTAAATCATTTTATTCTAAAGAACGACATCAATTTTTTTGAAGCTGTAGGCGACATAAATGCTTATTACAGTTGCACAAAAAGACATGGGATGAATGTCAAAATGTGTACCCTATTTTCCAACAGGGACCACGGGTCTAAACAATGTTGTGCACTACATAGGGAATAGAGTGCCATTTGGGACCTTTTTGGGACGTATCTACACCTGTGGAGGAGCCTTTATGATATTCTTGTTACATCTCACCTTATGTGACCACTAAGTCATGGTCTATTCCACTAAGTCATGGTCTATTCCACTAAGTCATGGTCTATTCCACTAAGTCATGGTCTATTCTATTAAGTCATGGTCTATTCCACTAAGTCATGGTCTATTCCACTAAGTCATGGTCTATTCCACTAAGTCATGGTCTATTCCACTAAGTCATGGTCTATTCTATTAACCTGTCTGGCTCTGGCGTTCCGCCAGCGGAACTCCTCCCACATTCCACTGAAAAGGCAGAGCGCGAAATTCAAAATATATTTTTTAGAAATATTTAACTTTCACACATTAACAAGTCCAATACAGCAAATGAAAGATACACATCTTGTGAATCCAGTCAACATGTCCGATTTTTAAAATGTTTTACAGCGAAAACACCACATATATTTATGTTAGCTCACCACCAAATACAAAAAAGGACAGACATTTTTCACAGCACAGGTAGCATGCACAAAGCCAACCTAACTAACCAAGAACCAACCAAACTAACCAACAAACAACTTCATCAGATGACAGTCTTATAACATGTTATTCAATAAATCTATGTTTTGTTCGAAAAATGTGCATATTTCAGGTATAAATCATAGTTTACATTGCAGCTACAATCAGAAATTGCACCGAAAGCAGCTAGAATAATTACAGACACCAACTTCAAATACCTAAATACTCATCATAAAACATTTCTGAAAAATCGATGGTGTACAGCAAATTAAAGACAAACATCTTGTGAATCCAGCCAATATTTCCGATCTTTTAAGTGTTTTACAGCGAAAACACAATATAGCATTATATTAGCTTACTACAATAGCCTACCACACTACCGCATTCATTCATCAAGGCACGTTAGCGATAGCAATAGGCACGTTAGCGATAGCGAATAAACCAGCAAGATATATAATCTTTGACTAACCTTGATAAGCTTCATCAGATGACAGTCCTATAACATCAGGTTATACATACACTTATGTTTTGTTCGAAAATGTGCATATTTAGAGCTGAAATCAGTGGTTATACATTGTGCTAACGTAGCATCTTTTTCCCACAACGTCCGGATATTTTTCTGACACTTTTTCTGACACACATATTCTGACCAAATAACTATTCATAAACATAACTAAAAAATACATGTTGTATAGGAAATGATAGATACACTAGTTCTTAATGCAATCGCCGTGTTAGAATTCTAAAAATAACTTCATTACGACATCCAGCTTAGGTATAGCGAGAGAGTACCCAAAAGCTGGGCGCAAACGACTAGCACAACATGTTCGACAGATATATGAAATAGCATCATAAAATGGGTCCTACTTTTGCTGATCTTTCATCAGAATGTTGTACAAGGGGTCCTTTGTCGGGAACAATCGTTGTTTGGATTTAGAACGGCCTTTTTCCCTCTCGATTTAGCAAGCACACTTGCCAAGTGGCACGAATCTCTCCAACGTCAACAAACTCAGAGAACGGAACACGGCAAAACTCCCGAAGAAATTTCAATAATCTGATTAAACTATATTGAAAAAACATACTTTACGATGATATTGTCACATGTATCAAATAAAATCAAAGCCGGAGATATTAGTCGTCTATAACGGCAGCTTATCAGAAGGCAAATCCAGGTCCCTTCTCGCGCTCTCCAGAAAACAGGAAACTGGTGACACGTCATGCCGAGAGCTATAATTCGAGCCCAGATCAAGTTACACACTCAATTTCTTCTCTCACTGCTTGTCGACATCTAGTGGAAGACGTATGAAGTGCATCTAAACTAATAAATATCAAGGACTTTAATAGGCAGCCCCTAGAAGAGTGCATCGATTTCAGATTTTCCACTTCCTGTCAGGAAGTTTGCTGCAAAAGGAGTTCTGTTTTACTCACAGATATAATTCAAACGGTTTTAGAAACTAGAGAGTGTTTTCTATCCAATAGTAATAATAATATGCATATTGTACGAGCAAGAATTGAGTACGAGGCCGTTTAATTTGGGCACGATTTTCCCCCAAAGTGAAAACAGTGCCCTCTGTCCTCAACAGGTTTTAAGTCATGGTCTATTCCACTAAGTCATGGCCTATTCCACTAAGTCATGGCCTATTCCACTAAGTCATGGTCTATTCCACTAAGTCATGGTCTATTCCACTAAGTCATGGCCTATTCCAATAAGTCATGGCCTATTCCACTAAGTCATGGCCTATTCCACTAAGTCATGGCCTATTCCACTAAGTCATGGTCTATTCCACTAAGTCATGGTCTATTCCACTAAGTCATGGCCTATTCCACTAAGTCATGGCCTATTCCACTAAGTCATGGCCTATTCCACTAAGTCATGGTCTATTCCACTAAGTCATGGTCTATTCCACTAAGTCATGGCCTATTCCACTAAGTCATGGTCTATTCCACTAAGTCATGGTCTATTCCACTAAGTCATGGCCTATTCCACTAAGTCATGGTCTATTCCACTAAGTCATGGTCTATTCCACTAAGTCATGGCCTATTCCACTAAGTAGTCAGGGTTAATGTCAGGGTTAATGTCAGAGTTTATAATCTGATTTTATGAAGAGAAATTAAAAGATGTACTCCAGCTATTTTGTAACACACACACACACACACACACACACACACACACACACACACACACACACACACACACACACACACACACACTGCCAAAGAAGCTCATGATGAATAATGTATAGCTGAATATGGTAATCTTTTGGAAAGTTATTGTGCACTTTTTCAATTTCCTTCCTAATGACACACGCACGCACGCACGCACGCATGCACGCACGCGCGCGCACGCACACACACACACACACACACACACACACACACACACACACACACACACACACACACACACACACAGACACACAGACACACAGACACACAGACACACAGACACACAGCCATTAAAATGTGGTGGTGTGGGAGGTAAGGAGGAGAAGAGAGGGTCTGAATATAAATATCTAGAGACAATGACATCCGTTTTAAGCACCTTTCCGTTCAAGTCAAGACAAGACCAGACCAGACCAGACCAGATCAGATCAGATCAGATCAGACCAGTTATAGGGCTTTCTGGGTATTTACAGAAACATGTATTATTCCCTATAATCCCTGTTCTGTATTTATTTTTCACCAGGGCCCATAGGAAATGTGGGATGCAACTATTGGCTTAGGTGCTGTCTGAATACTGTCTGGGGGCTGTCTGAATACTGTCTGGGGGCTGTCTGAATACTGTCTGGGTGCTGTCTGGGGGCTGTCTGGGTGCTGTCTGGGTGCTGTCTGGGTGCTGTCTTGGTGCTGTCTGGGGGCTGTCTGGGTGCTGTCTTGGTGCTGTCTGAATACTGTCTGGGGGCTGTCTGAATACTGTCTGGGTGCTGTCTGGGTGCTGTCTTGGTGCTGTCTGGGGGCTGTCTGAATACTGTCTGGGTGCTGTCTGGGTGCTGTCTGAGGCTATCTAGGTGCTGTCTGAATACTGTCTGGGTGCTGTCTGGGTGCTGTCTGGGTGCTGTCTGGGTGATGTTTGTATACTGTCTGGGTGCTGTCTGAATGCTGTCTGGGTGCTGTCTGGGGGGTGTCTAGGTGCTGTCTGAATACTGTCTGGGTGCTGTCTGAATACTGTCTGGGTGCTGTCTGAATACTGTCTGGGTGCTGTCTGAATACTGTCTGGGTGCTGTCTGGGGGCTGTCTGGGTGCTGTCTGAATACTGTCTGGGTGCTGTCTGAATGCTGTCTGGGGGCTGTCTGAATACTGTCTGGGGGGTGTCTGGGTGCTGTCTGAATACTGTCTGGGTGCTGTCTGAATACTGGCTGGGTGCTGTCTGAATGCTGTCTGGGGGCTGTCTGGGTGCTGTCTGGGTGCTGTCTGGGTGCTGTCTGAATGCTGTCTGGGGGCTGTCTGGGGGCTGTCTGAATACTGTCTGAATACTGTCTGGGGCCTGTCTGGGGGCTGTCTGAATACTGTCTGGGGGCTGTCTGGGGGCTGTCTGGGGGCTGTCTGAAATACTGTCTGGGGGCTGTCTGAATACTGTCTGGGGGCTGTCTGGGGGCTGTCTGGGTGCTGTCTGGGTACTGTCTGGGGGCTGTCTGGGGGCTGTCTGGGTGCTGTCTGGGTGCTGTCTGGGGGCTGTCTGAATACTGTCTGGGGGCTGTCTGAATACTGTCTGGGGGCTGTCTGGGAGCTGTCTGGGGGCTGTCTGAATACTGTCTAGGTGCTGTCTGAATACTGTCTGGGGGCTGTCTGGGGGCTGTCTGGGTGCTGTCTGGGGGCTGTCTGGGGGCTGTCTGGGTGATGTCTGAATACTGTCTGGGGGCTGTCTGGGGGCTGTCTGGGTGATGTCTGGGTGATGTCTGGGGGCTGTCTGGGTGCTGTTTGGGGGCTGTCTGGGGGCTGTCTGGGTGATGTCTGGGGGCTGTCTTGGTGATGTCTGGGGGCTGTCTGGGTGCTGTCTGGGGCTGTCTGGGTGCTGTCTGGGTGCTATCTGGGTGCTGTCCGGGTGCCCCCCTCAAAAAATAGAAAAATATATTATATAAAATAAATATATATACAGTATATATATATATATATATATATATATATATATATATATATATATATATATATATATATATAAACAAATCATGTGAATTAATATGGAGTTGGTCGCCCCTTTTCTGACATAACAGCCTCCACTCTTCTGGGAGGGCTTACAACTAGGCATTGGAACATTGCTGATAGGACTTGCTTCCATTCAGCCACAAGAGCATTAGTGAGGTCGGGCACTGTTGTTGGGCGATTAGGCCTGGCTTGCAGTCGGCGTTTCAATTCATCCCAAAGGTGTTTGATGGGGTTGAGGTCAGGGCTCTGTGCAGGCTAGTCAAGTTCTTCCACACCGATCTCGACAAATGATTTCTGTATAGACCTCGCTTTGTGCATGGGGGCATTGTCATGCTGAAACAGGAAAGGACCTTCTCCAAACTGTTGCCACAATGTTGTAAGCACAGAATCGTCTCGAATGTCATTGTATGCTGTAGCGTTAAGATTTCCCTTCAATGGCTCCTAGTCTGAACCATGAAAAACAGCCCCAGACCATTATTCCTCCTTCACCAAACTTTACAGTTGACACTATGCATCAGGGCAGGTAGCATTCTCCTGGCATCCGCCAAACCCAGATTCGTCCGTTAGACTGCAAGGTGAAGCGTGATTCATCACTCCAGAGAAAGCGTTTCCGCTGCTCCAGAGTCCAATGGCGGCGAGCTTTACTCCACTCCAGCTGACGCTTGGCATTGCGCATGGTGATCTATGGCTTGTGTGCGGCTGCTCGGCCATGGAAACCCATTTCATGAAGCTCCTAACGAACAGTTCTGGCGCTGACGTTGCTTCCAGAGGCAGTTTGGAACTTGGTAATGAGTGTTGAAATCGAGGACAGACGATTTGTATGTGCTACACGTTTCAGCACTCGGCGGTCCTGTTCTGTGAGCTTGTGTGGCCTACCACTTCGCGGCTGAGCCGTTGTTGCTCCTAGACGTTTCCACTTCACAATAACAGCACTTACAGTTGACCGCGGCAGGTCTAACATGGTGGAAAGTTGATAAACTGACTTGTTGGAAAGGTGACATACTATGACAGTAAGGCCATTCTACTGTCAATGTTTGTCTATGGAGATTGCATGTCTGTGTGCTCAATTGTATACACCTGTAAGCAACAGGTGCAGCTGAAGTAACCGAATCCACTAATGTGAAGCGGTGTTCAGTTATATACAGTACCGATCAAACGTTTTAGAACACCTACACCTCTGAATCCTGGCTCAGGAAGTCCACCAAAAACCCTGAAATTTCCATCCTTAACTATAACATTTTCCGACAAGATAGAACTGCCAAAGGGGGCAGAGTTGCAATCTACTGCAGAGATAGCCTGCAGAGTTTTGTCTTACTATCCAGGTCTGTACCCAAACAATTCGAGCTTCTACTTTAAAAAATCCATCTTTCCAGAAACAAGTCTCTGACCATTGCCGCTTGCTATAGGCCACCCTCTGTCCCCAGCTGTGCCCTGGACTCAAATGTGAACTGATTGCCCCCCAAATACCTTCAGAGCTCGTGCTGCTAGGTGACCTAAACTGGGACATGCTTAGCATTACAATCTAAGCTTGATGCCCTCAATCTCACACAAATGATCAATGAACCCACCAGGTACAACCCCAAATCTGTAATCACGGGCACCCTCAAAGATATCATCCTAACCAACTTGCCCTCCAAATATACCTCTGCTGTTTCCAACCAAGATCTCAGCGATCACTGCCTCATTGCCTGCATCCGTAATGGGTCCGCGGTCAAACGACCACCCCTCATCACTGTCAAACGCTCCCTAAAACACTTCAGCGAGCAGGCCTTTCTAATTGACTGGAAGGACACTAGCCGTATTCGTTGACCTGGCCAAGGCTTTCGACCCTGTCAATCACCACATTCTTATTGGCAGACTCAACATCAAATGATTGCCTCGCCTGGTTCACCAACTACTTCTCTGATAGAGTTCAGTGTGTCAAATCGGAGGGCCTGTTGTCCGGACCTCTGGCAGTCTCTATGGGGGGTGCCACTAGGTTCAATTCTTGGGCCGACTCTCTTCTCTGTATACATCAATGATGTCGCTCTTGCTGCTGGTGATTCTCTGATCCACCTCTACGCAGACGACACCATTCTGTATACTTCTGGCCCTTCTTTGGACACTGTATTAACCTCCAGACGAGCTTCAATGCCATACAAGTCTCCTTCCGTGGCCTCCAACTGCTCTTAAATACAAGTAAAACTAAATGCATGCTCTTCAATCACTGCCAGCATCTGCCCGCCCGTCCAGCATCACTACTCTGGTTGGCTCTGACTTACAATATGTGGACAACTACATATACCTAGGTGTCTGGTTAGACTGTAAACTCTCCTTCCAGACTCACATTAAGCATCTCCAATTAAAAATTAAATCTAGAATCAGCTTCCTATTTCGCAACAAAGCATCCTTCACTCATGCTGCCAAACATACCCTCGTGAAACTGACCATCCTACCGATCCTCGACTTCGGCGATGTCATTTATAAAATAGCCTCCAACACTACTCAACAAATTGTATGCAGTCTATCACAGTGCCATCCGTTTTGTCACCAAAGCCCCATATACTACCCACCACTGCGACCTGTATGCTCTCGTTGGCTGGCCCTCGCTTCACGCTCGTCTCCAAACCCACTGGCTCCAGATCATCTACAAGTCTTTGCTAGGTAAAGCCCCGCCTTACCTCAGCTCACTGGTCACCATAGCAGCACCCACTCATAGCACGCGCTCCAGCAGGTATATCTCACTGGTCACCCCCAAAGCCAATTCCTCTTTTGGCCACCTTCCAGTTCTTTGCTGCCAATGACTGGAACGAACTGCAAAAAATCACTGAAGCTGGAGACTCTTATCTTCCTCACTAGCTTTAAGCACCTGCTGTCTGAGCAGCTTACAGATCCAACTACCTCATCCCCATACTGTATTTATTTATTTTGCTTGCTCCTTTGCACCCCAGTATCTCTACTTGCACATCCATCTTCTACACATCTACCATTCCAGTGTTTTAATTGCTAAATTGTAATTACTTCGCCACCATGGCCTATTTATGGCCCTACCTCCCTTATCCTACCTCATTTGCAATCACTGTATATAGACTTTTTGTTTTCTTTTTTCTACTGTATTATTGACTGTATGTTTTGTTTATTCCATGTGTAACTCTGTGTTGTTGTACGTGTCGAACTGCTTTGCTTTATCTTGGCCAGGTCGCAGTTGTAAATGAGAACTTGTTCTCAACTAGCCTACCTGGTTAAATAAAGGTGAAATAAAAATAGAGAAATAGAAAAATAAATAGCCAGCTAACAAAATATATATTCCTATATTTTTAGAAAACGGTCACATGTTGGATGTATTTGTTTCTAAAGGATATTGTTTATTGTTATTGTTATTGTTTTTGTTTTTGTTTTTGTTATTGTTATTGTTATTGTTTTGTTTTTGTTTTTGTTTTTGTTATTGTTTTTGTTTTTGTTATTGTTATTGTTATTGTTTTGTTTATTGTTTTTGTTTATTGTATTAAATTATTACTAAAAAACCTCATCAAAACATTAGGAACACCTTCAAATTAGAGAGCAGAGAATCAACAGGAAGTCAATGATCTCCAGGAGGATGGATGGTGGGGGGAGTACACAGGGTGATGAAAGGTTCTGATTGGATCGCTCCACGTCTGTCTGTCTGTCTGTCTGTCTGTCTGTCTGTCTGTCTGTCTGTCTGTGTGTGTGTGTGTGTGTGTGTGTGTGTGTGTGTGTGTGTGTGTGTGTGTGTGTGTGTGTGTGTGTGTGTGTGTGTGTGTGTGTGTGTGTGTGTGTATTAGTATTTAATTAGGATGTGTGTGTGTGTGTGTGTGTGTGTGTGTGTGTGTGTGTGTGTGTGTGTGTGTGTGTGTGTGTGTGTGTGTGTGTGTGTGTGTGTGTGTGTGTGTGTGTGTGTGTGTGTGCGCGTGTGTGTGTGTGCGCGTGTGTTTGTCTGTCTATCTGTCTGTCTGTCTGTGTGTGTGTGTCTCTCTCTGTCTGTCTGTCTGTCTGTCTGTCTGTCTGTCTGTCTGTCTGTCTGTCTGTCTGTCTGTCTGTCTGTCTGTCTGTCTGTCTGTCTGTCTGTCTGTCTGTCTGTCTGTCTGTCTAGTGATATACTGTACATGCTCAGTGTATTGACCGTGGACAGAGAACTGCTTATGCCCCGCCCCGTACAGCATGCAGATCAAAATAAGGAAGTCATTCCAGTGGTTCTAGAAGGCTTTGGGTGTGGAGGGTAAATCATTGGTAAGTATTTTATTTTAACCATAAGCTGTAAATCAATCCACATCAACATGTTTTACCTGTCAGTCAACGATGTGGCTTTTGTTTGACTCAGTAGGAGACTGGAGTTATCTCAAAAATAGTACCCTAATGACTAATTAGGGAATAGGGGACCGTGTGTGTGTGTGTGTGTGTACGTGTGCGTGTGTGCGTGTGTGTGTGTATTAGTATTTAATTAGGATCCCCATTAGCTGCCGAGGCAAATCAAATCAAAATCAAATCAAAAGTTATTACACATATTTAGCAGATGTTATTCCTGGTGTAGTGAAAATGCTTGTGTTCCTGGAGCCAACAGTGCAGTAATATCTAACAATACACAAGAATACACACTAAATCTAAAAAGTAAAAAAGAATGGAATTATGAAATATAGAAATATTAGGACGAGCAATGATGGAGACCGGAGTATACAGTACCAGTCAAAAGTTTGGACACACCTACTCATTCAAGGGTTATTCTTTATTTTTACTATTTTCTACATCGTAGAATAATAGTGAAGACATCACAACTATGAAATAACACATCATGTAGTTACCCAGAAAGTGTTAAACAAGTATATTTTATATTTGAGATTCTACAAAGTAGCCACCTTTTGCCTTGATGACAGCTTTGCACCCTCTTGACATTATCTCAACCAGCTTCATGAGGTAGTCACCTGGAATGCATTTCCATTAACAGGTGTGCCTTGTTAAAAATTCATTTGTGGAATTTCTTTCCTTCTTATTGCATTTGAGCCAATTTAGTTGTGTTGTGACAAGGTAGGGTTGGTAAACAGAAGACAGCCCTATCTGGTAAAAGACCAAGTCCATATTATGGCAAGAACAGCTCAAATAATGAAAGTGAAATGACAGTTCATCATTACTTTAAGACGTGAAGGTCAGTCAATACGGAAAATGTCAAGAACTTTGAAAGTTTCTTCAAGTGCAGTCGCAAAAACCATCAAGCTCTATGATGATACTGGCTCTCATGAGGATCGCCACAAGAAAGGAAGACCCAGAGTTACCTCTGCTGCAGAGGATAAGTTCATCAGAGTTACCAGCCTCAGAAATTGCAGCCCAAATGCTTCACAGAGTTCAAGTAACAGACACATCTCAACATCAACTGTTCAGAGGAGACTGCGTGAATCAGGCCTTCATGGTTGAATTGCTGGAAAGAAACCACTACTAAAGGACACCAATTACAGGAAGAGACTTGCTTGGGCCAAGAAACACAAGCAATGGACATTACACAGGTGGAAATATGTCAATGACTCAACACACCTCCAGGCTATTTGACCAAGAAGGAGAGTGATGGAGTGCTGGATTAGATGACCTGGCCTCCACAATCACCCGATCTCAACCCAATTGAGATGGTTTGGTATGAGTTGGACTGCAGAGTGAAGGAAAAACAGCCAACAAGTGCTCAGCATATGTGGGAACTCCTTCAAGACTGTTGGAAAAGCATTCCAGGTGAAGCTGGTTGAGAGAAAGCCAAGAGTGTGCAAAGCTATCATCAAGGCAAAGGGTGGCTACTTTGAAGAATCTAAAATCTAAAATATATTTTGATTTGTTTAACACCCCATTTTAGTAACCAGTGAGTCTATATGTTTTGAGCATAATAGCTTGACACCCAGCATTTTAGTCTCCTCAACTTCGGTCAACAGCCACTTCATTCAATAATAGACCTAAATGAGGTCTAAAAGGTTCATTTTTTTGTCCCCCCAAAAATGATTCTATCAGTTATCTTTTAATTTATTATTAGTTATAATTTTATCTTTTTTAGGGTATTGCTAGTTAGCCATTCTGAAACTGACTGGAGATCCTAAGCCTGTCAGTTATTTATTTAGTTATTCTTTTATCTTTTTTAGGGTATTGCTAGTTACCCATTCTGAAACTGACTGGAGATCCTAAGCGTGTCAGTTATTTATTTAGTTATTCTTTTATCTTTTTTAGGGTATTGCTAGTTACCCATTCTGAAACTGACTGGAGATCCTAAGCGTGTCAGTTATTTATTTAGTTATTCTTTTATCTTTTTTAGGGTATCGCTAGTTACCCATTCTGAAACTGACTGGAGATCCTAAGCGTGTCAGTTATTTATTTAGTTATTCTTTTATCTTTTTTAGGGTATTGCTAGTTACCCATTCTGAAACTGACTGGAGATCCTAAGCGTGTCAGTTATTTATTTGACTGTTTCAGGGGACACACAGGCTTTATTCAAGGTCAGTGTAAGGTCATTCGTAAAAAAAAATATATAAAAAAAAAACTGAAAACAATAATTGCTCTATCCGGCTGCCATGCCTGTTCACCACACACAGCCCGAATTTACACTAGAGAAGCTTCCATTAAAGAAAACAACTCCTGTTCTATTAGATAGGTAACTGTCCATAACACCGACGGTGTTTCAGCAATATGTTATGATCAATGATATGAAAGGCCCTACTGAAGTCGAACAAAGCAGCTGTGGTTTGTGTGTGCGTGTTACATTAGGGCAGTGAGGGGGCTGAGGTCCTTTGAGAGCCTAAAGCTCTATTACCCAGAAGCCCTTGGGGCAGCGGTGATGAAGAGGGTTGGCTGAAGGAGGATGAGTCATTCGCTGCTTCCCTAATGACACAATTGTTGTTTTTTTTGTACACTTCTTTTGGACAAATGGATCTGGTCAAACGTAGTGCACTTTATAGGGAATATGGTGCCCTTTGGGACGTATGCATTGATGGAGAGGAGAAGATAAATGACCGATGCAGGAGGATCAGCTGCCGCTCAAACATCTCTCTCTCTCTCTCTCTCTCTCTCTCTCTCTCTCTCTCTCTCTCTCTCTCTCTCTCTCTCTCTCTCTCTCTCTCTCTCTCAATAATGATGTAATTAACCTGTTTGGGCTGCAGGGGCAGTATTGAGTAGCCGGATAAAAGGTGCCCATTTCAAACGGCCTCGTACTCAATTCTTGCTCGTACAATATGCATATTATTATTACTATTGGATAGAAAACACTCTCTAGTTTCTAAAACCGTTTGAATTATTTATGTGAGTAAAACAGAACTCATTTTGCAGCAAACTTCCTGACAGGAAGTGGAAAATCTGAAATCGATGCTCTGTTCTAGGGAGTGCCTATAAATGTCCTTGATATATATCAGTATACATGCACTTCATACGTCTTCCACTAGATGTCGACAGGCAGTGAGAGAAGAAATTGAGTGTATAACTTGATCTGGGGTCGAATAAATGCTCTTTGTATGACGTGTCACCAGTTTCCTGTTTTCTGGAGAGCGCGTGAAGGGACCTGGTTTGGCCTTCTGTACAGCTGTCGTTATAGACGACTAATATCTCCGGCTTTGATTTTATTTGATACATGTTGTTGATACATGTATTTGATACATATTTTCAATATAGTTTTATTAGATTATTGAAATTTTTTCGGGACGTTAGGCGTGTTGCGTTGTCTGCGTTTGTTCACGAAGGAGAGCTTAGCGCCACTTTGCTAGCTTTCCGTGCTAATTGACTGGAGAAGAGGACATTCTAAATCCAAACAACGATTGTTCCCGACAAAGGACCCCTTGTACAACATTCTGATGAAAGATCATCAAAAGTAGGACCCATTTTATGATGTTATTTCATATATCTGTCGAACATGTTGTACTAGTAGTTTGCGGCCAGGTTTTGGGCACGCTCTCGCCATAACGTAAACTGCATATCGTAATGAAGTTATTTTTAGAATTCTAACACGGCGATTGCATTAAGAACTAGTGTA
Source organism: Salvelinus namaycush (assembly GCF_016432855.1). Classification (NCBI taxonomy): domain Eukaryota; kingdom Metazoa; phylum Chordata; class Actinopteri; order Salmoniformes; family Salmonidae; genus Salvelinus; species Salvelinus namaycush. The sequence goes on from NC_052322.1 coordinate 47,126,906, forward strand.
TCTATCATTTCCTATACAACATGTATTTTTTAGTTATGTTTATGAATAGTTATTTGGTCAGAATATGTGAGTGCCAGAAAAATATCCGGACGTTGTGGGAAAAAGATGCTACGTTAGCACAATGTATAACCACTGATTTCAGCTCTAAATATGCACATTTTCGAACAAAACATAAGTGTATGTATAACCTGATGTTATAGGACTGTCATCTGATGAAGCTTATCAAGGTTAGTCAAAAATTATATATCCTTTGCTGGTTTGTTACGATCGCTAACTTTTGCTGCTGGGGAATGGCTTGTGTTTCTGGCTATTGTGGTAAGCTAATATAATGCTATATTGTGTTTTCACTGTAAAACACTTAACCTGTTTGGCGTGCAAGCCCGACACCGGTACACTTATGACAACAGCCAGCTCAAAGTGCAGGGCGCGAAATTCAAAAGATATTTTTTTTAAATATTTAACTTTCACACATTAACAAGTCCAATACAGCATATGAAAGGTACACATCTTGTGAATCAAGCCAACATGTCCGATTTTTAAAATGTTTTACAGGGAAGACAAAATATGTAAATCTATTAGCTAACCACGTTAGCAAAAGACACAACTTTTCTTACTCCATCAGGTTTTTACTCCATCAGTAGCTATCACAAATTCGACCAAATAAAGATATAAATAGCCACTAACCAAGAAACAACTTCATCAGATGACAGTCTGATAAGATATTTATTGTATAGCATATGTTTTGTTCCAAAAATTTGCATATTTCAGGTATAAATCATAGTTTACATTTCAGCTACAATCAGAAATTGCACCGAAAGCAGCCATAATATTTACAGACACCAACGTCAAATACCTAATTACTCATCATAAAACATTTCTGAAAAATACATAGTGTACAGCAATTGAAAGACAGGCATCTTGTGATTCCAGACAATATTTCCGATTTATCAAGTGTTTTACAGCGAAAACACAATATAGCGTTATATTAGCGTAGCCACAATAGCCAAAAACACAAGCAATTTCCCAGTAGCAAAAGTAAGCGATCGTAACAAACAGGCAAAAGATATATAATTTTTGACTAACCTTGATTTTCTTCCTCAGATGACAGTCCTATAACATCAGGTTATACATACACTTATGTTTTGTTCAAAAATGTGCATATTTAGAGCTGAAATCAGTGGTTACCCATTATGCTAACGTAGCTACTATTTCCCACAACGTTCGGATATTTTACTGACACTTTTTCTGACACACATATTCTGACCAAATAGCTATTCATAAACATAACTAAAAAATACATGTTGTATAGGAAATGATAGATCCATTAGTTATTAATGAAATCACAGTGTTAGAATTCTAAAAATAACTTCATTACGTTATGCAGCTTCGGTATAGCTTAGAGTAGCCAAAACGTTGGCCGCCCACGACTAGTACACAGTTCGACAGATATATGAAATAGCATCATAAAATGTTTCTTACTTTTGCTGATCTTTCATCAGAATGTTGGACAAGGTGTCCTTTGTACAGAACAGTCGGTGTTTGGATTTAGAACCTTCATTTTCCCTCTCGATTTAGGAAGCGCACTTGCCAAGTGTCACAAAGTTCTCCAACATCAACAAAGTCAGAGAACGGAACACGGCAAAACTCCCGAAAATGTTTCAATAATCTGATGAAACTATATTGAAAAAACATACTTTACGATGATATGGTCACATGTATCAAATAAAATCTATCCCGGAGATGTTAGTCGTTCATAACGACAGCTAAACAGAAGGCAAATCCATGTCCTCTTTCGCGCGCTCCAGAAACAGGATATGGACGGTCACGTCAAACAAAGAGCTTTTATTCCACCTCAGACCAAGATAAACACGAAATTTCTTCTCTCACCGCCTCTTGACAACCAGGGGAAGGTGTATGAAGTGTACGTAGACTCTTACGTGTCATGCCCATGTATAGGCAGGAAGTTGAACAGAGCATCGATTTCTGACATTCCACTTCCTGGTCAGGAAATGTGCTGCAGAATGAGTTCTGTTTCACTCAGAGAAATAATTCAAACGGTTTTAGAAACTAGAGAGTGTTTTCTATCCAATAGTAATAATAATATGCATATTGTACGAGCAAGAATTGAGTACGAGGCCGTTTGAAATGGGCACGATTTAACTGGCTACTCAATACTGCCCCTTGCAGCCATAACAGGTTTAAGGAGAAGTGGATCTAAAAATTCCATGTATAACCCTTGTATTTTCATCAACATTTATTATGAGTATTTCTGTAAATTGATGTGGCTCTCTGCAAAATCACCGGATGTTTTTGGAACAACTGAACATAACGCGCCAATGTATACTCAGATTTTTGGATATAAATATGAACTTTACCGAACAAAACATACATGTATTGTGTAACATGAAGTCCTATGAGTGTCATCTGATGATCATCAAAGGTTAGTGATTCATTTTATCTCTATTTCTGCTTTTTGTGACTCTCTTTGGCTGGAAAAATGGCTGTGTATTTCTATGACTTGGCTCTGACCTAACATAACCCTTAGGTTTGCTTTCGTCGTAAAGCCTTTTTGAAATCGGACACTGTGGCTGGATTTACAACAAGTGTATCTTTAAAATGGTGTAAAATACATGTATGTTTGAGGAATTTTAATTATGGGATTTCTGTTGTTTTGAATTTGGCGCCCTGCAATTTCACTGGCTGTTGACGAGGTGAGATGCTACCATCCCACATACCCTAGAGAAGTTATTGAAAACCTGCTCCAGAGCGCACAGGACCTCAGATTGGGGAGAAGATTCAGCTTCCAACTGGACAATGACCCTAAGCACACAGCCAAGACATTGCAGGAGTGGCTTCGGGACAAGTCTCTGAATGTCTTTGAGTGGCCCAGCCAGATCCCGTACTTGAACCCGATCTAACATTTATGGAGAGACCTAAAAATAGCTGTGCAGCGACGCTCCCCATCCAACCTGACAAAGTTGGAGATGATTGTGACAGAGCTTGAGAGGATCTGCAGAGAAGAATGGGAAAAACTCCCCAAATACAGCTGTGCCAAGCTTGCAGCATCATACCCATGAAGACTAAAGGCTTTAATCGCACCCAAGGTGCTTCAACAAAGTAAAGGGTCTGAATGTCAAATCAAATCAAATGTTATTTATCACATGCGCTGATTACAACAGGTGTAGACCTTACAGGGAAATACTTACTTACAAGCCCTTAACCAACAATGCAGTTCAAGAAATAGAGTTAAGAAAATATTTACTAAATAACTAAAGTAAAATAAAAAGTTACACAATAAAATAAAAATAACGAGGCTATATACAGGGGGTACCGGTACAGAGTCAATGTGGGTATAGGTTAGTCTTGGTCAGTTGTACATGTAGGTATGCTGTCACGCCCTGACCATAGTTTGCTTTGTATGTTTCTATGTTTTGTTTGGTCAGGGTGTGATATGAGTGTGCATTCTATGTTGTATGTCTAGTTTGTCTATTTCTATGTGTTTGGCCTGATATGGTTCTCAATCAGAGGCAGGTGTTAGTCGTTGTCTCTGATTGGGAACCACATTTAGGTAGCCTGTTTTGTCATTGTGGGTTGTGGGTGATTGTTCCTGTTTCTGTGTCTTTTTGTATGTCACCATACGGGACTGTTGTGTTTTTGTTCGTTTGTCCGTTTATTGTTTTGTTGTTTGTTTTCAAGTTTTCTAATTAAAATGGATAATCATCACGCTGCATTTTGGTCCTCCGATCCTTCTTACTACTCCTCCTCAGATGAGGAGGACGACGATCGTGACATATGCGTAAAGTGACTATGGATAGATAATAAACAGCGAGTAGCAGCAATGTAAAAACAAAGGGGGGTGTAAATATAAGTTGTCATGGCGGCCATTTTAATACTTATATAGATACTTATGTAAATCAAATCAAATCAAATGTATTTATATAGCCCTTCTTACATCAGCTGATATCTCAAAGTGCTGTACAGAAACCCAGCCTAAAACCCCAAACAGCAAGCAATGCCGGTGTAGAAGCACGGTGGCTAGGAAAAACTCCCTAGAAAGGCCAAAACCTAGGAAGAAACCTAGAGAGGAACCAGGCTATGAGGGGTGGCCAGTCCTCTTCTGGCTGTGCCGGGTGGAGATTATAACAGAACATGGCTAAGAAGTTCAAATGTTCATAAATGACCAGCATGGTCAAATAATAATAATCACAGTAGTTGTCGAGGGTGCAACAAGTCAGAACCTCAGGAGTAAATGTCAGTTGGCTTTTCATAAATGGGATATATTTATTTTATTTGTAATAAATCTGCAAACATTTCTAAAAAACCTGTTTTTGCTTCATCATTATGGGGGTATTGTGTGTAGATTAATGAGGGGAAAAAACAATTTAATCGATTTTAGAATAAGGCTGTAACGTAACAAAATGTGGAAAAAGTCAAGGGGTCTGAATACTTTCCGAATGCACTGTATCATTGTGTGTCATTGTTTAAAGGGCACTCAACTTGTACTGCACTGACTTAGATGACTGATTATTGGCTAAATAATGGATAATAAGATGATAGTTGGAGCTGTTTTGTTAGATTTCAATGCAGCCTTTGATGTTACTGATCATAAATTGCTATTGAAAAAACTCACTTGTTATGGCTTTATTTCACCTGCCATAGTTGGAGAGTTACTTAACCAATAGAACCCAGAGAGTGTTCTTAAATGGAAGCTTCTCTAACATCAGATATGTACAGTGCGGTGTCCCTCAGGGCAGTTGCCTTGGGCCGTTAGTCTTCTCTATTTTTACAAATTATTTGCAACTTGATTTACAAAAATCAAAAACAATTATGTATGCTAATGATTGCACACTGTACACATCAGCACCTATAGCCAGTGAGCTCACTGAGTCTCAGAGCAAGGAGTTACAGCGAGTGGCAGAATGGGTAATTAACAATAAACTGGTCCTAAATGTAAAACCAAAAGGATTGTATTTGGTTCAAAACATTATCTTAGAACTAACAGTCAACTGGAGTCGTGCATTAACGGTTTGACCATTGAACAATTGAAGAAGCTGAACTCATAGGAGAAACACTGAATAGCCAGTTATCACGGTCAAGTCATATTGACAAAGTTGATGTGAAGATGGGGAGAGGTCTGTTAAAAAAAGAAGATGTTCTGCATTTTTGACACAAAGATAAACTTTAGGCTCTGGTCTTGTTCCATCTTGATTAGTGTCTGGTAATATGGTGCAGCAAATAAAGACCTAGAAAAGCTGCAGGTTGCTCAAAACAAAGATTTTCCCTTTAATTTAACACACAGAACTAACATCAACAACATGCATGATAGTATTTCATGGTTGAGGAGAAATTGACTACTTCTCTTCTGGTCTTGAGAAGAAGAAACAGTTTTGTGTTGAAAATGCCATTTGTATTCCTTATTTGTATACACTTCAAACAGACACACTGCACCTGACCAATGTTAAAAATTCAATGCCTCCTTCAAGATTTTTTAAAATCTGTGTACTAAAACATCTCAGGATATATAATGTATGTGGAAAAATACAAATAATAACTCACTAACTACAGATATCCTTTAAGAAATCGGAAATATTGGCTGGAATCACAAGATGCCTGTCTTTCATTTGCTGTACACCATGTATTTTTCAGAAATGTTTTATGATGAGTATTTAGGTATTTGACGTTGGTGTCTGTAATTACTCTGGCTGCTTCGGTGCCATTTCTGACGGTAGCTGTGATGGTAGCTGCAATGTAAAACTGATTTATAGCTCAAATATGCACATTTTTCGAACAAAACATAGATTTATTGAATAACATGTTATAAGACTGTCATCTGATGAAGTTGTTTCTTGGTTAGTTTGGTTGGTTCTTGGTTAGTTAGGTTGGTTTTGTGCATGCTACCTGTGCTGTGAAAAATGTCTGTCCTTTTTTGTATTTGGTGGTGAGCTAACATAAATATACGTGGTGTTTTCGCTGTAAAACATTTAAAAAATCGGACATGTTGGCTGGATTCACAAGATGTTTATCTTTCAAATGCTGTATTGGACTTGTTAATGTGTGAAAGTTAAATATTTCTAAAAAATATATTTTGAATTTCGCGCCCTGCACTTGAAGTGGCTGTTGTCATATTGTGCCCGGCTTCGGGCTTGCAGCCAGAAGAACTTTTAACAGGGACGTGCCATAGGGGTAAAGCAGAGATGTTTGAGAAGAGAAGAACATTCCAATCTAATGAATATATATACAGTTGAAGTCGGAAGTTTACATACACCTTAGCCAAATACATTTAAACTTAGTTTATCACAATTCCTGACATTTAATCCAAGTAAATATTCCCTGTTTTAGGTCAGTTAGCATCACCACTTTATTTTAAGAATGTGAAATGTCAGAAAGATAATAGAGAGAATTATTTATTTCAGCTTTTATTTCTTTCATCACATTCCCAGTTGGTCAGAAGTTTACATACACTCAATTAGTATTTGGTAGCATTGCCTTTAAATTGTTTAACTTAGGTCAAACATTTCGTGTAGCCTTCAACAAGCTTCCCACAATAAGTTGGGTGAATTTTGGCCAATTCCTCCCGACAGAGCTGGTGTTACTGACTCAAGTTTGTAGGCCTCCTTGCTTGCACATGCTTTTTTCAGATCTACCCACACATTTTCTGTGGGATTGAGGTCAGTGCTTTGTGATGGCCACTCCAATACCTTGACTTTGTTGTCCTTAAGCAATTTTGCCACAACTTTCGAAGTATGCTTGTGGTCATTGTCCATTTGGAAGACCCGTTTGTGACCAAGCTTTAACTTCCTGACTGATGTCTTGAGATGTTGCTTCATTATATCCACATCATTTTCCTTTCCTCATGATGCCATCTATTTTGTGAAGTGCACCAGTCCCTCCTGCAGCAAAGCACCCCCACAACATGATGCTGCCAACCCCGTGCTTCATGGCTGGGATGGTGTTCTTCGGCTTGCAAGCCTCCCCCTTTTTCCTCCAAACATAACGATGGTCATTATGGCCAAACAGTACAATTTTTGTTTCATCAGACCAGAGGACATTTCTCCAAAAAGTACGAGCTTTGTGCCCATGTGCATTTGCAAACTGTAGTCTGGCTTTTTTATGGCGGTTTTGGAGCAGTGGCTTCTTCCTTGCTGAGCGGCCTTTCAGGTTATGTCGATATAGGACTCATGTTACTGTGGATATAGATACTTTGTACCGGTTTTCCTCCAGCATCTTCACAAGGTCCTTTGCTGTTGTTCTGGGATTGATTTGCACTTTTCGCACCAAAGTACGTTCATTTCAATGAGACAGAACGAGTCTCCTTCCTGAGCGGTATGACAGCTGCATGGTGCCATGGTGTTTATACTTGCGTACTATTGTTTGTACAGATGAACGTGGTACCTCAGGCATTTGGAAATTGCTCCCAAGGATGAACCAGATTTGTGGAGGTGTACAATTCTGTTTTTCTGAGGTCTTGGCTGATTTCTTTTGATTTTCCCATGTCAAGCAAAGAGGCACTGAAGGTAGGTCTTGAAATACATCCACAGGTACACCTCCAATTGACTCAAATGACGTCAATTAGCCTATCAGAAGCTTCTAAAGCCATGACATAATTTTCTGGAATTTTCCAAGCTGTTTAAAGGCACAGTCAACTTAGTGTATGTAAACTTCTGACCCACTGGAATTGTGAAACAGTGAATTATAAGTGAAATAATTTGTCTGTAAACAATTGTTGGGAAAATGACTTGTGTCATGCACAAAGTAGATGTTCTAACCGACTTGCCAAAACTATAGTTTGTTACCAAGAAATTTGTGGAGTGTTTGAAAAAAAAGTTTTAATGACTCCAACCTAAGTGTATGTAGACTTCAGCGTCAATGGGCAGCTTACGGCTGGGTTTCTAATCCGTGATAGTGTACAACCCCTGCCAAATCTGTTGAGCGTCAGAGACTGCGTAGTAGGATTCAATCTTAGTCCTGAATTGAATCTTATCCTGTTTGATGGCTTTTCGTAGGTCATAGCGAGATTTCTTATTTATGTTTGTGTTTGTATTTATAATGGATCCCCATTAGCTGCTGCCAAAGCAGCAGCAACTCTTCCTGGGGTCCAGCAAAATTAAGGCAGTTTATAACATTTTTAAACATTAAAATACATTCACGTGTTCCCTCAGGCCCCTACTCCACCACTACCACATATCTACATTACTAAATCCATGTGTATGTATAGTGTGTGTGTGTGTGTGTGTGTGTGTGTGTGTGTGTGTGTGTGTGTGTGTGTGTGTGTGTGTGTGTGTGTGTGTGTGTGTGTGTGTGTGTGTGTGTGTGTGTGTGTGTGTGTGTGTGTGTGTGTGCCAATGTTTGTGTTGCTTCACAGTCCCTGCTGTTCCATAAGATGTTTTTTTATCTGTTTTTTTAAATCAAATTTTACTGCTTGCGTCAGTTACTTGATATGGAATAGAGTTCCATGTAGTCATGGCTCCATGTAGTACTGTGTGCCTCCCATAGTCTGTTCTGGACTTGGGGACTGTGAAGAGACCTCTTGTGGCATGTCTTGTGGGGTATGCATGGTTGTCCGAGCTGTGTGCCAGTAGTTTAGACAGACAACTCTGTGCATTCAACATGTCAATACCTCTCATAAATAAAAGTAGTGATGAAGTCACTTTCAGCCAGGAGAGATTGACATGCATATTATTAATATTATCTCTCTGTGTACATCCAAGCCCCAGCCGTGCTGCCCCATTTTGAGCCAATTGCAATTTTATTTTTTGTGGCACCTGACCACACGACTGAACAGTAGACAAGGTGTGACAAAACTAGGGCCTGTAGGAACTGCCTTGTTGATGGTGTTAACCTTTACCGAACCTCAACCCCGTATCCGGGATCACCCCCCACCCCCCACACACTGATTAGCATAGCTAGCATAGCTTCACAAGTAGATAGTAGCATCTAAATATCATTAAATCACAAGTCCAAGACACCAGATGAAAGATACAGATCTTGTGAATAAAGCCACCATTTCAGATTTTTAAAATGTTTTACAGGGAAGACAAAATATGTAAATCTATTAGCTAAACACGTTAGCAAAATACACCACTATTCTAACTCCATCAGTTTCTTACTCCTTCAGGTGCTATCACCAATTCGGCTCAACTAAGATATTGATAGCCAATAACCTATAAAAAAACCCATCAGATGACAGTCTGATAACATATTCATGGTATAGGATAGTTTTTGTTAGAAAAAAGTGCATATTTCAGGTAGAAATCACAGTTTACAATTGCACCGACCATCACAAATCGACTAGAATTACTAGATAGAGCAACGTGTATGACCAATTTACTCATCATAAAACATTTCATAAAAATAGACAAAGCATAGCAATGGAAAGACCCAGTTCTTGTGATTTCAGACCATATTTCAGATTTTCTAAGCGTTTTTCAGCGAAAACACAATAAATCGATAAGTTAGCATACTACATGTGCAAACGTTACCAGAGCATCGATTCCAGCCAAAGAGCGCTATAACGTAATCACCGCCAAAAGATATTAATTTTTTCACTAACCTTCTCAGAATTCTTCCGATGACACTCCTGTAACATCATTTTACAACATACATATACAGTTTGTTCGAAAAGGTGCATATTTAGCCATACAAAACCGTGGTTACACAATAAAAATACTAGGAAATCAAGCCTCAATATGTCTGACGTCATCTATCAGAGTGATCTAGTTTAATTGAAAGCTAATCATATACTTGACTAAAAAATACAGGGTTGACAGGAATCGAAAGACAAATTAGTTCTTAATGCAACCGCTGATTTACATTTGTAAAATTATCCTTACTTTTCAATACAGGGTTCGCCAAGTGAAGCTATACCAAACAAAATGGCGAAATATGCGTTTAAAATATTTCGACAGAACAACAATTTATCATATTAAATATTGCTTACTTTGAGCTGTTCTTCCATCATATTCTTGGGCAATGTATCCTTTCTATGTTATAAACGTCTTTTGGTCGATAGATGTCCTCTGTCCTTCGAAATATCCACTAACGATCGAACGGGACCCCAAAACGTGTCCAAAGTTTCAGAGTGCACAACAAAGAAATTCCTCAAAATCGCACTAAACGGATATAAATTGCTATAAAACGGTTTAAATTAACTACCTTATGATGTTTCTAAGTCCTATATCGAATTAAATTACAGACGGATACATTTCAAGTTGATAACCGAGCCTGTGAAAATGGCGTCCGGAGGTCCCTTCCTGCGTAAGGGCGAGCGTCGAAAGGGGGGCTACTCTCACTCCTTGGTCTTTTATAACCTCTGAGAGCTACGGAGAAGGCCCATTCCACTTCTCATTGGTTACTGACATCCAGGGGAAGGCGGGTGCAGTTCGTGTCGTTCCATAGGATAGACAGAGACCTTAAAAACTGATCTGAAACCAGAGCTTCGCTCTCAGACCTTTCACTGTCTGTCATGGATTTCGCTGTAGAAAGAGTTCTGGGTCACCCACAGACATCATTTCAACGTTGTATGAAACTAGAAGGTGTTTTCTATCCAATATAATTAATAATATGCATATTGTACGAGCAAGAATTGAGTACTAGGCAGTTTAATTTGGAGACGACAAAATGCTAATTCGGAACAGCACCCCCTGTAGTCGCAAGAAGTTAAGAAGGCAGAGCATTGCTTTATTATAGACAGACTTCTCCCCATCTTAGCTACTGTTGTATCAATATGTTTCGACCATGACAGTTTACAATCTAGTGTTACTCCAAGCAGTTTAGTCATCTCAACTTGCTCAATTTCCACATTATTTATTACAATATTTAGTTTGTGAGTGAGTGTTTTGTTCCAAATACAATGCTTTTAGTTTTAGAAATATTTAGGGCTAACTTTTTCCTTGCCAACCACTCTGAAACTAACTGCAGCTCTTTGTTTAGTGCTGCAGTCATTTCAGTCACTGCAGTAGCTGACGTGTATTGTGTTGAGTCATCCGCATACATAGCAACTCTGGATTTACTCAAAGTCAGTGGCATGTTGTTAGTAAAAATTTTAATAAGCAAGGAGCCTAAACAGCTACCCTGGGGAATTCCTGAATCTAACTGGATTATATTTGATAGGCTTCCAATAAAGAACACCCTCTGTGTTCTGTTAGACAAGTAACTCTTTATCCATGATATAGCAGGGGGTGTAAAGCCATAACACAAACGCTTTTCCAGCAGCAAACTATGATCAATATTGTCAAAAGCTGCACTAAAGTTTTACAAGAATGTTATAAGCATCCGGATTAGTGTCCCGCTCCTTGAAAGCAGAAGCTCTAGCCTTTAGCTCAGTGTGGCTGTTTCCTGTGGTATGTACGTACTGCCACTGTCGGGGCGACGTCGTTGATGCACTTATTAACCTGTCTCACTCCCCCGTTCCGCTAGCGGAACTCCTCCCACATTCCACTGAAAAGGCAGAGCGCGAAATTCAAAAAATATTTTTTTAGAAATATTTAACTTTCACACATTAACAAGTCCAATACAGCTAATGAAAGATACAGATCTTGTGAATCCAGCCAACATGTCCGATTTTTTAAATGTTTTACAGGGAAAACACAATATATATTTATGTTAGCTCACCAACAAATAGAAAAAAGCACAGACATTTTTCACAGCACAGGTAGCAAAATCAAAATCAACCAAACTAACCTAGAACAAACCAAAGAAACCAAGAAACAACTTAATCAGATGACAGTATTATAACATGTTATACAATAAATCTATGTTTTGTTCGAAAAATGTGCATATTTCAGGTATAAATCATAGTTTACATTGCGGCTACAATCAGAAATTGCACCGAAAGCAGCCAGAATAATTACAGACACCAACGTGACATACCGAAATACTCATCATAAAACATTTCAGAACAATATATGGTGGATAGCTAATGAAAGAGAAAGATCTTGTGAATAGAGACAATATTTCCGATTTTTGAAGTGTTTTACAGCGAAAACACCACATATATTTATGTTAGTTCACCACCAAATACAAAAGACAGACAGACATTTTTCACAGCAACGGTAGCATGCAAGTAGCATGCACAAAGCTAACCTAACTAACCTAGAACCAACCTAAATAACCTAGAAAAAACTCCCTCAGATGACAGTCCTATAACATGTTACACAATAAATCTATGTTTTGTTCGAAAAATGTGCATATTTTAGCTATAAATCAGTTTTACATTACTGCTACCATCATAGCTACCATCATAGCTACAGTCAGAAATCGCATGGGAGTAGCCAGAGTAAATACAGACACCAACGTCAACTACCTAATTACTCATCATAAAACATTTCAGAAAAATGTATGGTGGATAGCTAATGAAAGACAAATATCTTGCGAATACAGCCAATATTTCCGATTTTTGAAGTGTTTTACAGCGAAAACACAATATATCGTTATATTAGCTTACTACAATAGCTAACACACAGCAGCATTGATTCTAGTCAAACGCTAGCGATAGCACAGTTCGACAGATATATGAAATAGTATCCCAAATTGGGTCCTTATCTTTGTTGATCTTCCATCAGAATGTTCTCCAAGGGGTCCTTTGTTCAGAACCGTCTTTATTTGGAACCAGAACGAACGATTTCCCTCTTGAATTAGCAAGCACACTGGCCGTGCTGTGCTAACCTCTCCGTCTTGACAAAATTCTTGCGTCGCATCACGTCTAAAGTCCAGAATACATTTCAATAATATAATTAAAGTATATTGAAAAAACATACTTTAGGATGATATTGTGACATGTATCAAATAAAATCGAAGCCAGAGATCATATTCACCTATAACGACGGTTTTCCAGGAGGCTACTCCAGATCCAACTTCGCGCCTTCCAAAAAAAATAAAGTGCGCACTTCTCACTCCAAGAGGTTGTATACAACCCCTGAACGAGATAATCAACTCATTTCTGCTCTCACTTCCGCATGACACCCAGGGGAAGGCGTATGACGTGTTTCTACAGTCATAAGTGACATGCCCTTTTATAGACAAGGTCTTAAAGAGAGACTTCGCATTTGGAAATCTCACTTCCGGATAGGAAAATGTCTGTAAAAAGAGTTCTGTTTCACTTAGAGAAATAATTCAAACGCTTTTAGAAACTAGAGACTGTTTTCTATCCAATAGTAATAATAATATGCATATTGTACGAGCAAGAATTGAGTACGAGGCCGTTTAAATATCATACGATTTTCCCCAAAAGTGAAAATAGCACCCCCTGGTCCTCATCAGGTTTTAATGAAGTCAGTGACTGATGTGGTAAACTCCTCAATGCCATCATAATACAGAATGTATATCATGTATTCAGGCACATAAAAATATATATTGTGGGAAGGAACTATGGTTAGTTACTTACTTTGAAGCATTTTCTTTTGACCTTACGGTTTTAGGGCACGTATTCCAATCGGTGCCAGCGAAACCGTCCTGTAGCTTAGCATCTGCTTTATCAGTCATTTGTGTTTGAGTCTTTGCTTGCAAGCAAGAAGCAAGAGGATAGAGTTATGGTCTGATTTGCCAAATGGAGGGTGTTGTAAGTGTTCTGTTTCTGGCATTGTGGGTAATATGTCCAGGCTGATGATGAACAGCAGACTTCTCTTCTCTTTTCATATTTTCTTCTGTGTGTGTGTGTGTGTGTGTGTGTGTGTGTGTGTGTGTGTGTGTGTGTGTGTGTGTGTGTGTGTGTGTGTGTGTGTGTGTGTGTGTGTGTGTGTGTGTGTGTGTGTGTGTGTGTGTGTGTGTGTGTGTTTCTGTGTGTGTGTGTGTGTGTGTGTGTGTGTGTGTGTGCGTTTGTGTGTGTTTTTGTGGCGATGTTGAGGTGGGGGGTGACCTGGAGAGAACAGAAGAATAAAAGACAATAGGAGAGAAAAGGAGATAAGAGAAGAGGAAGAGAGAGGAAAGGAGATAAGAGAATAGGAGATAAGAGAAGAGGAAATAAGAGAAGAGGAAATAAGAGAAGAGGAGATAAGAGAAGAGGAAGAGAGAGGAAAGGAGATAAGAGACGAGGAGAGAAAAGAAGAGAAAGGGAGAGAGAGGAGAGAAGAAAAGAGAATAGGAGATAAGATAAGAGAAGAAGAGGAAGAGAAAGGGAGAGAAAGGAGAGAAGAGAATAGGAGAGAAGAGAATAGGAGATAAGAGAAGAGGAGAGAGGAGACAAAGGTGAGAAGAAGCAAAACAAGAAGAACAAGAAGAAGTATATGCAATATGTACTGTGAAAAAGCCAGCCAATTTCCAGTAATGGTGATGTAGGGTTACATAGGACGTTGTGGTGTCGACTGGTGGGGAATATGGCCAGGTTGATGAAGAACAGCTGGCTGGTGAAATCCAGTTTCCCCCTCATGACCTGCTTCCTGTCATCACACAGACGCACACACACAGACACACAGACACACACACACACACACACACACACACACACACACACACACACACACACAGACACACACACACACACACACACACACACACACACACACACACACACACACACACACACACACACACACAGACAGACAGACAGAGAGTGTTCTGGCAGCTGTTGAATGTCACTTCGCATTGGTTAATTGGTCTAATGGAGATGAGTGCTGATGACTGGAAGTGTGTGTGTGTGTGTGTGTGTGTGTGTGTGTGTGTGTGTGTGTGTGTGTGTGTGTGTGTGTGTGTGTGTGTGTGTGTGTCTGTGTGTGTGTGTGTGTGTGTGTGTGTGTGTGTGTGTGTGTGTGTGTGTGTGTGTGTGTGTGTGTGTGTGTGTGTCTTCGTGGTGCTGTTAAGGGCAGGGGCAACTGACCTGGAGAGTAGAGAAGACAGGAGAAGAGAGGTGAGGAGAGGAGAGGAGAGGAGAGGAGAGGAGAGGAGAGGAGAGGAGAGGAGAGGAGAGGAGAGGAGAGGAGAGGAGAGGAGAGGAGAGGAGAGGAGAGGAGAGGAGAAAGGAGGAGAGGAGAGGAGAGGAGAGGAGAGGAGAGGTAAGGAGAGGAGAGGAGAGGAGAGGAGAGGAGAAAGGAGGAGAGGGGAAAGGAGGGAGGGTAGGAGAGGAGAGGAGAGGAGAGGAGAGGAGAGGAGAGGAGAAAGGAGGAGAGGGGAGAGGAGGAGAGGAGAGGAGAGGAGAGGAGAGGAGAAAGGAGGAGAGGAGAGGAGAGGTAAGGAGAGGAGAGGAGAGGAGAGGAGAGGAGAGGAGAGGAGAGGAGAGGAGAGGAGAGGAGAGGAGAGGAGAGGAGAGGAGAGGAGAGGAGAGGAGAAAGGAGGAGAGGAGAGGAGAGGTAAGGAGAGGAGAGGAGAGGAGAGGAGAGGAGAAAGGAGGAGAGGAGAGGAGAGGTAAGGAGAGGAGAGGAGAGGAGAGGAGAGGAGAGGAGAGGAGAGGAGAGGAGAGGAGAGGAGAGGAGAGGAGAGGAGAGGAGAGGAGAGGAGAGGAGAAAGGAGGAGAGGAGAGGTAAGGAGAGGAGGGGACATTGGGAACAGAAACAGAGGCTCTCCCAGTCCTCCACACCAGATGGCTGTGTTTAAGTATGAGACATAAGAGCGAAATGGTCTCAGCGTGGTTACTCCAGGGGGTTGGGAATCCATTTATACACACATACCTCATGGAGAGAGAGGCAGCAGGGCTCTGAAGGAACATTGGAAGGTCTTCAGGCTCCCGAGTTGCACAACGGTCTAAGGGACTGCATCTCAGTGGTAGAGGCGTCACTACAGACCCTGGTTCGTTTCCAGGCTGTATCACAACCGGCCGTGATTGGAAGTCCCATAGGGACGGCGTACAATTGGCCCAGCGTCGTCCGTGGTAGGGTTTGGCCCCAGGGGGGGTATAGGCCGTCATTGTAAATAAGAATTTGTTGGGAGGAACATAGGAGGCTAAGAGGATGGGTAACTAGACTATAGGGGTGATAAAATATGGCCAATATTGGGAACTATTTCGAGGTCAAAAATCCAGTCAGATCACCCGTGATACAAGCCAGTGTCGATCCATGTCTGAGTGTGACGGGAGATGATGTGGAAACCGGCCACTAGGGGGTAACAGTGAGCGCTGCTACCTTCAAGTAGGTTTTTTGGTTTTGCTAGAGCGTTGTAGACGGCGTTAGCGGATGGGGCGTAACCCTCCGATTCCAAAGGTTGCAAGTTCAAATCCAGTGATAGAAAGTTGTTTTTGAGGGTTTTGCTTTAAGCCTATCCCAAACCATAACCCCATTTGGAGTTAATGCCTAACCTTAACCGTTTGGAGTTAAATCTTAACCGTAAACACTTAAAAATGTAACGTTTGAAATAACTTCTAAATTTTGACGGTTGAGAAACATAGATAAACGTCTAATTCTGATGTGAGACTGTGAGAGCTTGTTGCATAAATCACAATATCCAGTGTGAAACGTTTTTTTGGACTCCATACATTTTCTCTTGTGTTTTAATTCCCTATCTATCAAATCAAATCTTTCCCAAAGGTAAAAAATCATAAGATTAATAAACGATCTAGCCAGTTAATAGTAATAAATATTACATAGAAAAACCGACGAAATCTTAAAAGCAGCGGATGACCACACTATCGCATCCGAACAGACTATCGGCCGTCAGGTCATTTCCCGGTGATTCTACACGTTGAACCACAGCAGTGTAACAGTATAACTTCCGTCCCTCTCCTCGCCTCAAACCAGGGACCCTCTGCACACATCAACAAACAGCCACCCTCGAAGCATCGTTACCCATCGCTCCACAAAAGTCGCGACCCCTTGCAGAGCAAGGGGAACAACTACTTCAAGGATCTCAGAGCGAGTGACGTCACCGATTGAAACGCTATTAGCGCGCACCACCGCTAACTAGCTAGCCATTTCACATCGGTTACAGCAGCGCTAACACGCCACGGCCACAGAGCTGATTTTAAGCATCCGTTGGTCTGGTGTGTTCCCTGTTTCACAGTAACAGGGGGAATATCCTATTAGAACAGGCTACGGTACGTACGCTGGGAACAGACTTCATCACAACAGTACAGTCAATCGAACAAAACAAATAAATAATGTAACAGGTTGATATCATACTAGATCAGTTTCAGGGGAAACTGTACATAGTTGAGAAACTAATGAGACGCTACAGGTGTTATCCAACAGATTGCACAAGAACTGTAGAGGAAACAAGAAATAGAAGCATCAATAAATCAATACTGTACAGGGTTGCAAAACTCTGGTAAATTTCCAAAAACTCCCAGGTATTCCAGAAGTCTTGGTTGGAGTATTCCAGATGTCCTCTGGAATCGCTCCCGATTCCTTATTGATTCCCCTCCCGATTCCCTCTTGATTCCCCTCCTGATTCCCTCTTGATTCCTCTCCCGATTCCCTCTTGATTCCCCTCCTGATTCCCTCTTGATTCACCCTCCCGATTCCCTCTTGATTCACCCTCCCGATTCCCTCTTGATTCCCCTCCCGATTCCCTCTTGATTCCCCTCCTGATTCCCTCTTGATTCACCCTCCCGATTCCCTCTTGATTCACCCTCCCGATTCCCTCTTGATTCCCCTCCCGATTCCCTCTTGATTCACCCTCCCGATTCCCTCTTGATTCACCCTCCCGATTCCCTCTTGATTCACCCTCCCGATTCCCTCTTGATTCACCCTCCCGATTCCCTCTTGATTCCCCTCCCGATTCCCTCTTGATTCCCCTCCCGATTCCCTCTTGATTCACCCTCCCGATTCCCTCTTGATTCCCCTCCCGATTCCCTCTTGATTCCCCTCCCGATTCCCTCTTGATTCCCCTCCCGATTCCCTCTTGATTCCCCTCCCGATTCCCTCTTGATTCACCCTCCCGATTCCCTCTTGATTCACCCTCCTGATTCCCTCTTGATTCACCCTCCCGATTCCTTCTTGATTCCCCTCCTGATTCCCTCCTGATTCCCTCTTGATTCCCCTCCTGATTCCCTCTTGATTCCCCTCCTGATTCCAGGACTCTTCCAACCAGGACTTCTGGAGAACCAGCAGGGAATCTGGCGAAAGTCTTTTTTTTACAACCCTAGCAACAGTACAATAGAGAAAACAAGAGTAGCATAAATAAACAAACAAATGGATACTGCAACAACATTGGATGTCATATGTGGTGGGGATTGGTAAATACTTAAGAAACTAGGGTGGTTATTCTCAGCCACACATTGCAGGAGTACAGAAACCAATTAGAAATATACGTATATATACCCTTTTTTTTTTTTAGATAAACAAAGTAATAATTAAGGGATGGAGTCATTAATGTTTCTCTTTGATATCTATGGTAGCAGGAATATCCTTCATCTCTATGTCTCTGCCTCAGCCTCCTCTCCCCAGGCGATGCTGCTGTGCCTTTTGTGTGTGTGTGTGTGTGTGTGTGTGTGTGTGTGTGTGTGTGTGTGTGTGTGTGTGTGTGTGTGTGTGTGTGTGTGTGTGTGTGTGTGTGTGTGTGTGTGTGTGTGTGTGTGTGTGTGTGTGTGTGTGTGCGTGCGTGCGTTCATGGTGTGACTCTGTCCTCCTGCCTCCCCAGTTGATGCTGCCGTTTGCTGTGACTACAATGTCTCCAACAGCCTGTTTGCAGAGCTGGGTTGGAATACCATTTCAAATCAATCAATCAA
Source organism: Salvelinus namaycush (assembly GCF_016432855.1). Lineage (NCBI taxonomy): Eukaryota > Metazoa > Chordata > Actinopteri > Salmoniformes > Salmonidae > Salvelinus > Salvelinus namaycush. The sequence goes on from NC_052322.1 coordinate 47,145,492, forward strand.
ACACTTTGTCTGTCCTTGATTGAACTTAACACAGAGACAAACCCAGTGTGGACCGCAGTAAAGGGGATAATTCGTACTCTGTCTGCTGGGATAGACTTTATACTGGAGGTAACGTGGTAGACTTATTGAAGCTAATGTAACACAGAGACAAACCCAGTATCAGACCGTTAAATAAAGAACAGCTCAATGAATCTGAGCTGGACGAAAGGTTGCTGACCCCTTTACTGTACTTTACTGACTCTATCCATGTGTGTTGTTTTTGTTGTTCATTGCTATGCTGTTGAGTTTGAGATGAGGTGCAAGACAAATGTCAACAACAGTGATACCATAGTACAGGGATGCTAGCTAACTCTAACTCTGTGTTGCAGTAAAGAGATGCTAGCTAACGCTGCCTCTGTGTTGCAGTAAAGAGATGCTAGCTAACGCTGCCTCTGTGTTGCAGTAAAGGGATGCTAGCTAACTCTGCCTCTGTGTTGCAGTAAAAAGATGCTAGCTAACGCTGCCTCTGTGTTGCAGTAAAGGGATGCTAGCTAACTCTGCCTCTGTGTTGTAGTAAAGGGATGCTAGCTAACTCTGCCTCTGTGTTGCAGTAAAGGGATGCTAGCTAACTCTGCCTCTGTGTTGCAGTAAAGGGATGCTAGCTAACGCTGCCTCTGTGTTGCAGTAAAGGGATGCTAGCTAACGCTGCCTCTGTGTTGCAGTAAAGGGATGCTAGCTAACTCTGCCTCTGTGTTGCAGTAAAGGGATGCTAGCTAACGCTGCCTCTGTGTTGCAGTAAAGGGATGCTAGCTAACGCTGCCTCTGTGTTGCAGTAAAGGGATGCTAGCTAACTCTGCCTCTGTGTTGCAGTAAAGGGATGCTAGCTAACTCTGCCTCTGTGTTGCAGTAAAGGGATGCTAGCTAACTCTGCCTCTGTGTTGCAGTAAAAAGATGCTAGCTAACGCTGCCTCTGTGTTGCAGTAAAGGAATGCTAGCTAACTCTGCCTCTGTGTTGTAGTAAAGGGATGCTAGCTAACTCTGCCTCTGTGTTGCAGTAAAGGGATGCTAGCTAACTCTGCCTCTGTGTTGCAGTAAAGGGATGCTAGCTAACTCTGCCTCTGTGTTGTAGTAAAGGGATGCTAGCTAACTCTGCCTCTGTGTTGTAGTAAAGGGATGCTAGCTAACGCTGCCTCTGTGTTGCAGTAAAGGGATGCTAGCTAACGCTGCCTCTATGTTGCAGTAAAGGGATGCTAGCTAACTCTGCCGCTGTGTTGCAGTAAAGGGATGCTAGCTAACGCTGCCTCTGTGTTGCAGTAAAGGGATGCTAGCTAACGCTGCCTCTGTGTTGCAGTAAAGGGATGCTAGCTAACTCTGCCTCTGTGTTGCAGTAAAGGGATGCTAGCTAACTCTGCCTCTGTGTTGCAGTAAAAAGATGCTAGCTAACGCTGCCTCGGTGTTGCAGTAAAAAGATGCTAGCTAACGCTGCCTCGGTGTTGCAGTAAAGGGATGCTAGCTAACTCTGCCTCTGTGTTGCAGTGAAGGGATGCTAGCTAACGCTGCCTCTGTGTTGCAGTAAAGGGATGCTAGCTAACTCTGCCTCTGTGTTGCAGTAAAGGGATGCTAGCTAACGCTGCCTCTGTGTTGCAGTAAAGGGATGCTAGCTAACGCTGCCTCTGTATTGCAGTAAAGGGATGCTAGCTAACGCTGCCTCTGTGTTGCAGTAAAGGGATGCTAGCTAACTCTGCCTCTGTGTTGCAGTAAAGGGATGCTAGCTAACTCTGCCTCTGTGTTGCAGTAAAGGGATGCTAGCTAACGCTGCCTCTGTGTTGCAGTAAAGGGATGCTAGCTAACGCTGCCTCTGTGTTGCAGTAAAGGGATGCTAGCTAACTCTGCCTCTGTGTTGCAGTAAAGGGATGCTAGCTAACTCTGCCTCTGTGTTGTAGTAAAGGGATGCTAGCTAACGCTGCCTCTGTGTTGCAGTAAAGGGATGCTAGCTAACTCTGCCTCTGTGTTGCAGTAAAGGGATGCTAGCTAACTCTGCCTCTGTGTTGTAGTAAAGGGATGCTAGCTAACGCTGCCTCTGTGTTGCAGTAAAGGGATGCTAGCTAACGCTGCCTCTATGTTGCAGTAAAGGGATGCTAGCTAACTCTGCCTCTGTGTTGCAGTAAAAGGATGCTAGCTAACGCTGCCTCTGTGTTGCAGTAAAGGGATGCTAGCTAACGCTGCCTCTGTGTTGCAGTAAAGGGATGCTAGCTAACTCTGCCTCTGTGTTGCAGTAAAGGGATGCTAGCTAACGCTGCCTCTGTGTTGCAGTAAAAAGATGCTAGCTAACTCTGCCTCTGTGTTGCAGTAAAGGGATGCTAGCTAACTCTGCCTCTGTGTTGTAGTAAAGGGATGCTAGCTAACTCTGCCTCTGTGTTGCAGTGAAGGGATGCTAGCTAACGCTGCCTCTGTGTTGCAGTAAAGGGATGCTAGCTAACTCTGCCTCTGTGTTGCAGTAAAGGGATGCTAGCTAACTCTGCCTCTGTGTTGCAGTAAAGGGATGCTAGCTAACTCTGCCTCTGTGTTGCAGTAAAGGGATGCTAGCTAACGCTGCCTCTGTGTTGCAGTAAAGGGATGCTAGCTAACACTGCCTCTGTGTTGCAGTAAAGGGATGCTAGCTAACTCTGCCTCTGTGTTGCAGTAAAGGGATGCTAGCTAACTCTGCCTCTGTGTTGTAGTAAAGGGATGCTAGCTAACGCTGCCTCTGTGTTGCAGTAAAGGGATGCTAGCTAACGCTGCCTCTGTGTTGCAGTAAAGGGATGCTAGCTAACTCTGCCTCTGTGTTGCAGTAAAAGGATGCTAGCTAACTCTGCCTCTGTGTTGTAGTAAAGGGATGCTAGCTAACGCTGCCTCTGTGTTGCAGTAAAGGGATGCTAGCTAACTCTGCCTCTGTGTTGCAGTAAAGGGATGCTAGCTAACTCTGCCTCTGTGTTGCAGTAAAGGGATGCTAGCTAACGCTGCCTCTGTGTTGCAGTAAAGGGATGCTAGCTAACTCTGCCTCTGTGTTGCAGTAAAGGGATGCTAGCTAACTCTGCCTCTGTGTTGTAGTAAAGGGATGCTAGCTAACTCTGCCTCTGTGTTGTAGTAAAGGGATGCTAGCTAACGCTGCCTCTGTGTTGCAGTAAAGGGATGCTAGCTAACGCTGCCTCTATGTTGCAGTAAAGGGATGCTAGCTAACTCTGCCGCTGTGTTGCAGTAAAGGGATGCTAGCTAACGCTGCCTCTGTGTTGCAGTAAAGGGATGCTAGCTAACTCTGCCTCTGTGTTGCAGTAAAGGGATGCTAGCTAACTCTGCCTCTGTGTTGCAGTAAAGGGATGCTAGCTAACTCTGCCTCTGTGTTGCAGTAAAAAGATGCTAGCTAACTCTGCCTCTGTGTTGCAGTGAAGGGATGCTAGCTAACGCTGCCTCTGTGTTGCAGTAAAGGGATGCTAGCTAACTCTGCCTCTGTGTTGCAGTAAAGGGATGCTAGCTAACGCTGCCTCTGTGTTGCAGTAAAGGGATGCTAGCTAACGCTGCCTCTGTGTTGCAGTAATGGGATGCTAGCTAACACTGCCTCTGTGTTGCAGTAAAGGGATGCTAGCTAACTCTGCCTCTGTGTTGCAGTAAAGGGATGCTAGCTAACTCTGCCTCTGTGTTGCAGTAAAGGGATGCTAGCTAACGCTGCCTCTGTGTTGCAGTAAAGGGATGCTAGCTAACTCTGCCTCTGTGTTGCAGAAAAGGGATGCTAGCTAACTCTGCCTCTGTGTTGCAGTAAAGGGATGCTAGCTAACTCTGCCTCTGTGTTGCAGTAAAAAGATGCTAGCTAACTCTGCCTCGGTGTTGCAGTAAAGGGATGCTAGCTAACTCTGCCTCTGTGTTGTAGTAAAGGGATGCTAGCTAACTCTGCCTCTGTGTTGCAGTGAAGGGATGCTAGCTAACGCTGCCTCTGTGTTGCAGTAAAGGGATGCTAGCTAACTCTGCCTCTGTGTTGCAGTAAAGGGATGCTAGCTAACTCTGCCTCTGTGTAGCAGTAAAGGGATGCTAGCTAACGCTGCCTCTGTGTTGCAGTAAAGGGATGCTAGCTAACTCTGCCTCTGTGTTGCAGTAAAGGGATGCTAGCTAACGCTGCCTCTGTGCTGCAGTAAAGGGATGCTAGCTAACTCTGCCTCTGTGTTGCAGTAAAGGGATGCTAGCTAACGCTGCCTCTGTGTTGCAGTAAAGGGATGCTAGCTAACGCTGCCTCTGTGTTGCAGTAAAGGGATGCTAGCTAACTCTGCCTCTGTGTTGCAGTAAAGGGATGCTAGCTAACTCTGCCTCTGTGTTGCAGTAAAAAGATGCTAGCTAACGCTGCCTCTGTGTTGCAGTAAAGGGATGCTAGCTAACTCTGCCTCTGTGTTGTAGTAAAGGGATGCTAGCTAACTCTGCCTCTGTGTTGTAGTGAAGGGATGCTATCTAACGCTGCCTCTGTGTTGCAGTAAAGGGATGCTAGCTAACTCTGCCTCTGTGTTGCAGTAAAGGGATGCTAGCTAACTCTGCCTCTGTGTTGCAGTAAAGGGATGCTAGCTAACTCTGCCTCTGTGTTGCAGTAAAGGGATGCTAGCTAATGCTGCCTCTGTGTTGCAGTAAAGGGATGCTAGCTAACTCTGCCTCTGTGTTGCAGTAAAGGGATGCTAGCTAACTATGCCTCTGTGTTGTAGTAAAGGGATGCTAGCTAACTCTGCCTCTGTGTTGTAGTAAAGGGATGCTAGCTAACGCTGCCTCTGTGTTGCAGTAAAGGGATGCTAGCTAACTCTCCCTCTGTGTTGTAGTAAAGGGATGCTAGCTAACGCTGCCTCTGTGTTGCAGTAAAGGGATGCTAGCTAACTCTGCCTCTGTGTTGCAGTAAAGGGATGCTAGCTAACTCTGCCTATGTGTTGTAGTAAAGGGATGCTAGCTAACTCTGCCTCTGTGTTGTAGTAAAGGGATGCTAGCTAACTCTGCCTCTGTGTTGCAGTGAAGGGATGCTAGCTAACGCTGCCTCTGTGTTGCAGTAAAGAGATGCTAGCTAACGCTGCCTCTGTGTTGCAGTAAAGGGATGCTAGCTAACTCTGCCTCTGTGTTGCAGTAAAGGGATGCTAGCTAACGCTGCCTCTGTGTTGCAGTAAAGGGATGCTAGCTAACGCTGCCTCTGTGTTGCAGTAAAGGGATGCTAGCTAACTCTGCCTCTGTGTTGCAGTAAAGGGATGCTAGCTAACTCTGCCTCTGTGTTGTAGTAAAGGGATGCTAGCTAACGCTGCCTCTGTGTTGCAGTAAAGGGATGCTAGCTAACTCTGCCTCTGTGTTGCAGTAAAGGGATGCTAGCTAACTCTGCCTCTGTGTTGTAGTAAAGGGATGCTAGCTAACGCTGCCTCTGTGTTGCAGTAAAGGGATGCTAGCTAACGCTGCCTCTATGTTGCAGTAAAGGGATGCTAGCTAACTCTGCCTCTGTGTTGCAGTAAAGGGATGCTAGCTAACGCTGCCTCTGTGTTGCAGTAAAGGGATGCTAGCTAACGCTGCCTCTGTGTTGCAGTAAAGGGATGCTAGCTAACTCTGCCTCTGTGTTGCAGTAAAGGGATGCTAGCTAACTCTGCCTCTGTGTTGCAGTAAAGGGATGCTAGCTAACTCTGCCTCTGTGTTGCAGTAAAGGGATGCTAGCTAACTCTGCCTCTGTGTTGCAGTAAAGGGATGCTAGCTAACGCTGCCTCTGTGTTGCAGTAAAGGGATGCTAGCTAACTCTGCCTCTGTGTTGCAGTAAAGGGATGCTAGCTAACGCTGCCTCTGTGTTGCAGTAAAGGGATGCTAGCTAACTCTGCCTCTGTGTTGCAGTAAAGGGATGCTAGCTAACTCTGCCTCTGTGTTGTAGTAAAGGGATGCTAGCTAACTCTGCCTCTGTGTTGTAGTAAAGGGATGCTAGCTAACGCTGCCTCTGTGTTGCAGTAAATGGATGCTAGCTAACGCTGCCTCTATGTTGCAGTAAAGGGATGCTAGCTAACTCTGCCGCTGTGTTGCAGTAAAGGGATGCTAGCTAACGCTGCCTCTGTGTTGCAGTAAAGGGATGCTAGCTAACGCTGCCTCTGTGTTGCAGTAAAGGGATGCTAGCTAACTCTGCCTCTGTGTTGCAGTAAAGGGATGCTAGCTAACTCTGCCTCTGTGTTGCAGTAAAAAGATGCTAGCTAACGCTGCCTCGGTGTTGCAGTAAAAAGATGCTAGCTAACGCTGCCTCGGTGTTGCAGTAAAGGGATGCTAGCTAACTCTGCCTCTGTGTTGTAGTAAAGGGATGCTAGCTAACTCTGCCTCTGTGTTGTAGTAAAGGGATGCTAGCTAACGCTGCCTCTGTGTTGCAGTAAAGGGATGCTAGCTAACGCTGGCTCTATGTTGCAGTAAAGGGATGCTAGCTAACTCTGCCGCTGTGTTGCAGTAAAGGGATGCTAGCTAACGCTGCCTCTGTGTTGCAGTAAAGGGATGCTAGCTAACGCTGCCTCTGTGTTGCAGTAAAGGGATGCTAGCTAACTCTGCCTCTGTGTTGCAGTAAAGGGATGCTAGCTAACTCTGCCTCTGTGTTGCAGTAAAAAGATGCTAGCTAACTCTGCCTCTGTGTTGCAGTGAAGGGATGCTAGCTAACGCTGCCTCTGTGTTGCAGTAAAGGGATGCTAGCTAACTCTGCCTCTGTGTTGCAGTAAAGGGATGCTAGCTAACGCTGCCTCTGTGTTGCAGTAAAGGGATGCTAGCTAACGCTGCCTCTGTGTTGCAGTAAAGGGATGCTAGCTAACGCTGCCTCTGTGTTGCAGTAAAGGGATGCTAGCTAACTCTGCCTCTGTGTTGCAGTAAAGGGATGCTAGCTAACTCTGCCTCTGTGTTGCAGTAAAGGGATGCTAGCTAACGCTGCCTCTGTGTTGCAGTAAAGGGATGCTAGCTAACTCTGCCTCTGTGTTGCAGAAAAGGGATGCTAGCTAACTCTGCCTCTGTGTTGCAGTAAAGGGATGCTAGCTAACTCTGCCTCTGTGTTGCAGTAAAAAGATGCTAGCTAACTCTGCCTCGGTTTTGCAGTAAAGGGATGCTAGCTAACTCTGCCTCTGTGTTGTAGTAAAGGGATGCTAGCTAACTCTGCCTCTGTGTTGCAGTGAAGGGATGCTAGCTAACGCTGCCTCTGTGTTGCAGTAAAGGGATGCTAGCTAACTCTGCCTCTGTGTTGCAGTAAAGGGATGCTAGCTAACTCTGCCTCTGTGTAGCAGTAAAGGGATGCTAGCTAACGCTGCCTCTGTGTTGCAGTAAAGGGATGCTAGCTAACGCTGCCTCTGTGTTGCAGTAAAGGGATGCTAGCTAACGCTGCCTCTGTGCTGCAGTAAAGGGATGCTAGCTATCTCTGCCTCTGTGTTGCAGTAAAGGGATGCTAGCTAACGCTGCCTCTGTGTTGCAGTAAAGGGATGCTAGCTAACGCTGCCTCTGTGTTGCAGTAAAGGGATGCTAGCTAACTCTGCCTCTGTGTTGCAGTAAAGGGATGCTAGCTAACTCTGCCTCTGTGATGCAGTAAAGGGATGCTAGCTAACTCTGCCTCTGTGTTGCAGTAAAGGGATGCTAGCTAATGCTGCCTCTGTGTTGCAGTAAAGGGATGCTAGCTAACTCTGCCTCTGTGTTGCAGTAAAGGGATGCTAGCTAACTATGCCTCTGTGTTGTAGTAAAGGGATGCTAGCTAACTCTGCCTCTGTGTTGTAGTAAAGGGATGCTAGCTAACGCTGCCTCTGTGTTGCAGTAAAGGGATGCTAGCTAACTCTGCCTCTGTGTTGTAGTAAAGGGATGCTAGCTAACGCTGCCTCTGTGTTGCAGTAAAGGGATGCTAGCTAACTCTGCCTCTGTGTTGCAGTAAAGGGATGCTAGCTAACTCTGCCTCTGTGTTGTAGTAAAGGGATGCTAGCTAACTCTGCCTCTGTGTTGTAGTAAAGGGATGCTAGCTAACTCTGCCTCTGTGTTGTAGTAAAGGGATGCTAGCTAACGCTGCCTCTGTGTTGCAGTAAAGGGATGCTAGCTAACGCTGCCTCTGTGTTGCAGTAAAGGGATGCTAGCTAACTCTGCCTCTGTGTTGCAGTAAAGGGATGCTAGCTAACTCTGCCTCTGTGTTGCATTAAAGGGATGCTAGCTAACGCTGCCTCTGTGTTGCAGTAACGGGATGCTAGCTAACTCTGCCTCTGTGTTGCAGTAAAGGGATGCTAGCTAACTCTGCCTCTGTGTTGTAGTAAAGGGATGCTAGCTAACTCTGCCTCTGTGTTGTAGTAAAGGGATGCTAGCTAACGCTGCCTCTGTGTTGCAGTAAAGGGATGCTAGCTAACGCTGCCTCTGTGTTGCAGTAAAGGGATGCTAGCTAACTCTGCCTCTGTGTTGCAGTAAAGGGATGCTAGCTAACTCTGCCTCTGTGTTGCAGTAAAGGGATGCTAGCTAACTCTGCCTCTGTGTTGCAGTAAAGGGATGCTAGCTAACTCTGCCTCTGTGTTGCAGTAAAGGGATGCTAGCTAACTCTGCCTCTGTGTTGCAGTAAAGGGATGCTAGCTAACTCTGCCTCTGTGTTGCAGTAAAGGGATGCTAGCTAACTCTGCCTTGCTGTTGCAGTGCAGAGGAGATATTCAGTAGACAAGACAAGCAACCACCCCCCTCTCTCCACTGCTGCAATATACAGAAATAGCCTGTTGTTGTTATGCACTTGCCTGTTCTTCTCCCTGCTGCCAAAGGCCCGCACACAGCCAACACCTCTCTGTCTCTAATGTCAAATAAAATGGTATTAGTCACATGCGCCGAACACAACAGCATTTCACCTTAAAGTGAAATACTTACTTACAAGCCCTTAACCAACACTAAAAAAATACAGATAAGAATAAGAGATAAAAGTAACGAGTAATTAAAGAGCAGCAGTAAAATAAACATGTCCCTACAGGTGATTGATAATATCCTGTTATACACATAAAGGACATACACAAAGACAGACACGCTTGTGGGGACCTAAACATGTATTTCCATTCAAAATCCTATTTTCCCTAACCTCTAACCTCTAACCCTAACCTTAACCTTAACCTTAACCAATGGCGAACCATGACTATAGGAACCAAGGCCTTCAGAGGGACCAAAAGTCTTCCAATACGTTGTATCAAACTCAAATATCAAGAAAATAACTGAAAACATAGCATCACTTAGTGCGTCATATCTTCTGTAGTCGGGACCATTGTAGTTGTAGTGAAGTAAGAGCAGTGATTTTTGATGTCATTATGAATGACTCAAACAGGCCTGGCCGCGCTCCTGGCTGCCTCACACACAGAGACAGAACCGGCATGGACACAATATGACACACAGCATAAAATAACGCGACCAGCACAAACAAAAAACACATTGTTAACAGTAACACCACTCTCCCCAATAGCGACAACAGTGTCACATCAAAGGTGACAGGCTCACGGTGCGGAAAAGGACGGCGACCGTAATACTTGTCCACTTGTCAGCGCTGAAGGAGGGTCAGTTTTGGTCAAACACATAGACGTTGACTGATAGACAGGCGACAGCAGTCACCCCATGTTAAAGCCCAAGCACCCAATCAGTCCAGTAGGTCCCCATGAAATCAGAACAATACAAAAGCACATCCGTTTCATTTCCAAAATGAATTGAACAAACCCAAGCTATTACTTCCCATAGTAAAATACATTTAATTACGTTCGGCACAGTAGCCGGTGATCTAGAGTTACATTTTCAAAGAGATGGCTAACAGCAAGCTGTAACAAATAGCAATGCCACCCACCAGATCATGATCATTTGTTAACTAAGTTTGAAAGTTAATCTTGAAAAGGGTGATGCTAACAAATTAGCAACAACATCCACCTTGAAGTTAAATGTAATTTAAAAAATGCACATTATTACAAATCTTTAGGCATTCTTTGAAGGCCTACAAGGCCCTGACTGTTCCCCACTGACCTTCACCTTCAACTTAACCTTAACCCCATCCCTAATCCTAACCTTCAACTTAACCTTAACCCTAACCTTAACCCTAACCTTCACCTTACACTTAACCTTAACCCTAACACTAATCCTAACCTTAACCTTAACCCTAACCTTAACCCTCACCCTAACCTTAACCCTAACCCTAATCCTAACCTTAACCTTAACCCTAACCCTAACCTTAACCCTAATCCTAACCTTAACCCTCACCCTAACCTTAACCTTAACCTTAACCCTAACCTTAACCTTAACCTTAACCCTAACCCTAACCCTAACCCTAACACTAACCTCTAACCTCTAACCTAACCCTAACCTTAACCTTAACCTTAACCCTAGCATTAGCCCTAACCCTCATCCTAACCCTAATTCTATCACTAACCCTGATTCTAACCCTTACCCTCAACCTAACCTCTAATATTAAAATAGCCTTTGGGAGAATGTTCCTTGTTTTACCATCCTTGTTGGGACTTGTGGGGATTCCAGGTACCGATGAGGACAGTAATACAAGCCCACAAACACACACAAACAAACTAACACAAAAATACACACACAAACATGCACACACACACACCCTATAGGAGGTTGGTAAATTTACTGCAGAAGACATAAAGAACAGGATGAATATGATCAGCAGGATCCCCTGGCCTCAACAGGAAGTATGTGATCAGCAGGGTCCCCTGGCCTCAACAGGAAGTATGTGATCAGCAGGGTCCCCTGGCCTCAACAGGAAGTATGTGATCAGCAGGGTCCCCTGGCATAAACAGGAAGTATGTGATCAGCAGGATCCCCTGGCCTCAACAGGAAGTATGTGATCAGCAGGGTCCCCTGGCATAAACAGGAAGTATGTGATCAGCAGGGTCCCCTGGCCTCAACAGGAAGTATGTGATCAGCAGGGTCCCCTGGTCTCAACAGGAAGTATGTGATCAGCAGGGTCCCCTGGCATAAACAGGAAGTATGTGATCAGCAGGGTGCCCTGGCCTCAACAGGAAGTATGTGATCAGCAGGGTCCCCTGGCCTCAACAGGAAGTATGTGATCAGCAGGGTCCCCTGGCCTAAACAGGAAGTATGTGATCAGCAGGGTCCACTGGCCTCAACAGGAACTATGTGATCAGCAGGGTCCCCTGGCCTCAACAGGAAGTATGTGATCAGCAAGGTCCCCTGGCCTAAACAGGAAGTATGTGATCAGCAGGGTCCCCTGGCATAAACAGGAAGTATGTGATCAGCAGGATCCCCTGGCCTCAACAGGAAGTATGTGATCAGCAGGGTCCCCTGGCATAAACAGGAAGTATGTGATCAGAAGGGTCCCCTGGCCTCAACAGGAAGTATGTGATCAGCAGGGTCCCCTGGTCTCAACAGGAAGTATGTGATCAGCAGGGTCCCCTGGCATAAACAGGAAGTATGTGATCAGCAGGGTCCCCTGGCCTCAACAGGAAGTATGTGATCAGCAGGGTCCCCTGGCCTCAACAGGAAGTATGTGATCAGCAGGGTCCCCTGGTCTCAACAGGAAGTATGTGATCAGCAGGGTCCCCTGGCATAAACAGGAAGTATGTAATCAGCAGGGTCCCCTGGCCTAAACAGGAAGTATGTGATCAGCAGGGTCCCCTGGCATAAACAGGAAGTATGTAATCAGCAGGGTCCCCTGGCCTAAACAGGAAGTATGTGATCAGCAGGGTCCCCTGGCCTAAACAGGAAGTATGTAATCAGCAGTTTCCCCTGGCCTAAACAGGAAGTATGTGATCAGCAGGGTCCCCTGGCGTCAACAGGAAGTATGTGATCAGCAGTGTCCCCTGGCCTAAACAGGAAGTATGTGATCAGCAGGGTCCCCTGGCGTCAACAGGAAGTATGTGATCAGCAGGGTCCCCTGGCATAAACAGGAATAATGTGATCAGCAGGGTCCCCTGGCCTCAACAGGAAGTATGTGATCAGCAGGGTCCCCTGGCCTCAACAGGAAGTATGTGATCAGCAGGGTCCCCTGGTCTCAACAGGAAGTATGTGATCAGCAGGGTCCCCTGGCATAAACAGGAAGTATGTGATCAGCAGGGTGCCCTGGCCTAAACAGGAAGTATGTGATCAGCAGGGTCCCCTGGCCTAAACAGGAAGTATGTGATCAGCAGGGTCCCCTGGCCTCAACAGGAAGTATGTGATCAGCAGGATCCCCTGGTCTCAACAGGAAGTATGTGATCAGCAGGGTCCCCTGGCATAAACAGGAAGTATGTAATCAGCAGGGTCCCCTGGCCTAAACAGGAAGTATGTGATCAGCAGGGTCCCCTGGCATAAACAGGAAGTATGTAATCAGCAGGGTCCCCTGGCCTAAACAGGAAGTATGTGATCAGCAGGGTCCCCTGGCCTAAACAGGAAGTATGTAATCAGCAGTTTCCCCTGGCCTAAACAGGAAGTATGTGATCAGCAGGGTCCCCTGGCGTCAACAGGAAGTATGTAATCAGCAGTTTCCCCTGGCCTAAACAGGAAGTATGTGATCAGCAGGGTCCCCTGGCGTCAACAGGAAGTATGTGATCAGCAGTGTCCCCTGGCCTAAACAGGAAGTATGTGATCAGCAGGGTCCCCTGGCGTCAACAGGAAGTATGTGATCAGCAGGGTCCCCTGGCATAAACAGGAATAATGTGATCAGCAGGGTCCCCTGGCCTCAACAGGAAGTATGTGATCAGCAGGGTCCCCTGGCCTCAACAGGAAGTATGTGATCAGCAGGGTCCCCTGGTCTCAACAGGAAGTATGTGATCAGCAGGGTCCCCTGGCATAAACAGGAAGTATGTGATCAGCAGGGTGCCCTGGCCTAAACAGGAAGTATGTGATCAGCAGGGTCCCCTGGCCTAAACAGGAAGTATGTGATCAGCAGGGTCCCCTGGCCTCAACAGGAAGTATGTGATCAGCAGGATCCCCTGGTCTCAACAGGAAGTATGTGATCAGCAGGGTCCCCTGGCATAAACAGGAAGTATGTAATCAGCAGGGTCCCCTGGCCTAAACAGGAAGTATGTGATCAGCAGGGTCCCCTGGCATAAACAGGAAGTATGTAATCAGCAGGGTCCCCTGGCCTAAACAGGAAGTATGTGATCAGCAGGGTCCCCTGGCCTAAACAGGAAGTATGTAATCAGCAGTTTCCCCTGGCCTAAACAGGAAGTATGTGATCAGCAGGGTCCCCTGGCGTCAACAGGAAGTATGTGATCAGCAGTGTCCCCTGGCCTAAACAGGAAGTATGTGATCAGCAGGGTCCCCTGGCGTCAACAGGAAGTATGTGATCAGCAGGGTCCCCTGGCATAAACAGGAATAATGTGATCAGCAGGGTCCCCTGGCCTCAACAGGAAGTATGTGATCAGCAGGGTCCCCTGGCCTCAACAGGAAGTATGTGATCAGCAGGGTCCCCTGGTCTCAACAGGAAGTATGTGATCAGCAGGGTCCCCTGGCATAAACAGGAAGTATGTGATCAGCAGGGTGCCCTGGCCTAAACAGGAAGTATGTGATCAGCAGGGTCCCCTGGCCTAAACAGGAAGTATGTGATCAGCAGGGTCCCCTGGCCTCAACAGGAAGTATGTGATCAGCAGGGTCCCCTGGCATAAACAGGAAGAATGTGATCAGCAGGGTCCCCTGGCCTAAACAGGAAGTATGTGATCAGCAGGGTCCCCTGGCCTCAACAGGAAGTATGTGATCAGCAGGGCCCCCTGGCCTAAACAGGAAGTATGTGATCAGCAGGGTCCCCTGGCCTAAACAGGAAGTATGTGATCAGCAGGGTCCCCTGGCCTAAACAGGAAGTATGTGATCAGCAGGGTCCCCTGGCCTAAACAGGATGAACATGATCAGCAGGGGTTCATTTCCTTTTTCTCTCTTTTGCGTCCCAAATGACACCCTATTTAATTTATAGTGCACTACTGTTGACCAGGAAGTATCAAATCAAATCAAATGTATTTATATAGCCCTTCGTACATCAGCTGATATCTCAAAGTGCTGTACAGAAACCCAGCCTAAAACCCCAAACAGCAAGCAATGCAGGTGTAGAAGCACGGTAGGGAGCCATTTATAGTGCACTACTGTTGACCAGGAAGTAGGGAGCCATTTATAGTGCACTACTGTTGACCAGGAAGTAGGGAGCCATTTATAGTGCACTACTGTTGACCAGGAAGTAGGGAGCCATTTATAGTGCACTACTGTTGACCAGGAAGTAGGGAGCCATTTATAGTGCACTACTGTTGACCAGGAAGTAGGGAGCCATTTATAGTGCACTACTGTTGACCAGGAAGTAGGGAGCCATTTATAGTGCACTACTGTTGACCAGGGAGTAGGGAGCCATTTGAGACACACACTCTAACAGGATTATTTGTTATTAATCCCAGATCTATTGATGCTAGAAAATGTGTCATAGTCTGTAACAGTCTATAATCTTGTAATTAGTCAAATGTATAGGGATGATATGGGCTAAATCCCAAAATGGCATACTATCCCCTGTATAGTGTATAGATGTAGTATCTAATTTGAGATATTTTGCTACAGCATGAAAATAATTTTACAGCAACATGAAATGTGAATTATTATCAGGATTATTATCAGGATTATTATCAGGATTATTATCAGGATTATTATCTGGATTATTATCTGAATTATTATCTGGATTATTATCAGGATTATTATCTGAATTATTATCAGGATTATTATCTGAATTATTATCTGGATTATTATCAGGATTATTATCTGAATTATTATCAGGATTATTATCTGGATTATTATCTGGATTATTATCTGGATTATAATTAATGCACATTTTGTTGGGGTTGATACATTTTTCATAAGAGAAAATTAAATCTGAAATTTCAGTGGAAAGTATTTTTAAACCTCAAATACACTACAAGTTTTAACAGTCCTGCATTGCAGGAAAGTTCCCCTTCAATAGAATGATCAAATTAAGATTCTACATCTGTACCCATAGGGCTCTGGTAAAAAGTAGTACACTTTATAGGGAATATGGTGCTGCTATTTGTGATGGCGCCGTGGCCTCTCTGTTGATATGGAGGAAGTCAAGGGTTCTTGAAGAAATTAGACCTGTACAGAAACAAAGTGTAAGTCTGAAAGCTGTAAAAGAGCCAATGAGAAGACCCCGTACTCAATAGGGGGCCATTAAGGTGATCCGAGGCTCAGCGAGGACTCTACAATGTCACAGTGATTCCATTTGGACTGAATCATTCTCCCCCAGCTGGGGATCCACTCATAACTTACAAAGAACCTGTGATGGGTTTCTTTCCTTTCCCATTACTTTGCCTCTCTTTTGTGTTGTGGTGGTTGAATGAATCAGTCAGCTCACACACACACACACACACACACACACACACACACACACACACACACACACACACACACACACACACACTCTCTGTCTCTCAGTTGTTCAACGTTATCTTGACAATGGGGCTCGGCCTGCTTTGAACCTTACAGTCAACATGACTGACACATCACCACAGTCAGTCAGAGAGTCAACATGACTGACACATCACCACAGTGAGTCAGAGAGTCATCTGTCATCAACACAGAGGGAGGACGTGTCACCGGTAGGATCTGAACCCAGAGCCCTGTACTACCAATTAGGTTTGAGGAGTTAGCGATGACTGGTCAAATGGTCAAACTCTAAGCCCTGTACTACCAATTAGGTTTGAGGAGTTAGCGATGACTGGTCAAATGATCAAACTCTAAGTTCAACTACCAAAGTGGCTCACCTTTTAGCCAGGTAAACGTCTATGGCAATGAATCATTCAGCACTAACCTGCTCCTCCAGGGTTGGCTATCTCAGGGCTCTCTCAGGGCTCTCTCAGGGCTCTCTCAGGGCTATCTTAGGGCTATCTCAGGGCTCTCTCAGGTCTATCTCAGGGCTCTCTCAGGGCTATCTCAGGGCTCTCTCAGGGCTATCTCAGGGCTATCTCAGGGCTCTCTCAGGTCTATCTCAGGGCTCTCTCAGGGCTATCTCAGGGCTCTCTCAGCGCTCCATTTATCCTGAGTGTCTGAGCTGCCGGGTTGAGGACCAATGAAAATCAGAGACCCTCCCTCTCGCAAAGATTCGTTTGGTCATCCAATTCAATTGAGGAAGACTAGATTATTAGACATTTTATTAATCAAATGTTTTATTTTGGGGGGGGGGGGGGGTTTGTAAAAGACAATTCTAATGTCTATGATATTACACTTTTAATAATGACAGCATTTGCTTTCCAAACTGTAATTTTTTCACATGACTGTATTTTGAAATTTGCGAAAGGCAAACTGACAGCCACATCCAAGCATAGACATATAATCCATAGATGGTGGTTCCAATTCAAGTCAAGATTGGCAGCCATTGCTAGTGTACCCATGAGTTTAAATTAACAGTCAAATTGCCAGGGTTAGAGGTTCCAAAACCATTCTATGGAATATATGTCTATGGCCACAACGCAACAAGCTGTTACACAGATAAAATAAGTGATAGGAGGGGTGCATTGATAAGTAATCCAAAGCACACCAAAGACGGCATTAAAAATAAGTTATAAAATAATTGCGTAACGTCTTGTAACGGCTGTTTGAAGAAGAGGACCAAGGTGCAGCGTGGTACGTGTTCATGATTTTTAATAAAACTGAACACTAGAACAAAAAATAACAAAGCGGAACAAACGAAACAGTTCTGTCTGGTGCAGACACACAAAACAGAAAATAACTACCCACAAAACCCATGTGGGCAAGAACTACCTAAGTATGGTTCTCAATCAGAGACAACGATAGACAGCTGCCTCTGATTGAGAACCACACCCGGCCAAACAACAAAGAAATACAAAACATAGAACACAAAACATAGAATGCCCACCCCAACTCAAGCCATGACCAAACCAAAATAGAGACATAAAAAGGATCTCTAAGGTCAGGACACATCTAAAAGCCTATTTCACACAACAGCCTGCTGAATTTGCAAGATAACTTTTCTTTCATTATAATTTCGGCACAAATTAAAACGTGGCACTGACTCGCCCATGGATTGTTGTTTCAGCATTGTCTCAGTGAAGAGTTCAGCGTTCGACTAGCCACGTGTGACATCCACACGTATCCACAAGCCTGCTAGAGTTAGTGGCAGGCTGACGAGCAATATCCACCGTCATGGTACGGAAAGAGCCTGAACGTGAAACTAACTGAAGCTGGCTAGCTTTATAAAAGCCTGATCTGGACTGTGAAGCTGGCTAGCTTTTTAAAAGCCTGATGTGGAACGTGAAGCTAACTGAAGCTGGCTAGCTTTATAAAAGCCTGATCTGGACTGTGAAGCTGGCTAGCTTTTTAAAAGCCTGATGTGGAACGTGAAGCTAACTGAAGCTGGCTAGCTTTATAAAATCCTGATGTGGAACGTGTAGCTAACTGAAGCTGGCTAGATTTATAAAAGCCTGATGTGGAACGTGAAGCTAACTGAAGCTGGCTAGATTTATAAAAGCCTGATGTGGAACGTGAAGCTAACTGAAGCTGGCTAGCTTTATAAAAGCCTGATCTGGACTGTGAAGCTGGCTAGCTTTTTAAAAGCCTGATGTGGAACGTGAAGCTAACTGAAGCTGGCTAGCTTTATAAAAGCCTGATGTGGACTGTGAAGCTGGCTAGCTTTATAAAAGCCTGATGTGGAACGTGAAGCTAACTGAAGCTGGCTAGCTTTATAAAATCCTGATGTGGAACGTGTAGCTAACTGAAGCTGGCTAGATTTATAAAAGCCTGATGTGGAACGTGAAGCTAACTGAAGCTGGCTAGCTTTATAAAAGCCTGATGTGGAACGTGAAGCTAACTGAAGCTGGCTAGCTTCATAAAAGCCTGAGTAGATCTAGCTTGCTTTGTAGTATACCCCCTCTGGTCTCCAATGGGAGAAACTATGTCTTGACCCATTGACCAAGAGGAATATCTCTCTTCACGGGACAACGAGACCATGAGACCACGGGACCACGAGACCACGAGACCACAGGACCACGAGACAACTGGACCACGGGACCACGAGACCACGAGACAACGAGACCACGAGACCACGGGACAACGGGACCACGAGACAACGGGACCACGGGACCACGAGACCACGAGACAACGGGACCACGAGACCACGAGACAACACGGGACCACGGGAACACGGGACCACGGGACCACGGGAACACGGGACAACGGGAACACGGGACCACGGGACCACGGGACAACGGGACCACAGGACCACGGGACCACGAGACAACGGGACCACGAGACCCGACTCATGTATGCTACACAAGCATCAAGTAAGACATCAAGGCCGGGATTCAATCCAATCACGCCTGTTGACAATGCGTAATTTTAATCGGTCATTTCCAATTGAGCCAACGTCTGCAGCGTTTTACATTGAATGCAATCTCTGTGAACGTGGTAACATTGCCTTTAAAAGCTTTATTGTTGAAACCCAACGATGGGATTGAATCCCTCGCCCATGTGTTCCTCCTTACTTGGCTCATACAGTTCATAAACATTGGATAAATGTGTGTGAGTTCAGATCACATAGGTTCATGTAGGTTCACGTTGCTTTGGGCGGAGTGCATTGGATGGAGAGAGTTTTATTTCTTGTTATTCAAGTTTTATTCAATTATTCAATTATACGTCCTTTATTAGACCTACAGTGCATTGGGAAAGTATTCAGACCACTTGACTTTTTAAACATTTTGTTACATTACAGCCTTATTCAAAAAAAAAAAAAAACATTTTTTTTTTCTTCATCAATCTACACACAATACACCATTATGACATCACAATACACCATTATGACAAAGCAAAAACAGGTTATTAGAAATATATATATAAAATATGAAATATCACATTTACATGAATATTCAGACCCTTTACTCAGTACTTTGTTGAAGCACCTTTGGCAGCGATTACAGCCTTGAGTCTTCTTGGGTATGACGCAACAAGCTTGGCAGACCTGTATTTGGGGAGTTTCTCCCATTCTTCTCTGCAGATCATCTCAACTCTTTCAGGTTGGATGAGGAGCGTCGCTGCACAGCTATTTTCAGGTCTCTCCAGAGATATTCGATCGGGTTCAAGTCCGGGCTCTGGCTGGGCCACTCAAGGACATTCAGAGACTTGTCCCGAAGACACTCCTGCGTTGTCTTGGCTGTGAGGCATGGCATTTAGGCCAAAGAGTTCAATCTTGGTTTCATCATACCAGAGAATCTTGTTTCTCATGGTCTGAGAGTCGTTAGGTGCCTGTTGGCAAACTCCAAGTGGGCTGCCATGTGCCTTTTACTGAGGAGTGGCTTCTGTCTGGCCACTCTACCATAAAGGCCTGATTGGTGGAGTGCTGCAGAGATGGTTGTCCTTCTGGAAGGTTCTCCCATCTCCACAGAGGAACTCTGGAACTCTGTCGGAGCGACCATCGGGTTCTTGGTCACGTCTATGACCAAGGCCCTTCTCCCCCGATTTCTCAGTTTGGCCAGGCAGCCAGCTCTAGGAAGAGTTTTGGTGGTTCCAAACTTCTTCCATTTAAGAATGATGGAGTCCACTGTGATCTTTTGGACATTCAAAGCTGCAGAAATGTTTTGGTACCCTTCCCCAGATATGTGCTTTGACAAAATCCTGTCTCGGAGCTCTACCTACAATTCCTTCGACCTCAAGGCTTGATTTTTGCTCTAACATGGACTGTCAACTGTGGGACCTTAAATAGACAGGTGTGTGCCTTTCCAAATCATGTCCAATCAATTGAATTTACCACAGGTGGACTCCAATCAAGTTGTACAAACATCTTAAGGATAATCAATGGAAACAGGATGCACCTGAACTCAATTTTGAGTCACACAGCAATGAGTCTGAATACTGACGTAAATATGATATTTCTGTTTTAATTGTTAATACATTTGCAAAAAATAATAAAAACGTTTTTTTTCCCTTAGTAATTTTGGGATATTGTGTGTAGATTGATGAGGGAAAAAATGTTTTAATACATTTTAGAACGAGGCTGTAACGTAACATGTGGATTTGAATACTTTCTGAATGCCCTGTTTCTGGGTTCATGTATTTTCATTTTGCTTTGGGAGGAATGCATTGGATGGAGAGTGCATTCATGTTTTATTGAATAATATATCCTTTATTCAACCTTTCTTTATTGTGATTCAACGGAGAGTCCTTCCAAGGATGAGTGGAGGAGGGTTTTCGCCAGTAGAGTCGAGTTTAATAATGGATTAATATATATATATATATAGCTCCTTTCTAACAACTGAGGAACTGAAGACACTTTATGTAATAAGGGATAAACTCACCTCATCCAACACCAATGTGTTTGATGCATTACCGACATTTTGAGACAGAACGCTAACCACACATACAATAAGCTAGCAAGTGTGTGTGTGTGTGTGTGTGTGTGTGTGTGTGTGTGTGTGTGTGTGTGTGTGTGTGTGTGTGTGTGTGTGTGTGTGTGTGTGTGTGTGTGTGTGTGTGTGTGTGTGTGTGTGTATTAGTATTTAATTAGGATCCCTATTAGCTGCCAAGGCAAATCATATCAAAGGAGGAAGACTTCAATGGAGGAAGGAGGAAGACTTCAATGATTCTCAACATATTCTGAACAGACTGAAAATTACTTGACCAGAAAGGACGGAAAGTACGGAGAAAGTGAGTGATGTACCAAACTAGTTTCACCTCCAAGTTACAGAAGAAAAAAGAAGACCAATGGGTTCAATCGGTACTCAACTAATGGCACTCTATTCAATATTTTGTGCTCAATACCTCCTCAATGCTGTTGGTCCAGACTGAAGGACAGGGTCTATACCTCCTCAATGCTGTTGGTCCAGACTGAAGGACAGGGTCAATACCTCCTCAATGCTGTTGGTCCAGACTGAAGGACAGGGTCTATACCTCCTCAATGCTGTTGGTCCAGACTGAAGGACAGGGTCAATACCTCCTCAATGCTGTTGGTCCAGACTGAAGGACAGGGTCAATACCTCCTCAATGCTGTTGGTCCAGACTGAAGGACAGGGTCTATACCTCCTCAATGCTGTTGGTCCAGACTGAAGGACAGGGTCAATACCTCCTCAATGCTGTTGGTCCAGACTGAAGGACAGGGTCTATACCTCCTCAATGCTGTTGGTCCAGACTGAAGGACAGGGTCTATACCTCCTCAATGCTGTTGGTCCAGACTGAAGGACAGGGTCAATACCTCCTCAATGCTGTTGGTCCAGACTGAAGGACATGGTCTATACCTCCTCAATGCTGTTGGTCCAGACTGAAGGACAGGGTCTATACCTCCTCAATGCTGTTGGTCCAGACTGAAGGACAGGGTCAATACCTCCTCAATGCTGTTGGTCCAGACTGAAGGACATGGTCAATACCTCCTCAATGCTGTTGGTCCAGACTGAAGGACAGCCAAAACCAAAACCTAATATTATACAGAGGGAACCTGAGTAAACAAATAACAGGAAAAAATGTCATACATATTTAATTTATTTAATAAACAAAGTTATGTAACACCCAATGTGCCCCTGTGCGACAAGTAATTGGCCTCTTATAATCAATAACTGGTTGTCACCTTTCACTGCAATGACTGCAACCAAATACTTCCTGTAGTTGTTGATCTCTGTGGAGGAATTTTGACCCACTCTTCCACACATACCTACTTTAAAACCTCTTTGGGCTAGGGGGCAGTATTTTGATGTTGGGATAAAAAGCGTGCCCAAAGTAAACTGCCTGTTACTCAGGCCCAAATCAAATCAAATCAAATGTATTTATAAAGCCCTTTTTACATCAGCTGATATCTCAAAGTGCTGTACAGAAACCCAGCCTAAAACCCCAAACAGCAAGCAATGCAGGTGTAGAAGCACAGTGGCTAGGTAAAACTCCCTAGAAAGGCCAAAACCTAGGAAGAAACCTAGAGAGGAACCAGGCTATGAGGGGTGGCCAGTCCTCTTCTGGCTGTGCCGGGTGGAGATTATAACAGAACATGGCCAAGATGTTCAAATGTTCATAAATGATCATCATGGTCAAATAATAATAAGCTAGGATATGCATATAATTGGTAGATTTGGATAGAAAACACTCTGAAATTTCTACAATTGTTAGAATAATGTCTGTGAGTATTATAGAACTGATTTGGCAGGCAAAAATCCTGAACACAATCCATCCAGGGAATTTTTTTGGGGGGGATCATTGTGTTTTCCAATTGTTTTCTATGGGAAGCCCTACTTATGAAGAACCTGGTTGCAGTTCCTATAGATTCCACTAGATGTCAACAGTCTTTAGAAATTGGTTGCTGTTTTTCTTTTGAGAAATGAAGAAGTAGTGCTATTCATTGTAAGTGTCACTCCAGGTGGACTCTACTGTTTTGATGCACGTGAACTGGAGCGCGCTTCATGTTGTTTTTATCCGGTATTGGAAACAGTTTATTCCGTCTTAATTTGATCAATTCTTTACGTTTTAGGGTACCTGAGGTTGGATTAGGAACCTTGTTTGAAATGTTTGGACCAAGTTTACAGGTAACTTATTAGATACTTTGTAGGCATGTTGGGCGAGTTGAAACCAGTGTTTTCTGAATCAAACGCGCCAAATAAATTGACATTTTTGGGACATCAAGAAGGACATTATCAAACAAAAGGACCATTTGTGATGTTTATGGGACATTTTGGAGTGCCAACAGAAGAAGATCATCAAAGGTAAGGCATTAATTACATCGCTATTTCTGACTTTTGTGGCGCACCTGTCTGGTTGAAATCTGATTTTCATGTGTTTGTATACGGGGAGCTGTCCTCAGATAATCGCATGGTCTGCTGTCGCCGTAAAGCCTTTTTGAAATCTGACACAGCGGCTGGATTAACAAGAAGTTAAGCTTTATTTTGATGTATTACACTCATATTTTCGTGAATGTTGAATATTGATATTCCTGTAGTTTGAATTTGGCACGCTGCCATTTCACTGGATGTTGTCAAATCGATCCCGCTAAAGGTATTGGCGCGTGAAGGGATCCATAATACGTTGTGACATTTGTAGGTTTTCTACCGTGAATTGCTCATTTAAGGTCCTGCCACAACATCTCAATCGGGTTCAGGTCTGGACTTTTGAACGGGACATTCCGAAACGTAAAATGTGTTGCTTTTCAGCCATTCTAATGAAGTCTTCCTGGTGTCTGTCTGCATGACCCAGCTGTGCTTCAGCTTCAGCTCACGGATGGATGGTCTGACATTCTCCTGCAGAATTGTCTGATACAGAGTAGAATTCATGGTTCCTTTAATGGTGGCATGTCATCCAGGTCCTGAGGCAGCAAAGCATCCCCAAAACCATCACACTACCACCACCATGCTTGACCGTTCTTATGAGGTTCTTACTATGGAAGGCAGTGTCCGGTTTTCGCCAGACGTAACGGGACCCATGTTGTCCAAAAAATTAAACTCCAAAAAAGCACCTGAATGATCGTCAAGACTCCTGTAAAAATGTTCTACGGACAGATGAGTCAAAAGTTGGTATTTTCGGAAGACATGGGTCCCATTTTGCCTGGCGTAAACTGCATTCTGCAACAACAAAAAATGTAGAAAATCAGAAAACGGGGCAAAACCGTTTTCACGGCACTGTAGATTGAAGGAGACTGATTGGAGGTAAACTAGAGGACGACGTAACAGGTCTCTTTTCTGCTTGTTGACACAAAGCGGCATTCGGATGCACAAAGTAACGCCAGGCCTTTTAGAGTGTTTGCGAGCGTGTTTCTCAGTGGGTTGCGTTTAAAAGCAACAACAAAAATGTGAAAATATAATAGACAAAAAGGAAATGTTTACAACCCCCTAAAGCCACTGTCAAACTCATTCCGTAGAGGGCCGAGTGCATTGTGGGTTTTCCCTCCACCCTTGTACTTGATTGATGAATTAAGCTCACTAATTAGTAAGGAACTCCCCTCACCTGGTTGTCTAAGTCTTAATTGAAAGGAATAACCAACAACCTTCAGACATTTGGCCCACTGTGGAATGAGTTAATTGAATTTTCCAAAACGGTCCTAAACAACAAATCTAATCGCCAAGGTAATCAGTGTGTTTTGTTTTATGGCCCAAGGTTATGAATAAGCAAAATATGGAATACCCCTTACACCCACCCAGGTCACCTCTCTTTTCTTGTTTTATCGGCTGGGAAATTCATCTCCCTCCACACACAGACACACCCTGCCTGCCTGCCTTCATGCCTGCCTGCCTGCTTTCATGCCTGCCTGCCTGCCTTCATGCCTGCCTGCCTGCCTGCCTTCATGCCTGCCTGCCTTCATGCCTGCCTGCCTTCATGCCTGCCTGCCTGCCTTCATGCCTGCCTGCCTGCTTTCTTGTCCACCTGCCTGCCCGCCTGCCTTCATGCCTGCCTGCCTGCTTTCCTGCACGCCTGCCTGCCTTTTTGGCTGCCTTCATGCCTGCCTGCCTGTGTAAATCTCTGTCTGTGGTGGTTGCTGGGTGGTTAAGCCAGATGACTGTGTCCGTGGTGGTTGCTGGGTGGTAAAGCCAGATGGCTGTGAGCTGCAGTGAGACAACAGGATGACGTGTGGTCCAATAAAGAGGGTCGTGCAGCACCTCACTAAGGCTAATAGCTGTGTGTGTGTGTGTGTGTGTGTGTGTGTGTGTGTGTGTGTGTGTGTGTGTGTGTGTGTGTGTGTGTGTGTGTGTGTGTGTGTGTGTGTGTGTGTGTGTGTGTGTGTGCTTGTGTGTGTGTGTGCTCAGGTGTGTGTGTGTGTGTGTGTGTGTGTGTGTGTGTGTGTGTGTGTGTGTGTGTGTGTGTGTGTGTGTGTGTGTGTGTGCATGTCCTTGTGCGCTATATGTGAGTTCATGTGCGTGTGTGTATCTGTGAGTGTGTGTCCTTGCGTGCCTGTGTATGTGTATCTGTGTGAGTGTGTGTGTGTGCACGCGTGTGGGGCCTAGACAGCAGCCACCATCACTCACGGGTCACCGGGGACAGTGTGGTTGTTCGGTGACATGGCAGCACTAAATATAAGATACATCTCACTCTGGGGATGAGGAAGCAGAAAGGAGTGGGGGAGGAGCAGGAGGGAGAGTTAGGAGCCGGGTGAGGAGGGTGAGGTGAAGGAGGAGAGGATGAGGAGTGGCTGAGAGGTAGAAGAGGGGGAGGAGGAAGAGGAGGAGGAGGAGGGTAGAGGGGGAAGGTAGAGGGTGAGAAGAGGAGAAGGAGGAGCAGGAGGGAGAGTTAGGAGCCGGGTGAGGACGGTGAGGTGAAGGAGGAGAGGAGGAGGAGTGGCTGAGAGGTAGAAGAGGGGGAGGAGGAAGAGGAGGGGTGTGGAGAGGAGAAATATCAGGAAGCAGAGAGAAAGGGGAGAAAAGGAAGAGGAAGGAGGAGGAGGAGGAAGAAGAGGGGGAAGGTAGAGGGTGAGAAGAGGAAAAGGAAGAAGGTGGAGGAGGAGGAGGGTAGAGGGTGAGAAGAGGAGGAAGAGGGTAGAGGGTGAGCAGAGGAGGAGGAGGAGGGTAGAGGGTGAGAAGGGGAGGAGGAGGAGGAGGAGGAGGAGGGTAGAGGGTGAAAGAAGGGGAGGAGGAGGAGGAAGAGGAGGAGGGTAGAGGAGGAGGAGGAGAAGGGGAGAGGAGGAGGAGTAGGGGAGAGGAGGAGGAGGAGGGTAGAGGTTGAGAAGAGGAGGAGGAGGAGGGTAGAGGGTGAGAAGAGGAGGAGGAGGAGGATGAGGAGGAGGGTAGAGGGTGAGAAGAGGAGGAGGAGGAGGAGGATGAGGAGGAGGGTAGAGGGTGAGAAGAGGAGGAGGAAGGAGGAGATTGAGGAGGAGGGCAGAGGGTGAGAAGAGGAGGAGGAAGGAGGAGGATGAGGAGGAGGGTAGAGGGTGAGAAAAGGAGGGGGAAGGAGGAGGAGAAGGGAGGAGGAGGGGGAGAAGGGTAGAGGGTGAGAAGAAGGTGAGGAAGAGGAGGAGGAGGAAGAGCAGAAGGGTAGAGGGTGAGAAGAGGAGGAGGAAGGGGGAGGAAGGGGGAGGAGGAGGAGGAGAAGGGTAGAGGGTGAGAAGAAGGTGAGGAAGAGGAGGAGGAGGGTAGAGGGTGAGAAGGGGAGGAGGAGGAGAAGGGTAGAGGGTGAGAAGAGGAGGAGGAAGGAGGAGAAGGGCAAAGGGTGAGAAGCGGGTGAGGAAGAGGAGAGGGGGAGGGTGAAGATGAAGGGGATGAGAGTTAGAGCAGGAATGAGGGGGTGAGAAGAGTTAGTAGAGGGGGATGGGGAAAGTTAGGAAAAGGAGAGGGGGGTTGGAGGGTTAGGGGGATGAGAGTTAGGAGCAGGAATGAGGGGGTGAGGAGAGTTGGGGGTGGAGAGATAGGAGAGGGGGTGGAGAGAGGAGAGGGGGGTGAGGAGAGTTAGGAGTGGTAGAGGAGAGGGGGTGAGAAGAGTTAGGAGTGGTAGAGGAGAGTTAGAGTGGTAGAGGAGAGGGGGTGAGGAGAGTTAGGAGTGGTAGAGGAGAGGGGGGTGAGGAGAGTTAGGAGTGGTAGAGGAGAGTTAGGAGTGGTAGAGGAGAGTTAGGAGTGGTAGAGGAGAGTTAGGAGTGGTAGAGGAGAGGGGGTGAGGAGAGTTAGGAGTGGTAGAGGAGAGGGGGGTGAGGAGAGTTAGGAGTGGTAGAGGAGAGGGGGTGAGGAGAGTTAGGAGTGGTAGAGGAAAGTTTGGAGTGGTAGAGGAGAGGGGGTGAGGAGAGTTAGGAGTGGTAGAGGAGAGGGGGGTGAGGAGAGTTAGGAGTGGTAGAGGAGAGTTAGGAGTGGTAGAGGAGAGTTAGGAGTGGTAGAGGAGAGTTAGGAGTGGTAGAGGAGAGTTAGGAGTGGGAGAGGAGAGGGGGTGAGAAGAGTTAGGAGTGGGAGAGGAGAGGGGGTGAGGAGAGTTAGGAGTGGTAGAGGAGAGGGGGTGAGAAGAGTTAGGAGTGGTAGAGGAGAGTTTGGAGTGGTAGAGGAGAGTTTGGAGTGGTAGAGGAGAGGGAGTGAGAAGAGTTAGGAGTGGGAGAGGAGAGGGGGTGAGGAGAGTTAGGAGTGGTAGAGGAGAGGGGGGTGAGGAGAGTTAGGAGTGGTAGAGGAGAGTTTGGAGTGGTAGAGGAAAGTTTGGAGTGGTAGAGGAGAGGGGGTGAGAAGAGTTAGGAGTGGGAGATGAGAGGGGGTGAGGAGAGTTAGGAGTGGTAGAGGAGAGGGGGGTGAGGAGAGTTAGGAGTGGTAGAGGAGAGGGGGTGAGGAGAGTTAGGAGTGGTAGAGGAGAGTTAGGAGTAGTAGAGGAGAGGGAGTGAGGGGAGTTAGGATTGGTAGAGGAGAGGGGGTGAGGAGAGTTAGGAGTGGTAGAGGAGAGGGGGTGAGGAGAGTTAGGAGTGGTAGAGGAGAGTTTGGAGTGGTAGAGGAGAGTTAGGAGTGGTAGAGGAGAGGGGGTGAGGAGAGTTAGGAGTGGTAGAGGAGAGGGGGGTGAGGAGAGTTAGGAGTGGGAGAGGGGGTGAGGAGAGTTAGGAGTGGGAGAGGAGAGGGGGTGAGGAGAGTTAGGAGTGGGAGAGGAGAGGGGGTGAGGAGAGTTAGGAGTGATAGAGGAGAGGGGGTGAGGAGAGTTAGGAGTGGTAGAGGAGAGGGGGGTGAGGAGAGTTAGGAGTGGTAGAGGAGAGGGGGGTGAGGAGAGTTAGGAGTGGGAGAGAAGAGGGGGTGAGGAGAGTTAGGAGTGGGAGAGGAGAGGGGGGTGAGGAGAGTTAAAAACTTCTTGCCACTATAGGGGGTGCTGTTTTGCATTAGCATAATTTGCTCTACAGATTAAACGGCTTCCTACTCAATTCTTGCTCGTACAATATGCATATTATTATTATTATTGGATAGAAAACACTCTCTAGTTTCTATAGCCGTTGGAATTTTGTCTCTGAGTGGAACAGAACTCATTCTACAGCACTTTTCATGACAGGGAGTCAGATTTCAGACATCTTGGCCCCTGATCTGGGGTCGGTTTAAAGGTCCCTGTAAATGCTATGGAGAAACAGACACTGCTTACGTCTTCCCCTGGGTGTCAGTACGTGGTGACGCTTTGAATGGAGTCGATTGCGCAATCAGGGCCTGTATAAAACAGCAAATACCGGAAGTAGCTTCCCTTTGCTGCCTGCGCCTGACGCACGAAGGACGTCGGACTCGCCTCCTTCCAACCTGTTGTTTAGCCAGTAATATTTCTCCGGTCATGTTTTTACTCGTTATAGGTGTTAAAAACATCATAAGGTAGTTAATTTAAACCGTTTTATAGCAATTTATATCCGTTTAGTGCGATTTTGAGGCATTTATTTCTGAGACACTTTGAACCGCTGGGCACGTTTCCAGTTCATGCCGAACGTTAGTGGGCATTTCCACATGGCAAGAGGACAGCTTTCGACCAAAAGACGATTAGACCCAAGAAAGGATTCATTGCCCAAGATTCTGATGGAAGAACAGCTCACAGTAAGAACAATTTATGATGATAAATCGTGTTTCTGTCGAAAAATGTTAAACGCTTATGCCGCCATTTTGTTTTGTATAGCTTCGCTTGGCGCAACCTGTATTGAAAAGTAAGGATAATTTAAAAAATGTAATTCAGCGATTGTATTAAGAATTAAATTGTCTATCAATCGCTGTCCACCCTGTATTTTTTAGTCAAGTTTATGAGTATTTATGTATAAGACTAGATCACTGTCTAATATGGCGCACGACATTTTCTGACCAGCTGGGCTACTTTTCTCATTGTCTAACCATGATTTTGGTGGCTAAATATGCACATTTTCGAACAAACTCTATATGTATGTTGTAATATGATGTTACAGGAGTGTCATCGGAAGAATTCTGAGAAGGTTAGTGAAAAAATTAATATATTTTGGCGATGATAACGATATCGCTCTCTTTGGCTTGAATCAATGGTCGGGTAACGTTTGCATATGTGGTATGCTAATATAACGATTTATTGTGTTTTCGCTGTAAAACACTTAGAACATCTGAAATATTGTCTGAATTCACAAGATCTGTGTCTTTCCATTGCTGTGAGTTGTGTATTTTTAAGAAATGTTTTATGATTAGTAATTAGGTAATACACGTTGCTCTGTGTATTTATTCTAGTCGAGTTGTGATGGTGGGTGCAATTGTAAACTATGATTTATACCTGAAATATGCACATTTTTCTAACAAAACCTATCCTATACAATAAATATGTTATCAGACTGTCATCTGATGAGGTTTTTTCTTGGTTAGTGGCTATCAATATCTTTATTTGGCCGAATTGGTGATAGCACCTGATGGAGTAAGAAACTGATGGAGTTAGGAAAGTGGTGTCTTTTGCTAACGTGGTTAGCTAATAGATTTACATATTTTGTCTTCCCTGTAAAACATTTTAAAAATCTGAAATGGTGGCTTTATTCACAAGATCTGTATCTTTCATTTGGTGTCTTGGACTTGTGATTTAATGATATTTAGATGCTACTATTTAATTGTGACGCTATGCTAGCGATGCTAATCAGTGTGGGGGGGGTGGGGGGTGATCCCGGATACGGGGTTGAGGTTCGGTAAAGGTTTTAAGAGTGGTAGAGGATAGTTTGGAGTGGGAGAGGTGGAGGGTAAGTGGGATGAGAGTTAGGGGGAGGGGTTGTCTTATCAGATGCTATCTGACAGTCTAGGCATCGTGGCTGGAACACTAATCGGACCTGCCGCCCGGTGTGTGTGTGTGTGTGCGTGTATGTGTGACAGAGGGTGGAGTGTGTGTGTGTGTGTGTGTGTGTGTGTGTGTGTGTGTGTGTGTGTGTGTGTGTGTGTGTGTGTGTGTGTGTGTGAATATATGCCACACACATCAAAGTCACTCTTGACACTGATTGAAACAGGCACGTTTCTGCTGTCTTCTCTCTAATTACACACACACACACACACACACACACACACACACACACACACACACACACACACACACACACACACACACACACACACACACACACACACACATACACTTACAGTGGAACCAATAAGAAAGAGGAATGACTGTAGCACAATGACTGGAATTTAATCGATATTTAGTTAGCTATTGCGCTAGTTAGCTATTGCGCTAGTTAGCTATTGCGCTAGTTAGCTATTGCGCTAGCGCTAGTTAGCGACTCCCCTCAAACTGAACACAAAGCTTAAAATGTTTTATCCGCGAGTTCATCTGACTCTGGGAAAGTAGATACAGGGCCTCATTGCCAGAATCTTAAAACATTATTTCAACTATTTAAAATAAAACATGGTCCCCTTCTGTCTTCATTCTGGGAATTAATGACAATTTACCATAGACACTACTCTACTATCATCATTAGCATGATTTCTACCATTTAGGCTGAGCTAGTAATGTTATCCACTACTAGCTAATATTAAATAAAAGCTAGTGTTAAAAATTACTTTCTAACACTAATAGCTAGCTACCAAGGGATGAAAGGCATTAGCTAGTTATCACAATTTGTTATAATACACTAGCCAGTTAGCTACAGTAGCTAGCTAGTAAGTTAGTCTTAAAAATGTAAAACCAGTCATTTTAGTATTCTGACAAAGGATGCCATCTAGCTCGCTAACTTACCAGCTACCTAGCTAGGGACTGTACCTGAGTTCAAAGGTTAGATACCTAGCAAGCTAGCGTGCTAATCCAAAAAAAAAGCTATCTTAACAAATTGGAAACTCTGTCATGTCAATGTTAGCTAGCTAGCTGGCAGCTCACATTTGCTAGCTAGCGAAGCCAAACGCGATCTACTTAGCTAGTTAGCTATATCATGCCAAAGATTATCTCGTCTTAAATCGTTTAGCAGAATGTCTATATATTTAATTAGGTAGGACAGACGTGCTAGCAAATGTTAGCTAGCTGGCTATTCAGCTAGCTGAACAGTGTGTTAAATCAGCCAGCAGAACTTCTGAGAATTTACCCTCTCTCCTCTGTCAACATTTTTATCTTGTGAACATTTATTTTGTGCTTTTGCACACTTCTCATATCCATATCCATCCCTGTCAAGTGATGTCAGTGTCAACACAACATTCTGGGCATGTTCTTATTTATTATCTTATATATTATAATAAGAACGTGTCATATTATTATTATTATTATTATTATTATTATTATAACGGGTTATTTCTTGTGCATTTCACAGATCTCATAAAGTCGGGGTACATTTTTTTTCAGAAATCCAGAGAACCAAAATTATGGTTTGAGATGAATCTTTCATTCCTGATAATGTATCAATGCATTATCAGGGTTTTAAACGTGGGGCAAGACACACCTTGGGAATTTACCTTTGGTCTGAAAACCAACCATTTCTGTTCCTGGGACAGAGCAACAATGCATCACTCCCGAAAGTGAGAAAATAACTCGTGTTTAACTGGGCGACCAATGAAAATAAGGATGCATGATGATACGTAAGGGTTCAATATTATACGCATGTGTAAGTGCATTTAGAAATGATTAATAGCTGGAGGTAACTAGTGGCTCACTATTCGGCAAGCACTGACTGGCTATCGCACTATTTTGACCAATTTGTTATCACCCATTTATTAAGGGTTTATAATGCATTTATTAATGATTAACCCTTTATAACCCCTTTACAAATGGAATATTATTGTATAATGTTACTGAGGGGCTTCATAGCAGAGGGGGTGAATAAATATGCACGCACCACACTTCCGCTTTTCATTTTTGTAATTTTTTGAAACTTGAGTTTTTTTTTCATTTCACTTCACCAATTTGGTGTCACGGCTGACTAGGTGTGATGAAGGAATCAAACGCAGAGAGCAGAGAGCAGAGAGCAGAGAGCAGAGAGCAAAGAGCAAAGAGCAGAGAGCAGAGAGCAGAGAGCAGAGAGCAAAGAGCAAAGAGCAGAGAGCAGAGAGCAGAGAGCAAAGAGCAAAGAGCAGAGAGCAGAGAGCAGAGAGCAGAGAGCAGAGAGCAAAGAGCAAAGAGCAGAGAGCAGAGAGCAGAGAGCAGAGAGCAAAGAGCAAAGAGCAGAGAGCAGAGAGCAGAGAGCAAAGAGCAAAGAGCAAAGAGCAAAGAGCAAAGAGCAGAGAGCAGAGAGCAGAGAGCAGAGAGGTCCAGCGGAAAGATGCACTTAAATGCAGCACCAAAAGTAAATGTCCAACCACGCAGGGCGCAAAACACTGACCGACCCAATACAACGGGTAACACGGTCCAGAGCACAAAACACTGACCGACCCAATACAACGGGTAACACGGTCCAGAGCACAAAAACACTGACCGACCCAATACAACGGGTAACACGGTCCAGAGCACAAAACACTGACCGACCCAATACAACGGGTAACACGGTCCAGAGCACAAAACACTGACCGACCCAATACAACGGGTAACACGGTCCAGAGCACAAAACACTGACCGACCCAATACAACGGGTAACACGGTCCAGAGCACAAAACACTGACCGACCCAATACAACGGGTAACACGGTCCAGAGCACAAAACACTGACCAACCCAATACAACGGGTAACACGGTCCAGAGCACAAAAAACAACACCAAACGACACAACCTTGACATCAAAATAATCCCGCACAACAAAGGGGCGGGTTTCACAGCCTAAATAGGGAAGTAAATCAAACACACACAAACAATGAACAGGTGTAACTAATTAGACAAAACTAACCGAAAAGGAAAAGGGATCGGTGGCGGCTAGTAGGCCGATGACGAAGACCGCCGAGCACCACCCGAACAGGTGGGGGGAGCCAACTTCGGCAGGAGTCGTGACATTTGGACTATTTTGTGTTTGTCCATTACATGAAATCCCCCCCAAAAAATCAATTTAAATTACAGGTTGTAATGCAACAAAATAGAGGGTATGAATACTTTTGCAAGGCCCTGTATTATAAACCACACTGCCTGTGGGATCACATATCCAACAGCAAAATATGAAATATATACTTACGAGGCTACTAGGCCCAATGAAATGAGAGAAGCACATGGTCATTTGATGTATGGCTACTTCGGGAATATGAACCCATCGTAGCCAGAAAAGGTGAGGATTTTTATTTTTATAATAATTACAGAAAATTGTAAAAAAAAATCTAAAATAATATTTAATCTTTATTTAACTAGGAAAGTCAATTAAGAACAAATTATTATTTACAATGACGGCCTACCCCGGCCAAACCCGGACGTTGCTGGGCCAATTTTGCGCCACCCTATGGGACTCCCAATCACGGCTGGATGTGATTCAGCCTGGATTCAAACCAGTGACTGTAGCGATGCCTCTTGCACTGAAATGCAGTGCCTTAGACCGCCGCGCCACTCGGGAGAATCCTATGTTTAACTATTTTACATTCCAAAAATAAAACATAAACACATAGAAAAAAAGGTGCTATCTAGAACCTAAATGGTTCTTCGCTTGTCCCCATAGGAAAACCCTTTGAAGAACCCTTGGCCCTATGGGCTCTGGTCAAAAGTAGTGAACTACTGTATATAGGAAATAAGGTGCCATGCATTGATTGACATTAAACCGTGTGCGTTGGGTTTTAACGTCTCTGTGTTCTTGGAGCAAGAGTAAAGCGTTCCTGTTTCTGGATAACACAGTCACAGAGTTGAGTTTCTCCTTTTTACGTAACGGCTCTGAAGAGTGGACCAAGGCGCAGCGTGGTTGGCGTACGTCGTAACTTTATTGATATACACCAAACAAAATAACAAAGTCAAAAAAACGAAAGCGCACAGTTCTGTAAGGCTAAGAAACTAAACAGAAAACAAGATCCCACAAAACCCAAAAGGGAAAAAAATGACAACTTATATATGATCCCCAATCAGAGACAACGATAGACAGCTGCCTCTGATTGGGAACCACACTAGGCCAAAAACAAAGAAATAGAAAACATAGACTTTCCCACCCGAGTCACACCCTGACCTAACCAAACATAGAGAATAATAAGGATCTCTAAGGTCAGGGCGTGACACACACACAGTCACAGAGTTGAGTTTCTCCTTTTTTTTCCCTGAGCTGCTGCCAACACATCACCGGATTGGACAGGGAGGCAGAAACACACGTTACACTTTAGATGATCCAAATTGGATGACCTGGACAGCGACAGATAAAATGGACCTTTTGGGGAAGGAAGATACATTAGCGAAGGAGCGATGTGTGTCCAAAACGGAACCCCTTTTCACTATATAGTGCACCACTTTAGACAAGAGCCAGTGCCCTCTATAGACAATAGGGTGCCATTTGGGACGGCCTCCAAATATGGACGTTTTGTGAAAGGAAGATACATTAGCGAGGAAGACCACCAATCATTATCTGTGCTTTTCTTGTGTGTGTGTGTGTGTGTGTTGGTGTGTGTGTGTGTGTGTGTGTGTGTGTGTGTGTGTGTGTGTGTGTGTGTGTGTGTGTGTGTGTGTGTGTGTGTGTGTGTGTGTGTGTGTGTGTGTGTGTCATTCTCATGAATTATTGCTTTGCTGCAGCAAGCAGGCTGATGCTTCAGTATGGCTTGACCAATCAATGGAGCCCAACCACACTGTAATTGGTAGTTATTGGATTTAATTTGGACCAATTGAGAGCTTGTTAAACTCTGGATCAACAGACAGACAGTCGGTAACGATCCAAGAGACCGCAGTCTACTACAGGGACCACAGCCGAAAGCAGAAACGGACTCGCTATAGGGTACTTTGGGCAAATGCCAAATGGGTCGGTCCATCTTCAGCCCAGTGGGCCGGGTTTGCGCAGAATTATCATTAATTTGGAATGGGGGCCTTGAATTAAACTGTGGGCGGGTTTAGGGGCCTCAATGAAAGATATTGGCAGGTATGTTAAAAATGCCTGGGGCAATTTCTGGTCTCAATCCCTCCCTGGCTGGAAGAGTGAAGGACCAACAGGTTCTCTGGTCTGTACCCCTTTGTCCTAAACAGACTTTACATCACTGTGCTGTGCTTCCCTGCTTCCTAGTGCAATTTGAAGAACCTTATGCATGACTGCAGGCCCAGTGCTGCCCTATTCCCGAGTGCCAGCCAGATCCAGAACTACAGGTCCAGTGCTGCCCTATTCCCAAGTGCCAGCCAGATCCAGAACTGCAGGCTCAGTGCTGCCCTATTCCCGAGTGCCAGCCAGATCCAGAACTGCAGGCCCAGTGCTGCCCTATTCCCGAGTGCCAGCCAGATCCAGAACTGCAGGTCTAGTGGTGCCCTATTCACTAATGCCATCACTTGAAACAGCTGTATTCACTTACACAACATTAGTATAGTACAGTGATAACATTAGTATATTACAGTAATAACATTAGTATAGCACAGTAATAACATTAGTAGCACAGTAATAACATTAGAATAATACAGTAATAACATGAGTAAAGTACAGTAATAACATCAGTAGTACTGTAATAACATTAGTATAGTACAGTAATAACATTAGTATAGTACAGTAATAACAGTAGTATAGTACAGTAATAACATTAGTATAGTATAGTAATAACATTAATATAGTACAGTAATAACATTAGTATAGTACAGTAATAACATTAGTATAGTATAGTAATAACATTAGTATAGCACAGTAATAACATTAGTATAGTGCAGTAATAACATTGGTATAGTACAGTAATAACATTAGTATAGTATAGTAATAACATTAATATAGTACAGTAATAACATTAGTATAGTACAGTAATAACATTAGTATAGCACAGTAATAACATTAGTATAGCACAGTAATAACATTAGTATAGCACAGTAATAACATTAATATAGTACAGTAATAACATTAATATAGTACAGTAACAACATTAGTATAGTACAGTAACAACATTAGTATTACAGTAACAACATTAGTATTACAGTAACAACATTAGTATTACAGTAACAACATTAGTATTACAGTAATACCATTAGAATAGTACAGTAATAACATGAGTAAAGTACAGTAATAACTGCAGTAGTACTAGTAGTACAGCAATAACAGTATTATAGTGTAGTAATAACACGGGTGCAGTAGTAACATTAGTATAGTACAGCAATACAATTAGTATAGTACTATAATACTATTAGTAGTACAGTAATACCATCAGTATATTACAGTAATAACATCAGTATAGTACAGTAATAACATTAGTTAGACATTAGAAACTATTTTCCTATATGAGACCTTGTATATTTGTATATAGCTGTGAACTGTAATAGTGCTCTGGTATAGAATGTTTTGTGTATTGGCTCTACGTTTGAATATTAAGTAATTGTTGTCCATTCAGTGCAGTTAACAATTAGGGGCTGGTATGTTAGAGCCGATTTGGACATATTGGTATAAAAGACTGAACATACTGAGCTCCATGTACATTTGTGTGAATATATTAAATATTAATGTATATGATGAAAATATTAGGTAGGTACCTTTATGATTTATATTTACCTGATTGAGATATATTCATTTGTTATTAGTGTAACGCAGTTTTTGGCCCCCCCTCTTGCCCATTCATTGTGCTGTGTTAAGTGTGTCAGGATAAAGGCAGGAAGTTGGGCCTTCGGGGGCGGGGAAGTCCTAGCTAGACGCAGGAGCGGTGGAGTTATTTGACCATACAGACATACAGACAGACAGACAGACAGGTCATATTATGTATTTTCCATGTCAAGTAATCTATGCTTTAATTTGATTGGAGAATCATTTTTTTGTTAGATAGAAGAAGAATGAACCTTTTTGTTGCACCATATCCCTGGATCTCATTGAATGTTTTGGCCGTTTGGAAACGTTGAGTGTGAACTGTATGCGTACGAAACAACCTCGTTTCAGGCTTGGACAGTAATAACATCAGTATTACAGTAATAACATCAGTATTACAGTAATAACATTAGTATAGTACAGTAATAACATCAGTATTACAGTAATAACATCAGTATTACAGTAATAGCATTAGTATAGTACAGTAATAACATCAGTATTACAGTAATAACATTAGTATAGTACAGTAATAACATCAGTATTACAGTAATAACATTAGTATAGTACAGTAATAACATTAGTATTACAGTAATAACATTAGTATAATACAGTAATAACATCAGTATAGTACAGTAATAACATTAGTATAGTACAGTAATAACATTAGTATAATACAGTAATAACATTAGTATAGTACAGTAATAACATTAGTATAATACAGTAATAACATCAGTATTACAGTAATAACATTAGTATAGTACAGTAATAACATCAGTATAATACAGTAATAACATCAGTATTACAGTAATAACATCAGTATTACAGTAATAACATTAGTATAGTACAGTAATAACATTAGTATTACAGTAATAACATTAGTATTACAGTAATAACATTAGTATAGTACAGTAATAACATCAGTATAATACAGTAATAACATCAGTATAATACAGTAATAACATCAGTATAGTACAGTAATAACATTAGTATTACAGTTATAACATTAGTATAGTACAGTAATAACATCAGTATAATACAGTAATAACATTAGTATAGTACAGTAATAACATTAGTATAATACAGTAATAACATTAGTGTAGTACAGTAATAACATTAGTATAGTACAGTAATAACATTAGTATAATACAGTAATAACATTAGTATAATACAGTAATAACATTAGTATAGTACAGTAATAACATTAGTATAGTACAGTAATAACATGAGTATAATACAGTAATAACATTAGTATAGTACAGTAATAATATCAGTATAGTACAGTAATAACATTAGTATAGTACAGTAAAACATTAGTTGAACAATAATACCGTTAGTATAGTACAGTAATAACATTAGTATAGTACAGTAATAACATATGTAGTGTAGTAATAGCATAAGTACTACAGTAATACCATTAGTATAGTATAGTAATAATATCAGTAATACAGTAATAACATAAGTACTACAGTAATAACATAGGTATTACAGTAATAACATAGGTATTACAGTAGTAACATTAGTATAGTAGTAACATAAGTACTACAGTAATAACATTAGTATAGTACAGTAATAACATAGGTAGTATAGTAAAGACATAATATTACAGTAATAACATTAGTATTGTACAGTAATAACATTAGTATAGTACAGTAAAACATTAGTTGAACAATAATACCGTTAGTATAGTACAGTGATAACAATAGTATAGTACAGTAATAACATATGTA
Organism: Salvelinus namaycush; assembly: GCF_016432855.1. Lineage (NCBI taxonomy): Eukaryota > Metazoa > Chordata > Actinopteri > Salmoniformes > Salmonidae > Salvelinus > Salvelinus namaycush. Next base: position 47,183,534 of record NC_052322.1, read on the forward strand.
GTATAGTAATAGCATAAGTACTACAGTAATACCATTAGTATAGTATAGTAATAACATAAGTACTGCAGTATTAACATAAGTATTACAGTAATAACATACGTACTACCGTAATAACATCATTATTACAGTAATACCATAATTATTACAGTAACAACATTAGTATAGTACGGTAATAACATACGTATCACAGTAATAACATTAGTATAGTACAGTAATAACATCAGTATTACAGTAATACCATTAGTATAGTGCAGTAATAACATCAGTATTACAGTAATAACATTAGTATAGTGCAGTAATAACATCAGTATTACAGTAATAACATTAGTATAGTGCAGTAATAACATTAGTATAGTACAGTAATAACATTAGTATAGTACAGTAATAACATCAGTATTACAGTAATAACATCAGTATTACAGTAATAACATCAGTATTACAGTAATAGCATTAGTATAGTATGGTAATAACATCAGTATTACAGTAATAACATTAGTATAGTATAGTAATAACATCAGTATAATACAGTAATAACATTAGTATAGTATAGTAATAACATCAGTATAATACAGTAATAACATTAGTATAGTACAGTAATAACATTAGTATGGTACAGTAATAACATTAGTATAGTATAGTAATAACATCAGTATAGTACAGTAATAACATTAGTATTACAGTAATAACATTAGTATAGTACAGTAATAACATTAGTATAGTACAGTAATAACATTAGTATAGTACAGTAATAACATTAGTATAGTATAGTAATAACATCAGTATAGTACAGTAATAACATCAGTATAGTACAGTAATAACATCAGTATAGTACAGTAATAACATTAGTATAGTACAGTAATAACATTAGTATAGTACAGTAATAACATTAGTATAGTATAGTAATAACATCAGTATAGTACAGTAATAACATCAGTATAGTACAGTAATAACATTAGTATAGTATAGTAATAACATCAGTATAGTACAGTAATAACATCAGTATAGTACAGTAATAACATTAGTATAGTATAGTAATAACATCAGTATAGTACAGTAATAACATCAGTATAGTACAGTAATAACATTAGTATAGTACAGTAATAACATCAGTATAGTACAGTAATAACATCAGTATAGTACAGTAATAACATTAGTATAGTACAGTAATAACATCAGTATAGTACAGTAATAACAGCAAAGCCAGAAAGACATGATTCACCACAATATTCTTGGAAGACAGAAAGAAGGATAGTAACGGGGAGTGAAAATGAGGGGTGTTGCGTAACATGTTTGTGTGTGTGTGTGTGTGTGTGTGTGTGTGTGTGTGTGTGTGTGTGTGTGTGTGTGTGTGTGTGTGTGTGTGTGTGTGTGTGTGTGTGTGTGTGTGTGTGTGTGTGTGTGTGTGTGTGTGTGTGTGTGTGCTTGCGTGTTTGTGTGTGTGTGTGTGTGTGTGTGTGTGTGTGTGTGTGTGTGTGTGTGTGTGTGTGTGTGTGTGTGTGTGTGTGTGTGTGTGTGTGCGTGCTTGCGTGTGTCTGTGTGTGTGTGTGCTTGCGTGTGTCTGTGTGTGTGTGTGCTTGCGTGTTTGTGTGTGTGTGTGTGTGTGTGTGTGTGTGTGTGTGTGTGTGTGTGTGTGTGTGTGTGTGTGTGTGTGTGTGTGTGTGTGTGTGTGCATGTGTGTGCGCATGTGTGTGCGTATGTGTGTGCGTATGTGTGTGTGTGTGTGTGTGTGTGTGTGTGTGTGTGTGTGTGTGTGTGTGTGTGTGTGTGTGTGTGTCTAAGGCCTACCACAGGCAGGTCAACTGCTCTGTTACCCTGACTGACAGCACAATGGAATGTAACTGCTATGTTACCCTGACAGACAGCACAATGGAATGTAACTGCTATGTTACCCTGGCAGACAGCACAATGGAATGTAACTGCTATGTTACCCTGACAGACAGCACAATGGAATGTAACTGCTCTGTTACCCTGACAGACAGCACAATGGAATGTAACTGCTATGTTACCCTGACAGACAGCACAATGGAATGTAACTGCTATGTTACCCTGACAGACAGCACAATGGAATGTAACTGCTATGTTACCCTGACTGACAGCACAATGGAATGTAACTGCTCTGTTACCCTGACAGACAGCACAATGGAATGTAACTGCTATGTTACCCTGACTGACAGCACAATGGAATGTAACTGCTATGTTACCTTGACAGACAGCACAATGGAATGTAACTGCTCTGTTACCCTGACAGACAGCACAATGGAATGTAACTGCTATGTTACCCTGACTGACAGCACAATGGAATGTAACTGCTATGTTACCCTGACAGACAGCACAATGGAATGTAACTGCTATGTTACCCTGACTGACAGCACAATGGAATGTAACTGCTCTGTTACCCTGACAGACAGCACAATGGAATGTAACTGCTCTGTTACCCTGACAGACAGCACAATGGAATGTAACTGCTATGTTACCCTGACTGACAGCACAATGGAATGTAACTGCTCTGTTACCCTGACAGACAGCACAATGGAATGTAACTGCTATGTTACCCTGACTGACAGCACAATGGAATGTAACTGCTATGTTACCCTGACAGACAGCACAATGGAATGTAACTGCTCTGTTACCCTGACAGACAGCACAATGGAATGTAACTGCTCTGTTACCCTGACAGACAGCACAATGGAATGTAACTGCTATGTTACACTGACAGACAGCACAATGGAATGTAACTGCTCTGTTACCCTGACAGACAGCACAATGGAATGTAACTGCTATGTTACCCTGACAGACAGCACAATGGAATGTAACTGCTATGTTACCCTGACAGACAGCACAATGGAATGTAACTGCTCTGTTACCCTGACAGACAGCACAATGGAATATAACTGCTCTGTTACCCTGACAGACAGCACAATGGAACGTAGCTGCTCTGTTACCCTGAACATGTTCCCCACTGTTGGCCATGAGATGGATGGAGAGATTTAGATCCAGAGAGGCAGAGGGAGCGAGAAAAAGGAGAGATTGAGATTTTGATAGAGAAAGAGAGATGTCAAGAGAGGGAGAGAGATGGAGGGAGATTGAGAGGGAGAGAGATCAAGGGAGAATGAGAGGGAGAGAGATGGAGGGAGATTGAGAGGGAGAGAGATCGAGGGAGAATGAGAGGGAGAGAGATCGAGGGAGAATGAGAGGGAGAGAGATCGAGGGAGAATGAGAGGGAGAGAGATCGAGGGAGAGAGATTGAGGGAGATTGAGAGGGGAGAGAGAGTTTGAGGGAGATTGAGAGGGAGAGAGAGATTGAGGGAGATTGAGGGAGAGAGAGATTGAGGGAGATTGAGAGGGAGAGAGATTGAGGGAGATTGAGAGGGAGAGAGATTGAGGGAGATTGAGAGGGAGAGAGATTGAGGGAGATTGAGAGGGAGAGAGATTGAGGGAGATTGAGAGGGAGAGAGATCGAGGGAGATTGAGAGGGAGAGAGATCGAGGGAGATTGAGAGGGAGAGAGATTGAGGGAGATTGAGAGGGAGAGACAAAGGGGAGATTGAGAGGGAGAGAGATCGAGGGAGATTGAGAGGGAGAGAGATCGAGGGAGATTGAGAGGGAGAGAGAGTTTGAGGGAGATTGAGAGGGAGAGAGATTGAGGGAGATTGAGAGGGAGAGAGAGTTTGAGGGAGATTGAGAGGGAGAGAGATCGAGGGAGATTGAGAGGGAGAGAGATTGAGGGAGATTGAGAGGGAGAGAGTTTGAGGGAGATTGAGAGGGAGAGAGATCGAGGGAGATTGAGAAGGAGGGAGAGTTTGAGGGAGACTGAGAGGGAGAGAGATTGAGAAGGAGAGAGATCAAGGGAGATTGAGAGGGAGAGAGTTTGAGGGAGATTGAGGGGAGAGAGAGTTTGAGGGAGATTGAGAGGGAGAGAGAGATTGAGGGAGATTGAGGGAGAGAGAGATTGAGGGAGATTGAGAGGGAGAGAGATTGAGGGCGATTGAGAGGGAGAGAGATTGAGGGAGATTGAGAGGGAGAGAGATCGAGGGAGATTGAGAGGGAGAGAGAAATTGAGGGAGATTGAGAGGGAGAGAGATCGAGGGAGATTGAGAGGGAGAGAGATCGAGGGAGATTGAGAGGGAGAGAGATTGAGGGAGATTGAGGGGGAGAGAGATTGAGGGAGATTGAGAGGGAGAGAGATTGAGGGAGATTGAGAGGGAGAGAGATTGAGGGAGATTGAGAGGGAGAGAGAGATTGAGGGCGATTGAGGGGGAGAGAGATTGAGGGAGATTGAGAGGGAGAGAGATTGAGGGAGATTGAGAGGGAGAGAGAGATCGAGGGAGATTGAGAGGGAGAGAGATCGAGGGAGATTGAGAGGGAGAGAGTTTGAGGGAGATTGAGAGGGAGAGAGAGATTGAGGGAGATTGAGAGGGAGAGAGATTGAGGGAGATTGAGAGGGAGGGAGAGTTTGAGGGAGATTGAGAGGGAGAGAGAGATTGAGGGAGATTGAGAGGGAGGGAGATTGAGGGAGATTGAGAGGGAGGGAGATCGAGGGAGATTGAGAGGGAGGGAGAGTTTGAGGGAGATTGAGAGGGAGAGAGAGATTGAGGGAGATTGAGAGGGAGAGAGATTGAGGGAGATTGAGAGGGAGGGAGAGTTTGAGGGAGATTGAGAGGGAGAGACAAATAAAAAGAAAGAGAGAGACAGAGCTGATTGATGCCTGTGCTTCTACACCTGCATTTCTTGCTGTTTGGGGTTTTAGGTTGGGTTTCTGTACAGCACTTTGAGACATCAGCTGATGTAAGAAGGGCTTTATAAATACATTTGATTTGATTTGATTGATTGATGCAGTATGGTCCGGCTATACCGTCACCACTGCCATGACCAACCCTCACCAACCAAACCACATCAGCAGAACAGGCATAACAATCATGTGTTTTCTGTCACAGTTGTTAAAGTATCAATATCCATCAGGTATGATAACCCAGCGTTCTCTGGGTGAATTTATCAGGGTGAAAATTAGCAACACAGGCTAGAAGCACCCCTGGAGCAATTAGGGGTAATGCTCCATGTCCAATTAGGGGTAACGCTCCTTGCCCAACTAGGGGTAACGCTCCTTGCCCAACTAGGGGTAACGCTCCTTGCCCAACTAGGGGTAACGCTCCTTGCCCAATTAGGGGTAACGCTCCTTGCCCAATTAGGGGTAACGCTCCTTGCCCAACTAGGGGTAACGCTCCTTGTCCAATTAGGGATAACGCTCCTTGCCCAATTAGGGGTAACGCTCCTTGCCCAACTAGGGGTAACGCTCCTTGCCCAATTAGGGGTAACGCTCCTTGCCCAATTAGGGGTAACGCTCCTTGCCCAATTAGACGTAATGCTCCTTGCCCAATTAGGGGTAACGCTCCTTGCCCAATTAGGGGTAACGCTCCTTGCCCAATTAGGGGTAATGCTCCTTGCCCAATTAGGGGTAACGCTCCATGTCCAGTTAGGGGTAACGCTCCTTGTCCAGTTAGGGGTAACGCTCCTTGCCCAATTAAGGGTAACGCTCCTTGCCCAATTAGGGGTAACGCTCCATGTCCAGTTAGGGGTAACGCTCCATGTCCAGTTAGGGGTAACGCTCCTTGCCCAATTAAGGGTAACGCTCCTTGCCCAATTAGGGGTAACGCTCCTTGTCCAATTAGGGGTAACGCTCCTTGTCCAATTAGGGGTAACGCTCCTTCTAGCTCCGACAGTGCACACAGTACATACTCCTCCTTTACATACACACACACACACACACACATAGACACACAGACACACAGACACACATACACACAGAGACACACACATACAAACAGTCACACACACAGACACACAGACACACATACACACAGACACACATACACACAGACACACACACACACACATACAAACAGTCACACACATATAAACAGTCAAACACACACACACACATACAAACACACAGACACACATACACACAGACACACACACACACACAGACACACAGACACACATACACACAGACACACATACACACAGACACACACACACACACATACAAACAGTCACACACATATAAACAGTCACACACACACACACACATACAAACACACAGACACACATACACACAGACACACACACACACACAGACACACAGACACACATACACACATACACACAGAGACACACACATACAAACAGTCACACACACAGACACACAGACACACATACACACAGACACACATACACACAGACACACACACACTCACTTACAAACAGTCACACACACACACACACACACATACAAACACACAGACACACAGACACACAGACACACATACACACAGACACACACACACTCACATACAAACAGTCACACACACACACACATACAAACACACAGACACACATACACACAGACACACACACACTCACATACAAACAGTCACACACACACACACATACAAACACACAGACACACAGACACACAGACACACATACACACAGACACACACACACACACACATACAAACAGTCACACACATATAAACAGTCACACACACACACACACACATACAAACACACAGACACACATACACACAGACACACACACACACACAGACACACAGACACACATACACACATACACACAGAGACACACACATACAAACAGTCACACACACAGACACACAGACACACATACACACAGACACACATACACACAGACACACACACACTCACATACAAACAGTCACACACACACACACACACACACATACAAACACACAGACACACAGACACACAGACACACAGACACACAGACACACATACACACAGACACACACACACTCACATACAAACAGTCACACACACACACACATACAAACACACAGACACACAGACACACAGACACACAGACACACAGAGACACACAGACACACAGACACACACACAGTAAGTCCTGAAATTGCATGGTGAGCGAATTGAGGTGAATGAATTAACCCTGGCACTGTTTGCCTGGTTACCCTGACATGTATCTACCTGACACCTGTGTCTGACACAGTGACACATTGGCTGGTGTGTTGGTGCGTATTTGTATGTGTGTGTGTGTGTGTATGTGTGCTTGTGTGTTTGTGTGTGTTTGCGTGTGTGTGTGTGTGTGTGTGTGTCTGTTCGGTTATCTCTGATGCTTACAGACTCAGTGGGAGAATCAACAGGAAGTCAGTGGCATTGATCTCCGGGGCGGATGGATGGTGGGGTGGAGTACACGGGGTGATGAAAGGATCTGATTGGATCGCTCCACGTGTGTATGTTTGTGTGTGCTTGTCTGTGTGCATGCATGTGTGCGTGTGTGTGTGTGTATGTGCATGCTTGCATGTGTGAGGTGTGTGGATGTGTGTGTGTGTGTGTGTGTGTGTGTGAGGTGTATGTATGTGTGTGTGCGTGTGTGTGTGTGTGTGTGTGAGGTGCACGTGTGTGCGTGTGTGTGTGTGTGTATGTGTATGTGTGTGAGGTGCATGTGTGTGCGTGTGTGTGTGTGTGTGTGTATGTGTGTGTGTGTGAGGTGCATGTGTGATGGAGACATCATATAGCTCAATCGGAGGTTGTAGTGAATGACAGGTTGATTGAATGGCTCTGGATGCAGAACCAGGAGTCTTAAGCCAGCCTTACATTTCGAAAATCAAATCAAAGTTTATTGGTCGCATATTTGCAGATGTTATCGCAGATGCCGCAAATTGCTTATGTTTCTAGCTCCAACAGTGCAGTAATATCTAGCAATAATTATAACTATATAAACATAATCCAGATGAGCAATGACTAGAATACACTATAAAGTGGGTGATTTAATTCATTAATGTAAACATTATTGAAGTGGGTGAAACAGTATGTAAACATTATTAAAGTGACCCGTGTTCAGCGGCTTTATTGGCACAGGGCAGCAGTCTCTAAGGTGCAGGGTTGAGTAACCGGGTGGAGGCCGGCTAGAAACAGGGACTAAGTTCAGGGTACTGGGTGGAGGCCGGCTAGAAACAGGGACTAAGTTCAGGGTACTGGGTGGAGGCCGGCTAGAAACAGGGACTAAGTTCAGGGTACTGGGTGGAGGCCGGCTAGAAATAGGGACTAAGTTCAGGGTACTGGGTGGAGGCCGGCTAGAAACAGGGACTAAGTTCAGGGTACTGGGTGGAGGCCGGCTAGAAACAGGGACTAAGTTCAGGGTACTGGGTGGAGGCCGGCTAGAAACAGGGACTAAGTTCAGGGTACTGGGTGGAGGCCGGCTAGAAACAGGGACTAAGTTCAGGGTACTGGGTGGATGCCGGCTAGAAACAGGGACTAAGTTCAGGGTACTGGGTGGAGGCCGGCTAGAAACAGGGACTAAGTTCAGGGTACTGGGTGGAGGCCGGCTAGAAACAGGGACTAAGTTCAGGGTACTGGGTGGAGGCCGGCTAGAAACAGGGACTAAGTTCAGGGTACTGGGTGGAGGCCGGCTAGAAACAGGGACTAAGTTCAGGGTACTGGGTGGAGGCCGGCTAGAAACAGGGACTAAGTTCAGGGTACTGGGTGGAGGCCGGCTAGAAACAGGGACTAGTAGGGTACTGGGTGGGCCTACGAAGTTCAGGGTACTGGGTGGAGGCCGGCTAGAAACAGGGACTAAGTTCAGGGTACTGGGTGGAGGCCGGCTAGAAACAGGGATTAAGTTCAGGGTACCGGGTGGATGCCGGCTAGAAACAGGGACTAAGTTCAGGGTACTGGGTGGAGGCCGTCAAGTGATGGCTATTTCTCAGTCTCTCGGTCCCAACTTTTTTGCACCTGTACTGACCTCCTTCTGGATGATAGCGGGGTGAACAGGCCGTGGCTCAGGTGGCTGAGGTCCTTGATGATCTTCTTGGCCTTCCTGTGGCACCGGGTACTGTAGATGTCCTGGAGGGCAGGCAATGTTTCCCCGGTGATGCGTTGGGCAGCCGCACCACCCTCTGGAGAGCCCTGAATTTGCGGGCGGTACAGTTGCTATACCAGGCGGTGATACATCCTGTCTAAATCTGTACGACAGGATGCTCTCAATGGTGTATCTCCAGGAGTTCATGAGGGTTTTAGGTGCCAAGCCAAATTTCTTCAGCCTACTGAAGTTGAAGAGGTGCTGTTTGTGTGAATGGACCATTTCAGCTGTTGACCATCTCCACTTTGGCCCCCGTCGATGTGGATAGGGGCATTCTCTCTCTGCTGTCTCCTGTAGTCCACGATCAGCTCCTTTGTTTTGTTGACATTGAAAGAGAGGTTATTTCCCTGGCACCACTCCACCAGGGCTCTCACCTCTGCAGGCTCGTTGTTGTCTCATCGTTGTTGGTAAATCAGGCCTCTATATGGGGTCTTCAGCCAACTTGATGGTTGAGTTGGAGACATGTGTGGCTACGCAGTCATGGGTGAACAGGGAATACAGAAGGGGACAAAGCACGCACGCCTGAGGGACCCCTGTGTTGAAGATCAGTGAGGCGTAGGTGTTGCTGCCTACCATCACCACATGAAGTCCACTGTGATAAGCTTGGGCACTATGGTGTTGAAGGCTGTGCTGTAGTCAATGAATAGCATTCTTACATAGGTATTTCTCTGGCCCAGGTGGGATATTACAATTGCGTCATCCATGGATCGGTTGGGGCGATATGCGAATTGGGTCAAGGTAGAGGTTACGTGATCCTTAACTAGCCTCTCAAAGCACGTCATAGTCATTTAGTTTAGTTTTTTTACCTGATAACTTGACATAAAATAAAAATGTGTTGTGTGTCAAATCAAAATCAACATTGTATTTGTCACATGCGCCGAATACAACAGGTATACTATGAAATGCTTACTTACAAGCCCTTAACCAACAATGCAGTTTTAAGAAAAATAAGAGTTAAGAAAATATTTACGAAATAAACTAAAGTTTAAAAAAGTAACACCAAATAGCAATAATGTGTCTATACAGCGCATTTGGAAAGTATTCAGACCCATTGACTTTCTCCACATTCTGTTACATTACAGACTTATTTTTTTTTTTAAATGTCCTCATCAATCTACACACAATACCATATAATGACAAAGCAAAAACACATTATTAGAAATGTTAGTATCAGGAATCAAGGTGAGACCCAGATGCAGACTGTCGAATTAACAATGTTTATTGTAGCAACGGGGGCAGGCAAGACAGGTCAAGACAGGCAGGGATCGAAGAACCAGGGTAAGGCAAAGGTACCAAACGTCAGGCGGACTCAGGGTCAGCGACGGGCAGAATTCAGTTATCCAAAGGTGGAACAAAGGTACAGGACGGCAGGCAGGCTCAGGGTCAGGGACAGGCAGAGAGATCAGGCAGGTGGGTACAGGGTCAGGACAGTCAAAGGTCAAGAACCAGGAGGATGAGGAAAGAGAGGCTGGGAAACGATAGGAGCTGACAGGAAAAACACTGGTTAGCTTGAACGAACAAGACGAACTGGCAACAAACAGACAGAGAACACAGGTATAAATACACAGGGGATAATGGGAAGATGGGGAACACCTGGAGGGGGTGGAGACAATCACAAGGACAGGTGAACCAGATCAGGGCGTGACAGTTAAAAAATAATACAACTGAAATATCACATTTACATAAATATTCAGACCCATTACTCAGTACTTTGTTGAAGCACCATTGGCAGCGATTATAGCCTTGAGTCTTCTTGGGTATGACGATACAAGCTTTGCACACTTGTATTTGGGGAGTTTCTCCTATTCTTCTCTGCAGATCCTCTCAAGCTCTTTCAGGTTGGATGGGGAGTGTCACGGCACAGATATTTTCTGGTCTCTCCAGACATGTTCGATCGGGTTCAAGTCCGGGCTCTGGCTGGGCCACTCAAGGACATTCAGAGACTTGTCCCGAAGCCACTCCTGCGTTGTCTTGCCTGTGTGCTTAGGGTCGCTGTCAAGTTGGAAGGTGCACCTTCGCCCCAGTCTGAGGTCCTGAGGTCTCTCTGTACTTTGCTCCATTTATCTTTCTCTCGATCCTGACTAATCTCCCAATCCCTGCCGCTGAAAAACATCCCCACAGCATGATGGTGCCATCTCCATGACGCTTAGCTTTCACGCCAAAGAGTTCAATCTTGTCAGAGTCCTTTAGGTTCCTTTTGGCAAATTACAAGCGGCTGTCATGTGCCTTTTACAGAGGAGCGGCTTTCGTCTGGCCACTCTACCATAAAAGCCTGATTGGTGGAAGGTTCTCCAATCTCCACAGAGGAACTCTTGAGCTCTGTCAGAGCGACTATCGGGTTCTTGGTCACCTCCCTGACCAAGGCCCTTCTCCCCCAATTGCTCAGTTTGGCCGGACGGCCAACTGTAGGAAGAGTCTTGGTGGTTCCAAACTTGGTGGTTCTTGGGGGACCTTCAGTGCTACAGAAATGTTTTGGTACCATTCCCCAGAACTGTGCTCGGAGCTATACGGACAATTCCTTTAACCTCATGGCTTGGTTTTTGCTCTGACATGCACTGTCAACTGTGGAACCTTAGAAAGACAGGTGTGTGCCTTTCCAAATGATGTCCAATCAATTGCATTTACCACAGGTGGACTCCAGGTTGTAGAAACAGGATACATCTGAGCTCAATTTCGAGTCTCATAGCAAAGGGTCTGAATACTTATGTAAATATGGTATTTCTGTTTATTATTTTTAATACATTTGCAAAAAAAATTGTAAAACCTGTTTTCACTTTGTAATCATGGTGTATTGTGTGCAGATTGATTGGGAAAAATGCGATTTTATCAATTTTAGAATAAGGCTGTAACGTAACAACATGTGGAACAAGGTAAGGGATCTGAATACTTTCTGAATGCAGGGAATCAGGGAATACAGTCAATGTGAAGGGGTACATGCTAGTCGAGGTAATTGAGGTAATATGTACATGTATGTAGGGGTAAAGTGACTATGCATAGATAATAAACAGCGAGTAACAGCAGCGTAAAAAGGGGGTGAGGGTGGCGCTGGGGTTCAATGTAAATAATCCGGTAGCCATTTGATTAGATGTTCAGGAGTCGTATGGCTTGGGGGTAGAAGCTGTTAACCTTTCAGTGATACCCATCCCGGATCCGGGAGCATCCTCATCAAAAAAAAGCTGACTAGCATAGCCTAGCCTAACGGGACAGGGATATCATATAATATAATGAAATCACAAGTCCAATACAGGAAATGAAAGATAAACATCTTGTGAATCCATCATTTCCGATTTTTAAAATGTTTTACAGCGAAAACACAATATGTATTTATATTAGCTAACCACAATAGCCAAACACACAACGGCATGTTTTCACCATGTTTCCACCGCATAGGTAGTTTTCACAAAACCCAGAAATAGAGATAAAATGAATCACTAACCTTGAACAACTTCACCAGATGACAGTCTTATAACATCATGTTATACAATACATTTATGTTTTGTTCGAAAATGTGCATATTTAGAGCTGCAAATCGTGGTTATACATTGTGAATACGTAGCAACAATTCACCAGAATGTCCGGAGATATTTTGGACACTCACCTAATCTGACCTAATCTGACCAAAGAACTCATCATAAACTTTACATATTAATAATTGTTGTATGGCAAATGAAAGATACACTGGTTCTTAATGCAACCGCTGTGTTAGATTTTTTAAAATAACTTTACCACAACATACAGCATGCGTTATTGTGAGACAGCGCTCACCTATTCTCCGCCGTGTTGGAGTCAACATATTACACAGAAATACGAACAAACATCATAAATGTTGTCTTACTTTTGCTGTTCTTCCATCAGAATGTTGTGCAAGGAGTCCTAGGTCCAGAATAAATCGTTGTTTGGTTTTAGAATGTCCATTTCTTCTGTCGAATTAGCAACTTTGGCTAGCCATGTCGAGCTCACGTGTCCATCATCTCTTGACGCATGGAACGAAAAATTCCAAAATTCCCAATAAACGTTGAATAAACTGATCAAACTCGGTTGAAAAATCCTACTTTATGATGTTTTTCTCATATGTATCAAATAAAATCAGAGCCGGAGCAATTCGCCGTGTATACCGAACGCTTTTCAGAAGACAATGTGAGGTTCCCCCGCGCGCCGTCGAAAACTGACAAAAGAGCTGACCTGCCACTCCAAAATTCGGCCTCACATCAAGCTAGACACCCCATTCAACCTTCTACTGCCTGTTGACATCTAGTGGAAGACGTATGAAGTGCATACAGATCCATAAATAAAAGCCAGTTGAATAGGCAGGCCCTGACACAGAGCCTCGTTTTCAGATTTTTCACTTCCTGTCTGGAAGTTTGCTGCCAAATGAGTTCTGTTTTACTCACAGATATAATTCAAACAGTTTTAGAAACGTCAGAGTGTTTTCTATCCAATAGTAATAATAATATGCATAATATGCATATTGTATGATCTAGAACAGAGTATGAGGCCGTTTAATTTGGGCACGATTTTTTCCAAAGTGAAAACAGCGCCCCCCTATTCACAAGAAGTTTTAAGGAGCCTTTTGGACCTAGACTTGGTTCTCCGGTATCACCTGCCGTGAGGTAGCAGAGAGAACAGTCTATGACTAAGGTGGCTGGAGTCTTTGGACATGTTTAGGGCCTTCCTCTGACACCGCCTGGTCTAGAGGTCCTGGATGAACTGCAAAACTTTTTTGAGGATCTAAGGACCCATGCCAAATCTTTTCAGTCTCTTGATGGGGAATTGGCGTTGTCGTGCCCTTTTCACGACTGTCTTGGTGTGTTTGGACACATGATGGTGATGTGGACACCAAGGAACTTGAAGCTCTCGACCTGCTCCACTACAGCCCCGTCGAAGAGAATGGGGAAGTGCTCGGTCCTCTTTTTCCTGTACTCCATGATCATCTCCTTTGTCTTGATCATGTTGAGGGAGAGGTTGTTGCCCTGGCGCCACCCGGCCAGGTCTCAGCGTGGAAGATGTGTTGTTCCCTACTCTTACCACCTGGGGAGGCCCGTCCGGAAGTTACAGACATTTCCTTTAGGCCGGATATGGACTCATTCAATATCCTGAGATATGTGACATCCTATTTTCTCTCTTCCGGTGGACAGATACTGACTGCAGACAACGCATATCTGTGTTCTCTTAGTGTGACGACTCTCCCACTCTGTCTGCAATATTCTCTTTGCTCTTGTCCCCTTATTAGGATGCCGGTGGGTGGAGTTGGGAGGGTCGTCAGCTACATGGGAAACACCTGGGTGTGTTCCAGGATAAATAGACCTCTTCCACATTCATTGAGGAGACTCTCTCCATTCAGACACAGGCAGATTTTGGTATTGTTGTGGCTATTTGGTTTGTTTGCGTTGGCACCCTTCAACACTCCTAATTATCACATGTATACACGCAACCACTCTACTGACTACTGACTACACACACACCATTGTTAATTGTATTTACTTCGCTTCAGTTAATAAATATATTTTGTTATTCTTTATCTCCATATTGTCTCCCTTTTGTTACGGGCTTTGAGCCGGTTCGTGACATTAGCATATTGAAGAAAATAAGCTATATTATTTCCAGATATGCTTCTCTTGGCTGAGGTCCATATACCACCTGGGGGCGGCCAGTTAGGAAGTCCAGGATCCAGTTGCAGAGGGAGGTGTTTCGTCACAGGGTCCTTAGCTTAGTGATGAGCGTTGAGGGCACTATGGTGTTGAACGCTGAGCTGTAGTCAATGAACAGCATTCTTACGTAGGCGTTCCTTTTGTCCAGGTGGGAAAGGTCAGTGTGGAGTGCAATAGAGATTGCGTCATCTGTGGTTCTGTTGGGGCGGTATGCGAAATTGAGTGGGTCTAGGGTTTCTGGGATGATGGTGTTGAAATGAGCCATGACCAGCCGTTCAAAGCACTTCATGGCTACAGACATGAGCGCTACGGTTGGTAGTCATAGTCAAATATGTAGTCAAATAGAAGTCAGTTCTATTCGTGATGCAGATCGCGCTGCAAGTCCTGCCTCTCCCATCTCCTCATTGGTTTATAGAAGCAGGTACCCACGTGCCATCTCCTCATTGGTTATACCCACGTGGGTGACTGAAAGACGAACGAGGTCAATGGCGGTAATACACCTAATTTATGAAAGTTGCCAATCGCAATATAAAGTCAAGAGAAGAAAAAGCCTAGAAGGAGGAGAGATGACTAGAAACGATTCGGTTGAACGTTTTATGTGTGGATTAATTGTCGGAGTAGAGGACCTTGTGCATTTCAGGTAAAGTAACAATTCAATGTTTATATCCCAGGACAAATTAACTAGCAACAGCAAGCTAGCTAAACACGACAAATTAGCTAGCAAGTGCAAGCTAGCTAGCTAAATTGACATAAATGTTTAATGCTTTTCGACCTGTCCCCAAATTAATGTAATTGGTTCAGAGTTTTAATTTTAATTTTAACCTTCTTGTCGTGATCGCGTTTGGTGTGCGGGGACAAAATAAATGCATGCACGATGGCGCACGATGGCGCACGATGGCGCACGATGGCGCATGCGCACGATGGCGCATGCGCACAGACGGTTTGGGTTCAGTCAGGGAAAGGTTGAAAATGTCAGTGAAGATACTTGCCAGTTGGTCAGCGAATTCTCTGAGTACACATCCTGGTAATCCTCCTGGCCCTGCGGCCTTGTGAATGTTGACCTGTTTAAAGAGCTTACTCACATCTGCTACGGAGAGCGCGCATAGAAGTAATTTAGCTCGTCCGGTAGGTTTGTGTCACTGGGCAGCTCACTGCTGGGCTTCCCTTTGTAGTCTGTAATAGTTTGCAAGACCTGCCACATCTGACAAGCGTCAGAGCCGGTGTAGGTTTCAATCTTAGTCCTGTATTGATGGTTCGTCGTAGGGCATAGCAGTATTTCTTATAAGCGTCCGGGTTAGAGCCCGCACCTTGAAACCGGCAGCTCTACCTATTAGCTCAGTGCGGATGTTGCCTGTAATCTATGGCTTCTGGTTGGGGTATGTACGTACGGTCACTGTGGGGACAAGATCATTGATGCACTTATTGAGGAAGCCGGTGACTGATGTAGTAAACTCCTCAATGCCATCGGATGAATCCTGGAACATATTTCAGTCTGTGCTAGCAAAACAGTCCTGTAGCTTAGCATCTGCGTCATCTGTCCACTTCCGTATTGAGCGAGTCACTGGTACTTCCTGCTTTTATTTTTGCTTGTAAGCAGGAATCAAGAGGATAGCGTTATGGTCAGATTTGCCAAATGGACGGTGAGGGAGAGCTTTGTACGCTTCTCTGTGTGTGGAGTAAAGATGGTCTAGAGTTTTTTTCCCTCTGGTTGCACATGTGACATGCTGGTAGAAATGAGGTAAAACGGATTTAAGTTTTCCTGCATTAAAGTCCCCGGCCACTAGGAGACACCACCTCTGGATGAGTATGTTCTTGTTTGCCTATGGCCTTGTACAGCTCGTTGAGTGCGGTGTTAGCATCGGTTTGTGGTGGTAAATAGACAGCTGCGTAAAATAGAGATGAAAATTGTATTGGTAAGAAGTATGGTCTACAGTTATCGTGAGATACTCTATCTCAGACGAGCAAAACCTTGAGACTTCTTTAATATTAGATTTCACGCACCAGCCATTATTGACAAATAGACACAAACCACCACCCATTGTCTTCCCGAAAGGAAGCTGTTCTGTCTTGCCCATGCATGGAAAACCCCGTCAACTGTATATTATCAATGTCGTCGTTCAGCCACGACTCGGTGAAACATAAGATGTTACAGTTTTTTTATGTTCCGTTAGTAGTATAGTCTCGAACGGAGCTTATCCAGTTTATTATCCAATGATTGCACGTTGACAAATAGGACAGATGGTAGAGGAGGGTTACCCGATCACCGAAGAACTCTCACATGACAGCCAGATCTGCGTTCGCTGTATCTCTTCTTAATGACGGGGCCTGGTCCGGTATCAGCAGTAAATACCGTCTCTTCATTCACTGTGTAGTTATTGCCACCAGAGGAAGAACTTCAATGGTAAGCGATTTATTTTATTGTTATTTCTGACATTCGTGACGCTAATGCTTGGTTGGAAAATGCTAGCAATACTTGTGTGTGTGGGGCGCCGTCTTCAGAAAATCGCATGTTTGTTTTTGCAGTAAAACCTTTTTGAAATCTGACCCAGCGGCTGGATTAACAAGACGTTCATCTTTTAAATGATGTAAGATACATGTATTTACAAGCATGTTTAATACAACGAATGGTGTGTATTTAAAATGTTAGCTCTCTGCAGTTTCACCGGATGTTGGCCTGGTGGGACGTTAGCGTCTCACCTACCCTAGAGAAGTTCATGCTAATGACGGGGCTTTGGGCCTGGTCCGGTATCAGCAGTAAATACTTTGCGTGCGACTCGTTGAAGAAAAAATCTTGGTCCAGTTCGAGGTGAGTAATCGTTGTTCTGATGTCCAGAAGCTCTTTTCGGTCAACAGAGACGGTGGCAGAAACATTATGTACAAAATAAGTAAACAACGAAAATAGCACAATTGGTTAGAAGCCCGTAAAACATCAGGCATCCCCTACGGTTTGTGTGTGTGTGCATGCGTGCGTGCGTGCGTGCGTGCGTGTGTGCGTGCGTGCGTGTGTGTGTGTGTGTGTGTGTGTGTGTGTGTGCGTCCGTGCATCCGTGCATGTGTGTCCGTGCATGTGTGTGCATGGCTGTGTCTGAACTCAGTCAGAAATAAAAAATTAATTTATATTTTCCCATGTCATTCCATATAACTTTAGATTAATTTCGGTCAGATAAATTGCAACATATGTTATCCCAACATGTTCCAAATCATTTCAAACAACACATAATAGGTTATCTACAGCCTACAAGACAGGACGTTGAAATAAGCATTCTGGGATGAGGTTGTCACTTTGAGTTCTCTATGGATTCATCAAAGGATGACCATGTAGGGAGTGGTATTTGGTTGCGGCATGAATGAGCAAGCAATGGTTAGGTGACACTTCCCATCTCAGAGAGCTTTACTGACACCATGTGGACAAACAGCAGATCTCATTATATAAAAACGTGACTCATTTTTTTTTTTTTAAGAGGAAACGTTCGTTTTTGAATATGATAGAACTACTATTCGAATCCCAGCAACTATTTAGCGTCATTCAGTGCGCCAAATCCTAATCAATGAATTAATTAATCTATTTTCTAATTCCACATGCCCATAGGCCTAGTGTTTAGGCCACCTAGTCTGAAAATTATCAAGATATTCTTTCAAGATAATTTTTGGTAGTTTATTTACATTTTAATGGTATGCAATTGTTCTCCGACAAAACCAGATCAAATATAATAGTCATAAAGAGATATTTTGACTCGCCAGCGGTCGTAACCATGTTTTTATTAGGCTATTGTTGGTGTCTGGCGCCGCTTGCTGGACAAAACCAGTAACACAGGCAGATAGGGAAGAGAATTACAGCCACTGACAACACCGCACAGCATGGTATGTTCCTTACGTAATTTAACGTTTATCAGCAGTGACCCGGTGGAAGGAGCCTACCACGATTGGAAGTATGGAACAGGAAGTGACTTATATGAATTGTGTTGTGGTGGAAGTAACCTACCACGATTTTAAGCATTGTACAGGAAGTGACTTATATGAATTGTGTTGTGTGAGGAGAGATAACTTGTTGTTGAAGTTGTGTGAGTGTGAAACAACAGTTTCTTTGAATTAAGTAGTTAAAAAAAAAAATCATCAATGAGGTTGATAGGGCTCATGAGGAATAAATAATCAAATCATAGCAGGTCATTTAAAAACTAAAATGGCAAAGTTACCTTCACTGTTACAGTCTCTAGGCTATAAGAGCTATTCCTGGGGTTACCTTATATAAACAAACAATATGATGATGATAATGAGTATTATTATTAGAGGTAGTATTATAATGTCATTACAATATCATTACAATGTTATTTGTGTTGCAATTTTAGTTTACCTGTTGATGAAGATGAGGAGGGAAAAAGGGGATGACAATGAGGACGTTGAGGAAGATGATTATGTCAATCAATATGTTAGTTGACCTTAGTCATTAACTTCCTGTATGCTTTAATTGTTATGACTTACAGTGGCACATAAAGAAGTTAGGTTTATAACAAATGCCAGCTATACTGAGGAAGATCCGTTCCTTGGTGAACAGCTCTGTCTGTCTGTGTAAGGAGTACCGTACCGCTCCACGCATGCGCCGTGTAGCCTCCGTTCGCGTCGGTAAGGGTGTCGAGCCCAGCTCGCGCTGGAACACGGCAACAGCGAATATATACAGTATTTTTACATATTAAAAAAAAAAATCATTAAAAGAAACGGATGTGCCTCCGAAAACGAAACGGATACCGTCCACCTGATCATTTTAATGCAAAAAATTGTAAGTATTATTAAATAATAGCCATGTCAAGTAAATTGGTTTTTAGTTTGCCAGTCAATGGTGGGTTTTTCCCATTTTGAAAAAGGTCCGTGATTCCTAGGCTACTGCTGAAGAGAAAAGGGTTGTCTTGAAGAAACAAACCCTGTAACGGTTTCCCCAAAAAACCTGTAAAACAACATTTAGTATTTGGATCATGTTTTCGACAACACGTTATACACGGAATACAGCTTTCCTGGAAATAGAGTAGCGATATGTCTTTCGATACAATAACCACTGTGCTTCTCATTCGAAACTGACTGAGGAAGAGAGCTAGGTAGGGAAATACTGCTATTGCCGCTTATTTTTTGTCGCTTGTTTCACTGCTTAATTTCTATTAGTAGAATGCTCTGCTCTGGATCCATATTAGTACAATATGGAGATGTCAGTCTGTTCAAATTTGCTCGGCTATGATTTTTCTCTCTCTCTCTCTCTCGGTACCACTGATAGGATTTATTTGTCATCATTATGACTAGCATAAACATGTGCACAGCCTGCTAACTGTAATATTGAAAGCAGATCATTTGAGCACCCAAGTTAGATGTTTCCTTGGTTTCTGTAAACCCCACAGGAGCGGAAGAAGGATCCGACGGGGTATATAGTGCAGACGGTTTTTGTATTTGTCATATTTGTCCAATTCGTAAATGTGTCAGTTCTCCTCACGCAATATAATAGACTATGAGAGAGTGAGGTTTTATGATTTTTCTATGCCAAATCGTGATGCTTTTCTCAGCTTAGCCAAACAAGTTATTCTTATGGGTTAGTGTCCTTTAGTGTGTGATATGTAGCCTACCGGTAGTGGGGGGGGGGGGGGGGGGGGGGGGTACAATACATGTATTTTTCTCAAGTCGATCATCTAGGTCTAGGAAGTGCAAATTGAAAAGATCATCATTGACCGTTGGGAAGTTTGTTTTTGTCAGATATCCGATTGATAGGCCTAGATATCATCTGTGTTGCAGGTAACAACATAAATAATAGTATTTTAACCCTCATATTGTTCGTTTAGCCGCGTGTGAATCATTTACGAGGAGGATATGTGACTGTCTGCCTACACCTTTCCTCCCAAACTCGTCGTGTAGTAAAGCGCGTTCGTGACTCATGCACGAGACGTTCGATTGAATGAATTTGTTGTGAGCGGCGCCCGGTAAGCGCGTCCCCGTGGAGCGGAGGAAGGTGAGGGAGGCGGGCCACCGGTGTCGCGTGGCGGCGAAGCGCTTTGAAACATGTTTCGTGCGTACCAATCTCCTGAGGACGCGCTTCTGAATATGAGGGGGATACGAAGCAAAGCTTGCAAACTGCATTTTGGGCACACAGATCAGACCAAACCCCATGGATTGCAATGAAAACATCTTTAAGTCAGTCAAAATCAATCTACATGTTCTAGTTTTTTTTTTTTATGACTGAAATGTCTGATATGCATCCTGGAGTTTGCCACACATGATTAATAACAGAAATCAAGAGTTCCCTAAAGCCTTTTCTGTTATTTTGAGAGATTGCTCCGAGAGAGGATTCTATTGTAGGCTGGGAGAAAAGAGCAACATAGAGAGCAGTGCAGCAGAAACATCTGACATGAGAGGATATGCACTGAGGAGCCCAAAAACAGACATTATGTTAACATATGACATGAACATGGAGGTGTTTTGGGGAAATTGATAGACTCAGATACGCACAAAAAAAGCATATTTCTCTAAAATTGTATGAACACATTTAATTACATCCCTGTTAGTGAGCATTTCTCCTTTGCCAAGATAATCCATCCAATTGCCAGGTGTGGCATATCAAGAAGCTGATTAAACAGCATGAACATTACACAGGTGCACCTTGTGCTGGGGGGGCAATAAAAGGCCTCTCTAAAATGTGCAGTTTTATCACACAACACAATGCCACAGATGTCTCAAGTTTTGAGGGAGCGTGCAATTGGCTTGCTGAATGCAGGAATGTCCACCAGAGCTGTTGCCAGAGAATTTAATGTTAAATTCTCTACCATAAGCCGTCGTTTTAGAGAATTTGGCAGTACGTCCAACCGGCCTCACACCTGCAGACCATGTTTAACCACACCATCCCAGGTACTCCACATCCGGCTTCTTCACCTGCAGGATCGTCTGAGACCAGCCACTCGGACAGCTGATAAAACTGCCAGAAACCGTCTCAGGGAAGCTAATCTGCGTGCTCGTCATCCTCGCCAGGGTCTTGACTTGACTGCAGTTCAGCGTCGTAACCGACTTCAGTGAGCAACATGCTCACCTTCGATGCTATTTGCGGATGAATCCTGGTTTCAACTGTACCCGGGCAGATGGCAGACAGGGTGTATAGCGTTGTGTGGGTGAGAGGTTTGCTGATGTCACCGTTGTGAACAGAGTGCCCCATGGTGGTGGTGGTGTTATGGTATGGGTATAAGCTACAGACAACGAACACAATTGCATTTTATCGATGGCAATTTGAATGCACAGAGATACCGTGATGACATCCTGAGGCCCATTGTCGTGCCATTCATCTGCCACCAACACCTCATGTTTCAGCATGATAATGCACGGCCCCATGTCGTAAGGATCTGTACACAATTCCTGGATGCTGAAAATGTCCCAGTTCTTCCATGGCCTGCATACTCACCAGACATGTCACCCATTGAGCATGTTTGGGATGCTCTGGATCGACGTGTAAGACAGAGTGTTCCAGTTCCTGTCAATATCAAGCAACTTCTTACAGCCATTGAAGAGGAGTGGGACAACATTCCACAGGCCACAATCAACAGCCTGATCAACTCTATGTGAAAGAGATGTGTCGCCCTGCTTGAGGCAAATGTTTGTCACACCAGATACTGACTGGTTTTCTAACTTTAAGGGTGTCTGTGACCAACAGATGTATATCTGTATTCCCAGTCATGTGAAATCCATAGATTAGGACCTAATGAATGTATTTCAATTGACTGATTTCCTCGTATGAACTGCAACATGTTCCAGTTGCATGTTCCGTTTCTAGTGTAGATAAAGGCCCAAATGGAACACTATTTCCTATATAGTGCAATACTACCCATAGGGCCATGGTTAATAGTAGTGCACTATGTAGGGAATAAGGTTCCATTTTGGGATGCGAAAAAAGTATTTATCTGATACTAAGTGGTGTCGAAAGTATCTTCCACTTGCAAAAGGGGATCCCTGGTCTTCCACTTGCAAAAGGGGATCCCTGGTCTTCCACTTGCAAAAGGGGATCCCTGGTCTTCCACTTGCAAAAGGGGATCCCTGGTCTTCCACTTACAAAAGGGGATCCCTGGTCTTCCACTTACAAAAAGGGATCCCTGGTCTTCCACTTACAAAAGGGGATCCCTGGTCTTCCACTTACAAAAGTGGATCCCTGGGCAGTGAGAAAAGTGAAAGGCTATACTATAGACTACTATTACTGCAACAAGATAAATCCGGTGTATAGTTTCCTCAGTCCAAGAGAATAGAAGGAGAAAGGAAGGCTAGATCCACTAGAGAATAGAAGGAGGACCGATACACACCAAGGCTAGATCCACTAGAGAATAGAAGGAGGACGGATACACACCAAGGCTAGATCCACTAGAGAATAGAAGGAGGACGGATACACACCAAGGCTAGATCCACTACAGAATAGAAGGAGGACAGATACACACCAAGGCTAGATCCACTACAGAATAGGAGGACGGATACACACCAAGGCTAGATCCACTAGAGAATAGAAGGAGGACAGATACACACCAAGGCTAGATCCACTAGAGAATAGGAGGACGGATACACACCAAGGCTAGATACACTAGAGAATAGAAGGAGGACAGATACACACCAAGGCTAGATCCACTAGAGAATAGAAGGAGGACAGATACACACCAAGGCTAGATCCACTAGAGAATAGGAGGAGGACGGATACACACCAAGGCTAGATCCACTAGAGAATAGAAGGAGGACAGATACACACCAAGGCTAGATCCACTAGAGAATAGAAGGAGGACAGATACACACCAAGGCTAGATCCACTAGAGAATAGAAGGAGGACAGATACACACCAAGGCTAGATCCACTAGAGAATAGAAGGAGGACAGATACACACCAAGGCTAGATCCACTAGAGAATAGGAGGACGGATACACACCAAGGCTAGATCCACTAGAGAATAGAAGGAGGACGGATACACACCAAGGCTAGATACACTAGAGAATAGAAGGAGGACAGATACACACCAAGGCTAGATCCACTAGAGAATAGAAGGAGGACAGATACACACCAAGGCTAGATCCACTAGAGAATAGAAGGAGGACAGATACACACCAAGGCTAGATCCACTAGAGAATAGAAGGAGGACAGATACACACCAAGGCTAGATCCACTAGAGAATAGAAGGAGGACAGATACACACCAAGGCTAGATCCACTAGAGAATAGAAGGAGGACGGATACACACCAAGGCTAGATACACTAGAGAATAGAAGGAGGACAGATACACACCAAGGCTAGATCCACTAGAGAATAGAAGGAGGACAGATACACACCAAGGCTAGATCCACTAGAGAATAGAAGGAGGACAGATACACACCAAGGCTAGATCCACTAGAGAATAGCCCATTACTCTGTTCTGACCTTGTCAGTCAGCCTCAGGGCAGGTCAAGTCAGTTTAGGTAACGGGCTTGGGGCAGAGCGGAGTTCGCCAAAAAATAAGATTCCTATTTTTTCCGCCCCGGCTTTCGAGTGCACGATCACTACGCCTGGATAAAATAACGCCCCCCATTGAAAATTAATGGAAAACTCTGCCCCCATTGAAAATTAACGGGGCAACTCTGCCCTTAATGCCCTTAAGTCCATTAGAGGAGGAGTGGCCTAGCCTGGAATCCACACTGAATATTAATCCAATTTCACTAATGTTTCACTTCAGTGAAGGTGTATTTACTTAGTTACTTATAGGCTTAAATACTTTGTATTTAAAGGAGGGGTGAAAGTAAGTTGGAACAGTCCAGTACGGCTTCCCCTGCAAAATAAATAGTGAAACATAAGCCTATCACAATAACTAAAACGTAGATTACAAGAAAACTGTAGGCTATTACACTTATCTATCATTACCGAATGCCTGTCGCATTAAAAATGAGCGACTGAACAAAAGGTGTGGTTCAATTACATTATGCCAAGGCAGAGTCGCCGAGACCGAGACCGAGACGCGTGCGGACAGCAGTGTACTCATCAGTTCAGGTTACGAGACTTGTGTAGGCATAATGAACGACAATCACAATCATTCAGAACACTTCCGGGTGTTTTGTAAGTCACGTCTCTTGGATGTTGGAATTATTTCAGAGTGGAGTAGTTTAATAGTTGGATTAGTAGCTTAAGTCTGGACACCGATTGGCGCCGGAATAGGACCGCCATGTGCTGAAGCGCGTTAAAATTGTTTGTCCCCGGATGCAACACTCACTACCGAGTTCCAAACTGCCTCACACCTAGCCTACTGTAATAGCAACTCCTACTGTAATAGCAGTAAAATGACAGACCACAATGTTAATGATGTCTCTGGAACAGCGTTGGAGAATTATGATTTATTTAATTCGGCATCTTGATAGAATGTGAATGTGTGTTAGGAAACCTATTGTGACCGCCTAAACGTTTCTTTCGGCGTCATAAAAGATGACAGTTATTTAATTTTCAAACACATCAAATATGCATGGTGATTCATTGATCATTCTATCGTTTGATGACATAATTTTGGTGACCAAGGTTTTATTTAGTGTTCTAAACGAGGATGATATAATGACAGAAGAGAAGCCGTAGGTGAACTATATATATACAAAAGTATGTGGACACCCCTTCAAACGAGTGGATTCCGGCTATTTAAGCCACAATAGTTGCTGACAGGTGTGTAAAATAAAATACACAGCCATGCAATCTCCATAGACAAATTGTCAGTAGAATGGCCGTACTGAAGAGCTCAGTGACTCTCAACGTGACACCGTCATAGGATGCCACCTTTCCAAAAAGTCAGTTTGTCATATTTTGCCCTGCTAGAGCTGCCCCGGTCAACTGTAAGTGCTGTTATTGTGTGATATAAACGTCTAGGAGCAACAACGGATCAGCAGCGAAGTGGTAGGCCAAACAAGCTCACCTACCAAGCTCAAAGAATAGGACCGCCAAGTGCTTTCAACTCTTAATTATCGGCTATGAAAAGCCAACTGACATTTATTCCTGATTATTATTTGACCATGCTTGTCATTTATGAACATTTTGAACATCTTGGCCATGTTCTGTTATAATCTCCACCCGGCACAGCCAGAAGAGGACTGGCCACCCCTCATAGCCTGGTTCCTCTCTAGGTTTCTTCCTAGGTTTTGTCCTTTCTAGGGAGTTTTTCCTAGCCACCGTGCTTCTACACCTGCATTGCTTGCTGTTTGGGGTTTTAGGCTGGGTTTCTGTACAGCACTTCGAGATATTAGCTGATGTACGAAGGGCTATATAAAATAAACTTGATTGATTGATTGATTGAAGTGCTGAAGCGCGTTAAAATTGTCTGTTCCCAGATGCAACACTCACTACGAGTTCCAAACTGCCTCTGGAAGCAATGTCAGCACAAGAACTGTTCGTCGGGAATTTCATGGGTTTCCATGGCCGAACAGACCGCACACAAGCCTAAGATCACCATGCCAATGCCAAGCGTCGGCTGTGGTGGTGTAAAGCTCGCCGCCATTGGACTTTGGACCAGTGGAAACGCATTTTCTGGCGTGATGAATCACCATCTGGCGGTTCGATGGACGAATCTGGGTTTGTCGGATGCCAGGAGAACGCTACCTGCCCCAATGCATATTGCCGACTGTAAAGTTTGGTGGAGGAGGAATAATGGTCTGGGGATGTTTTTCATGGTTCGGGCTAGGCCCCTCAGTTCCAGTGAAGGGAAATCTTAACACTACAGCATACCATGACATTCTAGATGATTCTGTGCTTCCAACTTTGTGGCAACAGTTTGGAGAAGGCCCTTTCCTTTTTCTGGATGACAATGCCCCCGTGCACAAAGTAAGGTCCATACAGAATTGGTTTGTCGAGATAGTTGTGGAAGAACTTGACTGGCCCATCGAACACCTTTGGGATGAATTGGAACGCCGACTGTGAGCCAGGCCTAATCGCCCCCAACATCAATGCCCGACCTCACTAATGCTCTTGTGGCTGAATTGAAGCAAGTCCCCGCAGCAATGTTCCAACATCTAGTGGAAAGCCTTCCCAGAAGAGTGGTGGCTGTTATAGCAGCAATGTTCCAACATCTAGTGGAAAGCCTTCCCAGAAGAGTGGAGGCTGTTACAGCAGCAATGTTCCAACATCTAGTGGAAAGCCTTCCCAGAAGAGTGGAGGCTGTTATAGCAGCAAAGGGGGAACCCTGTCAGTACCCTATACCTCTGTCAGTACATCAGAGAGAAACGGGATATCAGTGTAAATCAGAGCGAAGCAGGATATCAGTGTGACTCAGAGAGAACCAGGATATCAGTGTGACTCAGAGAGAAACAGGATATCAGTGTGACAGCGCGTCCTCCTCCAGAGGAAGTATGTGACTCATTCATGTCACTCTGCAGAAAGATATCTTGCTCTGTTCTCCTATTGTCAGGCCACATCCTCAGCCTCTGTCTCAACCTGTCTGTCTCAACCTGTCTGTCTCAACCTGTCTGTCTCAACCTGTCTGTCTCAACCTTACTATAGTCTAGATATGGTGCCTGTCTGTCTCAACCTTACTATAGTCTAGATATGGTGCCTGTCTGTCTCAACCTTACTATAGTCTAGATTTGGTGCCTGTCTGTCTCAACCTTACTATAGTCTAGATATGGTGCCTCTCTGTCTCAGTCTGACTGTAGAGTAGATATGGTGCCTGTCTGTCTCAGTCTGACTGTAGGGTAGATATGGTGCCTGTCTGTCTCAGTCAGACTGTAGGGTAGATATGGTGCCTGTCTGTCTCAGTCAGACTGTAGGGTAGATATGGTGCATGTCTGTCTCAGTCAGACTGTAGGGTAGATATGGTGCCTGTCTGTCTCAGTCAGACTGTAGGGTAGATATGGTGCCTGTCTGTCTCAGTCTGACTGTAGAGTAGATATGGTGCCTGTCTGTCTCAGTCTGACAGTAGAGTAGATATGGTGCCTGTCTGTCTCAGTCTGACTGTAGGGTAGATATGGTGCCTGTCTGTCTCAGTTGGCAATGGTGTAGCGCTAACAACGTCAATCGTGGGTTCAATTCCCACAGGGATCACTTGCACTAAAAGTGTAAGAGCTGTATTTGTGGGTGGTGAGTAGAGTGGTCATGCAGCTATAGATACTGGATCTCATCATCACACCTGAACTTTTACACTTTTCTCGTTTCCAAAATGAACAATAAGTAATAATAACCACTACAGACCCAGTTACATCAGAGTACCGTTCGCGCCTTCTGCTTCAAGCCCTGATACTGTTTTTCCATGGACAGTTTGATCCCATTGCACTCTATTCCTCTGTCCTCTCTTTCTCCATCTGTCTTCCACTCTATTCCTCTGTCCTCTCTTTCTCCATCTGTATTCTACTCTATTCCTCTGTCCTCTCTTTCTCCATCTGTCTTCCACTCTATTCCTCTGTCCTCTCTTTCTCCATCTGTCTTCTACTCTATTCCTCTGTCTTCTCTTTCTCCATCTGTCTTCCACTCTATTCCTCTGTCTTCTCTTTCTCCATCTGTATTCTACTCTATTCCTCTGTCCTCTCTTTCTCCATCTGTCTTCCACTCTATTCCTCTGTCCTCTCTTTCTCCATCTGTCTTCTACTCTATTCCTCTGTCTTCTCTTTCTCCATCTGTCTTCTACTCTATTCCTCTGTCCTCTCTTTCCCCATCTGTCTTCCACTATTCCTCTGTCCTCTCTTTCTCCATCTGTCTTCTACTCTATTCCTCTGTCTTCTCTTTCTCCATCTGTCTTCTACTCTATTCCTCTGTCCTCTCTTTCCCCATCTGTCTTCCACTATTCCTCTGTCCTCTCTTCCTCCATCTGTATTCTACTCTATTCCTCTGTCCTCTCTTTCTCCATCTGTCTTCCACTCTATTCCTCTGTCCTCTCTTTCTCCATCTGTCTTCTACTCTATTCCTCTGTCCTCTCTTTCTCCATCTGTCTTCTACTCTATTCCTCTGTCCTCTCTTTCCCCATCTGTCTTCCACTATTCCTCTGTCCTCTCTTCCTCCATCTGTATTCCACTCTATTCCTCTGTCCTCTCTTTCTACATCTGTCTGCCACTATTCCTCTGTCCTCTCTTTCTCCATCTGTCTTCTACTCTATTCCTCTGTCCTCTCTTTCTCCATCTGTCTGCCACTATTCCTCTTTTTTGGGTTCCCCCTTTCCTTCCCTCTCTCCTCCCTCCCTCCCTCCCTCTCCTGTTCTTCGGTTTCTTAAAGGGGAAGAAGGGACATAGAGCAGAGTCCTGCACGGGTGCTTTTTCTCTAGCCGCATCCGCCACATCAAGCCTGAGCCCTACCCGATATCCGACATCAGGACAGATGGACAGTTGGGTTGTTGGGATTACCCAAACATGGGTTAATTTAACCATCAGTTTGGTATTTTTTATTCTCATGCTGGGTTGACCTAGCAGCTGGGTCTTTTTTAATGTAATCCTAATCTCACATAAAATGTTATTGGTCACATACGCATGGTTAGCAGATGTTATTGCAAGTGTAGCGAAATTCTTGTGCTTCTAGTTCCCGACAGTGCAGCAATATCTAACATGTAATCTAACAATTCCACCTTGAGATAGAAGCTGTTTTTCAGTCTCTCGGTCCCTGCTTTGATGCACCTGTACTGACCTCGCCTTCTGGATGATAGCGGGGTGAACAGGCAGTGGCTTGGGTGGTTGTTGTCCTTGATTATCTTTTTGGCCTTCCTGTGACATCGGGTGCTGTAGATGTCCTGGAAGGCAGGTAGTTTGCCCCCGGTGATGCGTTGTGCAGACCTCACTACCCTCTAGAGAGCCTTACGGTTGTGGGCGGAGCAGTTGCCTTACCAGGCGGTGATACAACCCGACAGGATGCTCTCAATTGTGCATCTGTAAAAGTTTGTGAGGGTTTTAGGTGACAAGCCAAATTTCTTCAGCCTCCTGAGGTTGAAGAAGGCGCTGTCTGTGTGGGTCCACCCACACAGTCCACCCACACTGTCTGTGTGGGTGGACCATTTCACGAACTGAAAGGTTCCTGGTTCAAATCCCCGAACTGACTAGGTAAAAAAGATGTCAATGTGCCCTTGAGCCAGGCACTGAATCCTAATGGCTACTGTAAGTAGACTCTGGATAATAATGTCTCCTAAATGGTAAAAATGGAATGAAGAACTATAGACTTATTTTCACAATGCAACACGGTACATTGACAACTCAAATCGCAAACTACCAGCTACACAGATTCAAACTAGATACGGCCTGCGTATGGTTTAAATGAACGAAAGCCTGAATTAATGCAATAATTAACTTATAATTAACAGAATTATTGTAAACAAATACCTGCTAGCACTTTTTTGCAGGTTGTGTATCCATTCTACCGGGATGTTGTTTTCCTTGTCCAAAATCCTTCCCAAACTGGGGATTTCACTCACGCAACACCTTTTTCTACCATGGTTGTTCCCCGCATCGTAACCTTTCTTGGTATTTCTCCTGTTACGTTAGCCGTTTTCACGTGCGCTAGGAGTCCGGGAAAATAAATGTATTGTCACGTGGCGGAAGGGACCAAATTAGGAATGTTTCAGCACGACACAAATACTATTGGACGGTTCCGGGGGCGGCAGGTAGCCCAATAGTTAGAGCGTTGGGCCAATAACCAAAAGGTTGCTAGATCGAATCCCTGAGCTGATGAGGTAAAAATCTGTCGTTCTGCCCCTGAACAAGGCAGTTAACCCACTGTTCCTAGGCTGTCATTGTAAATAAGAATTTGTTCTTAACTTGCCTAGTTAAATAAATTAAAAATCCCTGGTCCACTCTCTCGCTGCATGGCTGGTAGCCTAGCGCTCTGCCTCAGCGCTCCCATAGCCAGTGTTCTCCATAGGTACATGAAGTAGCCAGCCAGGCTCACCCGGGCTGGGCCAGTGACTATCAGGGAATAACAACTTATTAACATTTTTTGTCAGCTGTTGTACAAGATGATATCAATAATTTTGACTGCACCGGGGCCTTTAAAATAATCTTGTAAGAGTCTGCTGACTTCCAACAGGCTTCAAGTTTCCTTTTAAGGGGCATTTTCTCAGCTATCTGTAATACAGGTATGATTGAAGACTGAAGCAGGTGTTTAACATGGGCTTTGCTACACAAAAAAGCAGCAGTTGACTAGTCCATTGTCAACACTTTGATTAAATCAGTAGACATATAGCGATATCTTTGAAAATACCATACAAGATCCAATGGATCCACTGTCCCGACACATGTTATAATGGACCCACTGGCCTGACACATGTTATAAGGGATCCTCTGGCCCGACACATGTTATAATGGTTCCACTGGCCTGACACATGTTATACTGGATCCTCTGGCCCGACACATGTTATACTAGATCCTCTGGCCCGACACATGTTATAATGGATCCACTGGCCCGACACATGTTATACTGGATCCACTGGCCCGACACATGTTATACTGGATCCACTGGCCTGACACATGTTATACTGGATCCTCTGGCCCGACACATGTTTTACTGGATCCACTGGCCTGACACATGTTATACTGGATCCTCTGGCCCGACACATGTTATAATGGATCCTCTGGCCTGACACATGTTATAATGGATCCTCTGGCCCGACACATGTTATACTGGATCCACTGGCCTGACACATGTTATAATGGATCCACTGGCCTGACACATGTTATACTGCATCCTCTGGCCCGACACATGTTTTACTGGATCCACTGGCCCGACACATGTTATACTGGATCCTCTGTCCCGACACATGTTTTACTGGACCCGAACAAGTTCCGACATCGTTAATGTCGGTTCTTGCACACGAAAGAAAAAACTGAATATGCCAGAAAACAATAAGCTAAGTGGATTTTGACTCATCGTTACCACATTTATATGGGACGTATAAATTCACTCACATTTATATGGGACGTATAAATTCACTCACATTGATATGGGACGTATAAATTCACTCACATTTATATGGGACGTATAAATTCACTCACATTTATATGGGACGTATGAAATTCACTCACACTAATATGGGACGTATGAAATTCACTCACATTTATATGGGACGTATGAAATTAACTCACAATTATATGGGACGTATGAAATTCACTCACATGTATATGGGACGTATGAAATTTACTTACATTAATATGGGACGTATAAATTCACTCACATTTATATGGGACGTATGAAATTTACTCACATTTATATGGGACGTATAAATTCACTCACATTTATATGGGACGTATGAAATTCACTCACATTTATATGGGACGTATGAAATTCACTCACATTTATATGGGACGTATGAAATTCACTCACATTTATATGGGACGTATGAAATTCACTCACATTTATATGGGACGTATGAAATTCACTCACATTTATATGAGACGTATAAATTCATGCTCTCTCCCTCCGTGTAAAGAAATTCAACTGCAACTGCAACCACAACACACACCCAGATAACCGAGAGGCAGGACAGACAGCAGACTGTCAAACCAGCAGTGTTTCCCTGTCATCGCTCACTTTGTGACGGACAAGCGCCTGTCCTCCTATCAATAGATCGCTAAAAGAGGCATATTGTTCATTCTAACGGAAGGAAGGCTCAGCTGTTTTTTTTTTTTTTATCTGACTAGCGAACTGAAAAGTTGCCTAGTTAATTTTAAGTGGAAAAAGGAGTCTGTAATCGGCTATTCAGGCGTCACCTCGTAGTCTAATGCACTGTTTTCAAACTAGGGGTCACCTGATTTTGAAAATGAGGTCAGGAGAGAAAATCTGGGGGAAAAAAAAAATGAAAAGTGGTTTGATTCAAATAACCAGGATTACGTCAATAACCTCAGGTAGCCTCTAGATGTGGTTCTATTAAACAAAGCAGTTTCTGTTTTCTTCCTACAAATGTGCCTCTATCTTTTGAACTGTGTGAGCTACAAAATATTATGACCCCGTCACTGAATGATAAGACACTCAAGAGATCGTATGTGTTTCCCTCTGAATTACCCACAAGCCCCACAGCACTCATTAGAACAGAGTGGACAAGACCAGGAACTAAATCAAACTGGGAGAAAAGTAACATAATCAATTAAGATTGAAATACTGTCAAAAGTACTGTCAGACTGATTTATAATAGACTGTCATAGCCCCAATTAAAAAAGTAAACATTGGCCTTTGATTAAATCACATTTTGGTATCAAAATGGTGGTCGGGGCCTAATGGTATTTGCAACACAATTCAACACAACAAGCTCCCGTGTTTGTAAAAAATATTTTTTTTTACCTTGATTTAAAACGTTTCCGACTGCGAACCGACCCACGGGTTAGATTACTGTATTTTTTGATGGGTCAACCGCGGGTATCCGACCCGATGTAGGACCTCTAGCTTAGAATTATTTATTTTTTTAATGAAAACTGTAGCTGACAATTTGTACGTGAGAAGAAAAAAAAATCCTATTTATGAAAATAATTATTTTTTACATATTCATTGATGGAAATACCTAATGACCGTTATGCTTATCAGTCGATAGGTTCATTTGCATAATTCAGCGGAATTATTTTGACGCATGTGTATTTTTGTTAGTCATCATGTTTATCACACGCGCACAGCGTACAGATACGGAGCCTATGAGCAGAAAATTGTCAGACTTAGTACGAGAGCTGCTGCTATAGCTTCTCAAACAGCTCATTCGTTGCTGCTGAAAGTGAAACGAGATTTTTAGAAGCTCAATCATTGCGTTGTTACAATTCTAAATTCAATCGCATGTTTAAAAACTGTTTTGATGGCCACGATTTAAAAAGAGCTACTATTTTTATTTCTCAACTGGTAATTGAAGTTTGCTTCCCATTCACCATTCAACTGCACATAGGGAACGGTAGGCAGTTTTCAGCGTGTCACACACCACTTTGCAACGAGCTGCTTTATCTTTAAACCTGAATGCTTTACTTCATTATGAGGCGTGTCTTACCTTGTGTAACAGTTTTGCTTTCGTCCCTCTCCTCGCCCCTACCTGGGCTCGAACCAGGGACCCTCTGCACACATCAACAACGGACACTCACGAAGCATCGTTACCTATCGCTACACAAAAGCCGCGGCCCTTGCAGAGCAAGGGAAACAACTACTTCAAGTATCAGAGCGAGTGACGTCACCGATTGAAACGCTATTAGCACCCGCACCCCGCTAACTAGCTAGCCATTTCACACCGGTTACAAAGTAAAATCCAACCGTGGAAACGTGGAGGAAATTGTTTTATAAAGACTTCCATATACCATTGAAACCAGTAGCCTATTGTTTTATAAAGACTATTTCCTTCATGTTCTATTGGTTTTCAACTTCCTTTCATTGTCCAGAAGCTAAAGGCATAATCCTTGTCATATTAGCATCCCATGCTAGTTGATGATAATCCTAGTCATATTAGCATCCCATGCTAGTTGATGATAATCCTAGTCATATTAGCATCCCATGCTAGTTGATGATCATCCTAGTCATATTAGCAACCCATGCTAGTTGTTGATAATCCTAGTCAAATTAGCATCCCATGCTAGTTGTTGATAATCCTTGTCATATTAGCATCCCATGCTAGTCGATGATAATCCTAGTCATATTAGCATCCCATGCTAGTTGTTGATAATCCTAGTCATATTAGCATCCCATGCTAGTTGTTGATAATCCTAGTCATATTAGCATCCAATGCTAGTCGATGATAACCCTAGTCATATTAGCATCCCATGCTAGTCGATGATAATCCTAGTCATATTAGCATCCCATGCTAGTTGTTGATAATCCTAGTCATATTAGCGTCCCATGCTAGTTGATGATAATCCTAGTCATACTATCAACCCATGCTAGTCGATGATAATCCTAGTCATATTAGCATCCCATGCTAGTTGTTGCATCTTTAGTTCTCCCCTCTTTCTACATTTCTTACAGATGTGTTCATCTCTGTCACCAGAGGCATTGGCATAGGCCTGAGTAAAAGTGACTGGACCAACATTTTCCCCTAAAAAACACAAACATCAATGATGTTGTCATGTTGCATGGAGAGGTAGCTATACTCTATCCCCCCGCCTGGCGAATGAAAGGCGCCCTGTGTGAAACAGATGTAGGCTACTCTGAATGACCTAAAATCATGACAATGAGAACTAAATCCACCATGATATACAGAATGTAATAACAGGCCTAGCCCTTATGGCTGATATGTTAGGCTAAGGGACCAGATAAACGCAGAGGGAAGAAATGGAACCGATTTCTGTTGCGGTGCGTTAACATGCGAACGGGATACTCGAGGAGTTTCTACACTCCACAGCAGCTGAAGGCTTGGATCCTAGTCAATCAATCAATCAAGTTTATTTTATATAGCCCTTCGTACATCAGCTAATATCTCGAAGTGCTGTACAGAAACCCAGCCTAAAACCCCAAACAGCTAGTAATGCAGGTGTAGAAGCACGGTGGCTAGGAAAAACTCCCTAGAAAGGCCAAAACCTAGGAAGAAACCTAGAGAGGAACCAGGCTATGAGGGGTGGCCAGTCCTCTTCTGGCTGTGCCGGGTGGAGATTATAACAGAACTATGCCAAGATGTTCAAAAATGTTCATAAGTGACAAGCATGGTCAAATAATAATCATGAATAATTTTCAGTTGGCTTTTCATAGCCGATCATTAAGAGTTGAAAAACAACAGGTCTGGGACAGGTGGCGGTTCCATAACCGCAGGCAGAACAGTTGAAACTGGAATAGCAGCAAGGCCAGGCGGACTGGGGACAGCAAGGAGTCACCACGCCCGGTAGTCCCGACGTATGGTCCTAGGGCTCAGGTCCTCCGAGAGAAAGAAAGAGAGAAGGAGAAAATTAGAGAGAGCCAAGATTTTCAAAATGTTCATAAATGACAAGCATGGTCAAATAATAATCAGGAATAAATCTCAGTTGGCTTTTCATAGCCGATCATTAAGAGTTGAAAACAGCAGGTCTGGGACAGGTAGGGGTTCCGTAACCGCAGGCAGAACAGTTGAAACTGGAATAGCAGCAAGGCCAGGCGGACTGGGGACAGCAAGGAGTCATCATGCCCGGTAGTCCTGACGTATGGTCCTAGGGCTCAGGTTCTCAGAGAGAGAGAAAGAAAGAGAGAACGAGAGAATTAGAGAGAGCATACTTAAATTCACACAGGACACTGGATAAGACAGGAGAAGTACTCCAGGTATAACCAACTGACCCTAGCCCCCCGACACATAAACTACTGCAGCATAAATACTGGAGGCTGAGACAGGAGCGGTCAGGAGACACTGTGGCCCCATCCGATGATACCCCCGGACAGGGCCAAACAGGAAGGATATAACCCCACCCACTTTGCCAAAGCACAGCCCCCGCACCACTAGAGGGATATCTTCAACCACCAACTTACAATCCTGAGACAAGGCCGAGTATAGCCCACAAAGATCTCCACCACAGCACAAACCAAGGGGGGGCGCCAACCCAGACAGGAAGATCACGTCAGTAACTCAACCCACTCAAGTGACGCACCCCTCCTAGGGACGGCATGAAAGAGCACCAGTAAGCCAGTGACTCAGCCCCTGTAATAGGGTTAGAGGCAGAGAATCCCAGTGGAGAGAGGGGAACCGGCCAGGCAGAGACAGCAAGGGCGGTTCGTTGCTCCAGAGCCTTTCCGTTCACCTTCACACTCCTGGGCCAGACTACACTCAATCATATGACCTACTGAAGAGATAAGTCTTCAGTAAAGACTTAAAGGTTGAGACCGAGTCTGCGTCTCTCACATGGGTAGGCAGACTGTTCCATAAAAATGGAGATCTATAGGAGAAAGCCCTGCCTCCCGCTGTTTGCTTAGAAATTCTAGGGACAATTAGGAGGCCTGCGTCTTGTGACCGTAGCGTACGTATTGGTATGTACGGCAGGACCAACTCGGAAAGATAGGTAGGAGCAAGCCCATGTAACGCTTTATAGGTTAACAGTAAAACCTTGAAATCAGCCCTTGCCTTAACAGGAAGCCAGTGTAGGGAAGCTAGCACTGGAGTAATATGATCAAATTTCTTGGTTCTAGTCAGGATTCTAGCAGCCGTATTTAGCACTAACTGAAGTTTATTTAGTGCTTTATCCGGGTAGCCGGAAAGTAGAGCATTGCAGTAGTCTAACCTAGAAGTAACAAATGCATGGATTAATTTTTCTGCATCATTTTTGGACAGAAAATTTCTGATTTTTGCAATGTTACGTAGATGGAAAAAAGCTGTCCTTGAAACAGTCTTGATATGTTCGTCAAAAGAGAGATCAGGGTCAAGAGTAACGCCGAGGTCCTTCACAGTTTTATTTGAGACGACTTTACAACCATCAAGATGAATTGTCAGATTTAACAGAAGATCTCTTTGTTTCTTGGGACCTAGAACAAGCATCTCTGTTTTGTCCGAGTTTAAAAGTAGAAAGTTTTCAGCCATCCACTTCCTTATGTCTGAAACACAGGCTTCTAGCGAGGGCAATTTTGGGGCTTCACCATGTTTCATTGAAATGTACAGCTGTGTGTCATCCGCATAGCAGTGAAAGTTAACATTATGTTTTCGAATAACATCCCCAAGAGGTAAAATATATAGTGAAAACAATAGTGGTCCTAAAACGGAACCTTGAGGAACACCGAAATGTACAGTTGATTTGTCAGAGGACAAACCATTCACAGAGACAAACTGATATCTTTCCGACAGGTAAGATCTAAACCAGGCCAGAACTTGTCCGTGTAGACCAATTTGGGTTTCCAGTCTCTCCAAAAGAATGTGGTGATCGATGGTGTCAAAGGCAGCACTAAGGTCTAGTAGCACGAGGACAGATGCAGAGCCTCGGTCTGACGCCATTAAAAGGTCATTTACCACCTTCACAAGTGCAGTCTCAGTGCTATGATGGGGTCTAAAACCAGACTGAAGCATTTCGTATACATTGTTTGTCTTCAGAAAGGCAGTGAGTTGCTGCGCAACAGCTTTTTCTAAAATTTAGTCGCTGCTGATTCATTCTCTGTATTGTGCGTTTTGCTAGAGGAGATGTATGGGTTATAAAAAACAAAAAAGCCTACGTTAAATTCCACACACCATGGTGTCCACATACCGTATTTCTACCCTAATATTAATATTATTGTATTACTTTCCTAGGCTGTAGTCTTTGCCACATGATGTCTGTAGGCCTAGGCTATGTTGTCTACAGGGGGAATGATGATCGCCTGTCCCTCATAGTCACTCATAGCCTGTCCCTCAAGCTCTTCTGTGCGGCAGGTAGTAGCCTAGCGATTAGAACGTTGGGTCAATAACCGAAAGGTCACTGGTTTGAATACCCGAGCCGTCGAGGTGAAAACTCTGTCTAAGGGTCCTTGACCAAAGCACTTTTAACCCTAATTAACCGCGTGCGTGCTGTACTACCATGGCTGACCCTGTAAAACAACATATTTCACAGCACCTATCCGGTGTATGTGACAATAAAACACGTTTTACCACCGTAGGTAATGCAGCTTGGCCGGCGCTGGCTGTACCGAGAAAGTAGAATCAAAGAATTTAGCACCGGACAGCTCCGCACTCCGCTCAATTCCCTGACATCTGATATTCGCATTAACAAAGGCAATAGTGTGCTGTCTGGTGCTAAATTCTTTGATTCTACTTTCTCGGTACAGCCAGCGCCGGCCAAGCTGCATTACCTACGGTGGTGCCGAATAATATAGACCCTTTGCTATGGTTTCACACTCGCACTTTTGCAAACTCATATTGCCAAATATTTAACGTGATTTGTGTTTGTGTAGGCTACTTTGTACATGATTTCTCTATCGCACTACGTAATTGATACGGCGTATACCTCCACTACACTACTTTGCTATACTTCAGTAGGGGTTAACAAGTCGGTATACTAAACAAAGTGGGTATAACCTCCACTACACCACTGCCCGACATATTAAGTGAACATTTGTGCAATCACATTGCATAAATGAACACCTAACAAAGGATAAATGTGACCAAAAAAACACAACAAATTTCCCTTGACAAACAAGCCGTTATTATTGTCAAATAGGCAGTGCAAGTGCGCATGTGAGAGATTCTACAGCAGCAGACAATAAAAGTGATACAATTTGAAAAATGATACTTATCACAAAATACGAATAATGGATGAAGTGTTCAGTCCGACAGTCCAACCTCATGGCATAAACAACATATTATCAGACTGAACACTCCCACTCCAAAGGAGCGCTTTGGTGGATTCATCATGGTCAGCGCATCGGCCGGACACCTGCTCTGGACTGAATTGGAAAATGCGCAAACATCTTATTACACAAAGAAGCAAGGAAAAATAGGAAGTCATGAAAGTGTTCTCATTAAGTCTAAAAGTGCACACTTTTTTTGCCATATGAAAACAGCCACATTTATGCCTGTATATTAAACTGTATGGCGGGTATTACATGAATAGCTCACTTTGAATAAGGAAACGCTACTGGAGGCATTCAGGCGTAAAAATATATACATACTATAATACAACGGCGTGTATGAAAACAATAGCTCACTTTAAATTGACAAACATAAACCTGGCCTACCAAGGCAGGCATGACATCATCATACATAGCTTAATATCATAGTGGGTAGTTCACATTGAGTACGATCACATGTACACAAGAATGCGATTAATTGTGGTTTAAATAGTCAGATTAATACAATCGTTTGATTAAAACGTTTTCCTGCTTTGCAAGAATAACGATTTCCCTTACAATCCTGTTTCCATGGACGATGACATGAATAACTGTTATATACAGCATCTGAAATCAGGTTACCTGATGGCATTCTGATAAATGTAGACAATCTAAATAAACGTTCTACCACAGCGACCATGTTTTGTTTTTTTGAGGAAGCATACTTGAGTCTGACTTCGGACATATAAATATTTATATGTGAAAACTACTTCTAAAACACATATATTCAGTTGTTCCGAACTCCCTTCATTCGCACTAAAAAAGGAGGCACCCTCGGCTGGTGCTGGCACATGCGCAGATCAAATACACCGCTGGAATGTGGTACCATATAACCAATTGGATTCCTGCAACATCCTACTGCATTTTTTTTTTTTTACATGTCTTATTAGTCCGGAGACAATACAAACAACAAATACAATTTATTTATTTCATTTGTTTTCCAGTTTGGGTGTAACGGTGTTCAATCTGGCAGGGTCTCTGCCCGGCCTGGCCCTGCCATGGCTTCGCCTCTTGTCTGTCACATGAAACCGGTTGTATTTGAGTGCGCTTTTGACAACAGTGTTTTCCCGATGGAACGAGCGTTCATATGTAGCCTACTGTCTTGTGTGCATTGCTATACTTCAAATGTGAAAGAAATAATACTTTATCGACATTTTAAAGCTAAACGTTCTGATCTGTTGCATCAGCCTGATTGCTTTTAAAGTTGGTTTTTCTGTTGCCTAGGCTTCTGGTTGTATGACTGGGGGGGGGGGGGGGGTCTATCTTCCCACAACTGTCCCAGAGTCTGTTTGGGACAGGCTATTTCTTTCTCGCACAGAACGACAAGCTGACCAGTAGAAAAGGTCAACGTTTGTACTATGGGGGATAGTAGATTGACATAGCCTGTTTAAATGTTTCAGTTAATCTAACATCTTCAAAGTGCGCATGGGAATCCGGTAAGAAGGACCGCACGCCGTTGCATCCTCGAGTTACATGTTATGTTCAGATGAATTACCGTCATGTCTAAATGTGATTTTCTGTCATTCTGAGCAACGTGGGTGGACGACCCTAATCAGGTTATGCACTCTATGCATATGGGTCCGGTAAATTTGTTTTAAAAAAAGGTCGTTAACTTAAAATGCTACCGGACATATGTCCGGCGCCACATTTTCCTAATGGATATTTCCATGGCTGTTTATAAGACAGTAATATGCTGTATGACCCAGATGGATCTGATAAATATGGCTGTGTATAAGACAGTAATATGCTGTATAAACATGGCTGTGTATAAGACAGTAATATGCTGTATAAACATGGCTGTGTATAAGACAGTAATATGCTGTATAAACATGGCTGTGTATAAGACAGTAATATGCTGTATAAACATGGCTGTGTATAAGACAGTAATATGCTGTATAAACATGGCTGTGTATAAGACAGTAATATGCTGTATAAACATGGCTGTGTATAAGACAGTAATATGCTGTATAAACATGGCTCATCCCTCTTGTTCCTTTTTCTCTCTCTCCCTCTGTTTACATGTCTGTGTGTACGTGTGTGTACGTGTGCTTCTGTCTGCACGTGTACATATATTTGTGTGTGTGTGTGTGTGTGTGTCTATGTGTAAATGTGAAGGAGAGGTCCGTGGCCAAAGAGGGGATGACATGCATGTTCCGAGGCTGTTAACATCGCTGAGGAATAGAAGACCAATAGGCTGCCAAGAGCTGTCAAGCCATGATGGACATACTGGTAACTTAACCTAACATCCCTCTCCCTCTTTCACTTTCTTTCTCTCTCTCGCTCCCTCCCTCCCCCTCTCTCACCCTCTCTTTGTGTGCCTCTGTCTTTCTCTCAGTGTTGTATTTACTGTTGTGCTTGATGTACCATCTTTATAGAACAAAAACGTTTGCACTCCTGAAGTGATGACTGCTGTAACTCTAACCATGATGTTCATGTCAGAGGTATTTGTACTCGGGTCAGCTGTTTGTTCACCGGCAATTGCTAATAACCTGCCGACTATATGTGATATAGTGAAAATCTGGGAACCGCACCCAACCCTAACCCGCAAATGCACTATAGGCTACAGTTACATTTTTATTTATTTATTTAATTTTTATTTAACCTTTATTTAACTATGCCTAGTCAGTTAAGAACAAATTATTATTTACAATGACGGCCTACCCCAGCTAAACCCGGACGACGCTGAGCCAATTGTGCGCTGCCCTATGGGACTCCCAATCACGGCCAGATGTGATGCCGCCTGGATACTGAATACAGAACGATGTTTTGACAGGGGGCCCAGGATTTTGTTTTTCCTCATTTAGATATGTTTCTGCATATAATTTCCGACATTTTGGTAGGCTATTTGTTAGTCAACTTGTCTATAATTAGATCCATGCAGCTTCTCTTCTGTCATTATATATTGCCCTAGAAGACTAAATAAACCATTGCTCAACAGAATGATGTCATAAATGGATAGAATGAATGATGTCATAAATAGATAGAATGAATGATGTCATAAATAGATAGAATGAATGATGTCATAAATGGATAGAATGAATGATGTCATAAATAGATAGAATGAATGCTGTCATAAATGGATAGAATGAATGATGTCATAAATGGATAGAATGAATGATGTCATAAATAGATAGAATGAATGATGTCATAAATGGATAGAATGAATGATGTCATAAATAGATAGAATGAATGATGTCATAAATGGATAGAATGAATGATGTCATAAATGGATAGAATGAATGCTTCAATCTAGTTGACGTCGGTGAAGTTCTCTGTCTTCTTTCGTGGAGTAAAGACGTTTAGCCAAAACAATAATAAAATAAAAACGGTTGTAAGGAATAGGATAGAATAGTTTCTGATAACATTTCAGTTCAGGTTCGATGCATGTTTTATGTGGTTGAAATACTATCAGCTTTCATGATGAAGACGGCACCTCTACAGATCGTATCTAACTGACCATCGCATTCTCTCCAAGATGCGTAAACAAATAAATCATATTTCTCCACTCCTGTTCCCATGTCCAAATTTAGCCAACATTTAGTGTATAATTTTACAGCAATACATGCTTCATTCTGCAGGAGTTATTATTAGTAAAGGCTCTAGGCCTATTCACACGGGACTAGTATTACTAGAGAACGTTGGTTATGTATTTATTACCTCAGAATATCCGTTATTCCAGAGGACCATTCGGACGGGTAAAGTGTTTTCCAAACTGCCCCCTGTACTTCCTTATTTAATTGTTATAATGTGTATAAATTGACAGTTATGACGAAAGCCCGGAGTTGTTTTTCTAGGTGTGAAGATATTTCATCATGTCCTGAAGATAACAGGCCGATAACTCGTTCAGAAGTTTCTAAAGCAAACCATCTTTGGTATAGTGTCGCCATAATATCTGAATTGAGGAAGTGTGATCATAATCATTAGGATATTTTTGGCGATCCGCAGTACGTCCTAAAATGCCCCTCAGCCTTCAGGTGTCAGCGAAACAGTTAACTTGCACTTGAGATGCATTTTAAGGCTATGGATGAGAAAGTGAACTTGTTCCAAACGTTGACGTCAGTTGTGTGCTGCTGCTTTGCCATCTGTTAACAGCAAGGGTTGCATTAAATTGGCACAATATTTGTTTAATGATGCATTTGGCGATGTTCATTCGCAAAAAACTAATGAACGTTGATCCATGTAGGTCCTTCATATATAGGCTATGCGCAGAACTTCGTTCAATTTATCCAATCAGTTATTGTTATCTTGCTCAAACCGCGAGCAACACCTGTCAACCTCAAGACATTTCTCTGAAAACACAGGGATGTCGATTCGCACGGCACTAATATTATCAGAGGACTTTGGAGTTCGCCAATAAACAGTAGGTTATTCTGGTTAGTCAATGTCCAGATTTCAGTTTCCATTTAACCACAAACAGTAGATTACAGATCCCTTGACATCCCATTTAACCCATCACAAACAGTAGATTACAGATCCCTTGACATCCCATTTAACCCATCACAAACAGTAGATTACAGATCCCTTGACATCCCATTTAACCCATCACAAACAGTAGATTACAGATCCCTTGACATCCCATTTAACCCATCACAAACAGTAGATTACAGATCCCTTGACATCCCATTTAACCCATCACAAACAGTAGATTACAGATCCCTTGACATCCCATTTAACCCATCACAAACAGTAGATTACAGATCCCTTGACATCCCATTTAACCCATCACAAACAGTAGATTACAGATCCCTTGACATCCCATTTAACCCATCACAAACAGTAGATTACAGATCCCTTGACATCCCATTTAACCCATCACAAACAGTAGATTACAGATCCCTTGACATCCCATTTAACCCATCACAAACAGTAGATTACAGATCCCTTGACATCCCATTTAACCCATCACAAACAGTAGATTACAGATCCCTTGACATCCCATTTAACCCATCACAAACAGTAGATTACAGATCCCTTGACATCCCATTTAACCCATCACAAACAGTAGATTACAGATCCCTTGACATCCCATTTAACCCATCACAAACAGTAGATTACAGATCCCTTGACATCCCATTTAACCCATCACAAACAGTAGATTACAGATCCCTTGACATCCCATTTAACCCATCACAAACAGTAGATTACAGATCCCTTGACATCCCATTTAACCCATCACAAACAGTAGATTACAGATCCCTTGACATCCCATTTAACCCATCACAAACAGTAGATTACAGATCCCTTGACATCCCATTTAACCCATCACAAACAGTAGATTACAGATCCCTTGACATCCCATTTAACCCATCACAAACAGTAGATTACAGATCCCTTGACATCCCATTTAACCCATCACAAACAGTAGATTACAGATCCCTTGACATCCCATTTAACCCATCACAAACAGTAGATTACAGATCCCTTGACATCCCATTTAACCCATCACAAACAGTAGATTACAGATCCCTTGACATCCCATTTAACCCATCACAAACAGTAGATTACAGATCCCTTGACATCCCATTTAACCCATCACAAACAGTAGATTACAGATCCCTTGACATCCCATTTAACCCATCACAAACAGTAGATTACAGATCCCTTGACATCCCATTTAACCCATCACAAACAGTAGATTACAGATCCCTTGACATCCCATTTAACCCATCACAAACAGTAGATTACAGATCCCTTGACATCCCATTTAACCCATCACAAACAGTAGATTACAGATCCCTTGACATCCCATTTAACCCATCACAAACAGTAGATTACAGATCCCTTGACATCCCATTTAACCCATCACAA
Organism: Salvelinus namaycush; assembly: GCF_016432855.1. Classification (NCBI taxonomy): domain Eukaryota; kingdom Metazoa; phylum Chordata; class Actinopteri; order Salmoniformes; family Salmonidae; genus Salvelinus; species Salvelinus namaycush. Next base: position 47,228,060 of record NC_052322.1, read on the forward strand.
ACAGTAGATTACAGATCCCTTGACATCCCATTTAACCCATCACAAACAGTAGATTACAGATCCCTTGACATCCCATTTAACCCATCACAAACAGTAGATTACAGATCCCTTGACATCCCATTTAACCCATCACAAACAGTAGATTACAGATCCCTTGACATCCCATTTAACCCATCACAAACAGTAGATTACAGATCCCTTGACATCCCATTTAACCCATCACAAACAGTAGATTACAGATCCCTTGACATCCCATTTAACCCATCACAAACAGTAGATTACAGATCCCTTGACATCCCATTTAACCCATCACAAACAGTAGATTACAGATCCCTTGACATCCCATTTAACCCATCACAAACAGTAGATTACAGATCCCTTGACATCCCATTTAACCCATCACAAACAGTAGATTACAGATCCCTTGACATCCCATTTAACCCATCACAAACAGTAGATTACAGATCCCTTGACATCCCATTTAACCCATCACAAACAGTAGATTACAGATCCCTTGACATCCCATTTAACCCATCACAAACAGTAGATTACAGATCCCTTGACATCCCATTTAACCCATCTAAACAGTAGATTACAGATCCCTTGACATCCCATTTAACCCATCACAAACAGTAGATTACAGATCCCTTGACATCCCATTTAACCCATCACAAACAGTAGATTACAGATCCCTTGACATCCCATTTAACCCATCACAAACAGTAGATTACAGATCCCTTGACATCCCATTTAACCCATCACAAACAGTAGATTACAGATCCCTTGACATCCCATTTAACCCATCACAAACAGTAGATTACAGATCCCTTGACATCCCATTTAACCCATCACAAACAGTAGATTACAGATCCCTTGACATCCCATTTAACCCATCACAAACAGTAGATTACAGATCCCTTGACATCCCATTTAACCCATCACAAACAGTAGATTACAGATCCCTTGACATCCCATTTAACCCATCACAAACAGTAGATTACAGATCCCTTGACATCCCATTTAACCCATCACAAACAGTAGATTACAGATCCCTTGACATCCCATTTAACCCATCACAAACAGTAGATTACAGATCCCTTGACATCCCATTTAACCCATCACAAACAGTAGATTACAGATCCCTTGACATCCCATTTAACCCATCACAAACAGTAGATTACAGATCCCTTGACATCCCATTTAACCCATCACAAACAGTAGATTACAGATCCCTTGACATCCCATTTAACCCATCACAAACAGTAGATTACAGATCCCTTGACATCCCATTTAACCCATCACAAACAGTAGATTACAGATCCCTTGACATCCCATTTAACCCATCACAAACAGTAGATTACAGATCCCTTGACATCCCATTTAACCCATCACAAACAGTAGATTACAGATCCCTTGACATCCCATTTAACCCATCACAAACAGTAGATTACAGATCCCTTGACATCCCATTTAACCCATCACAAACAGTAGATTACAGATCCCTTGACATCCCATTTAACCCATCACAAACAGTAGATTACAGATCCCTTGACATCCCATTTAACCCATCACAAACAGTAGATTACAGATCCCTTGACATCCCATTTAACCCATCACAAACAGTAGATTACAGATCCCTTGACATCCCATTTAACCCATCACAAACAGTAGATTACAGATCCCTTGACATCCCATTTAACCCATCACAAACAGTAGATTACAGATCCCTTGACATCCCATTTAACCCATCACAAACAGTAGATTACAGATCCCTTGACATCCCATTTAACCCATCTAAACAGTAGATTACAGATCCCTTGACATCCCATTTAACCCATCACAAACAGTAGATTACAGATCCCTTGACATCCCATTTAACCCATCACAAACAGTAGATTACAGATCCCTTGACATCCCATTTAACCCATCACAAACAGTAGATTACAGATCCCTTGACATCCCATTTAACCCATCACAAACAGTAGATTACAGATCCCTTGACATCCCATTTAACCCATCACAAACAGTAGATTACAGATCCCTTGACATCCCATTTAACCCATCACAAACAGTAGATTACAGATCCCTTGACATCCCATTTAACCCATCACAAACAGTAGATTACAGATCCCTTGACATCCCATTTAACCCATCACAAACAGTAGATTACAGATCCCTTGACATCCCATTTAACCCATCACAAACAGTAGATTACAGATCCCTTGACATCCCATTTAACCCATCACAAACAGTAGATTACAGATCCCTTGACATCCCATTTAACCCATCACAAACAGTAGATTACAGATCCCTTGACATCCCATTTAACCCATCACAAACAGTAGATTACAGATCCCTTGACATCCCATTTAAACCCATCACAAACAGTAGATTACAGATCCCTTGACATCCCATTTAACCCATCACAAACAGTAGATTACAGATCCCTTGACATCCCATTTAACCCATCACAAACAGTAGATTACAGATCCCTTGACATCCCATTTAACCCATCACAAACAGTAGATTACAGATCCCTTGACATCCCATTTAACCCATCACAAACAGTAGATTACAGATCCCTTGACATCCCATTTAACCCATCACAAACAGTAGATTACAGATCCCTTGACATCCCATTTAACCCATCTCAACAGTAGATTACAGATCCCTTGACATCCCATTTAACCCATCACAAACAGTAGATTACAGATCCCTTGACATCCCATTTAACCCATCACAAACAGTAGATTACAGATCCCTTGACATCCCATTTAACCCATCACAAACAGTAGATTACAGATCCCTTGACATCCCATTTAACCCATCACAAACAGTAGATTACAGATCCCTTGACATCCCATTTAACCCATCACAAACAGTAGATTACAGATCCCTTGACATCCCATTTAACCCATCTACAAACAGTAGATTACAGATCCCTTGACATCCCATTTAACCCATCACAAACAGTAGATTACAGATCCCTTGACATCCCATTTAACCCATCACAAACAGTAGATTACAGATCCCTTGACATCCCATTTAACCCATCACAAACAGTAGATTACAGATCCCTTGACATCCCATTTAACCCATCACAAACAGTAGATTACAGATCCCTTGACATCCCATTTAACCCATCACAAACAGTAGATTACAGATCCCTTGACATCCCATTTAACCCATCACAAACAGTAGATTACAGATCCCTTGACATCCCATTTAACCCATCACAAACAGTAGATTACAGATCCCTTGACATCCCATTTAACCCATCACAAACAGTAGATTACAGATCCCTTGACATCCCATTTAACCCATCACAAACAGTAGATTACAGATCCCTTGACATCCCATTTAACCCATCACAAACAGTAGATTACAGATCCCTTGACATCCCATTTAACCCATCACAAACAGTAGATTACAGATCCCTTGACATCCCATTTAACCCATCACAAACAGTAGATTACAGATCCCTTGACATCCCATTTAACCCATCACAAACAGTAGATTACAGATCCCTTGACATCCCATTTAACCCATCACAAACAGTAGATTACAGATCCCTTGACATCCCATTTAACCCATCACAAACAGTAGATTACAGATCCCTTGACATCCCATTTAACCCATCACAAACAGTAGATTACAGATCCCTTGACATCCCATTTAACCCATCACAAACAGTAGATTACAGATCCCTTGACATCCCATTTAACCCATCACAAACAGTAGATTACAGATCCCTTGACATCCCATTTAACCCATCACAAACAGTAGATTACAGATCCCTTGACATCCCATTTAACCCATCACAAACAGTAGATTACAGATCCCTTGACATCCCATTTAACCCATCACAAACAGTAGATTACAGATCCCTTGACATCCCATTTAACCCATCACAAACAGTAGATTACAGATCCCTTGACATCCCATTTAACCCATCACAAACAGTAGATTACAGATCCCTTGACATCCCATTTAACCCATCACAAACAGTAGATTACAGATCCCTTGACATCCCATTTAACCCATCACAAACAGTAGATTACAGATCCCTTGACATCCCATTTAACCCATCACAAACAGTAGATTACAGATCCCTTGACATCCCATTTAACCCATCACAAACAGTAGATTACAGATCCCTTGACATCCCATTTAACCCATCACAAACAGTAGATTACAGATCCCTTGACATCCCATTTAACCCATCACAAACAGTAGATTACAGATCCCTTGACATCCCATTTAACCCATCACAAACAGTAGATTACAGATCCCTTGACATCCCATTTAACCCATCACAAACAGTAGATTACAGATCCCTTGACATCCCATTTAACCCATCACAAACAGTAGATTACAGATCCCTTGACATCCCATTTAACCCATCACAAACAGTAGATTACAGATCCCTTGACATCCCATTTAACCCATCACAAACAGTAGATTACAGATCCCTTGACATCCCATTTAACCCATCACAAACAGTAGATTACAGATCCCTTGACATCCCATTTAACCCATCACAAACAGTAGATTACAGATCCCTTGACATCCCATTTAACCCATCACAAACAGTAGATTACAGATCCCTTGACATCCCATTTAACCCATCACAAACAGTAGATTACAGATCCCTTGACATCCCATTTAACCCATCACAAACAGTAGATTACAGATCCCTTGACATCCCATTTAACCCATCACAAACAGTAGATTACAGATCCCTTGACATCCCATTTAACCCATCACAAACAGTAGATTACAGATCCCTTGACATCCCATTTAACCCATCACAAACAGTAGATTACAGATCCCTTGACATCCCATTTAACCCATCACAAACAGTAGATTACAGATCCCTTGACATCCCATTTAACCCATCACAAACAGTAGATTACAGATCCCTTGACATCCCATTTAACCCATCACAAACAGTAGATTACAGATCCCTTGACATCCCATTTAACCCATCACAAACAGTAGATTACAGATCCCTTGACATCCCATTTAACCCATCACAAACAGTAGATTACAGATCCCTTGACATCCCATTTAACCCATCACAAACAGTAGATTACAGATCCCTTGACATCCCATTTAACCCATCACAAACAGTAGATTACAGATCCCTTGACATCCCATTTAACCCATCACAAACAGTAGATTACAGATCCCTTGACATCCCATTTAACCCATCACAAACAGTAGATTACAGATCCCTTGACATCCCATTTAACCCATCACAAACAGTAGATTACAGATCCCTTGACATCCCATTTAACCCATCACAAACAGTAGATTACAGATCCCTTGACATCCCATTTAACCCATCACAAACAGTAGATTACAGATCCCTTGACATCCCATTTAACCCATCACAAACAGTAGATTACAGATCCCTTGACATCCCATTTAACCCATCACAAACAGTAGATTACAGATCCCTTGACATCCCATTTAACCCATCACAAACAGTAGATTACAGATCCCTTGACATCCCATTTAACCCATCACAAACAGTAGATTACAGATCCCTTGACATCCCATTTAACCCATCACAAACAGTAGATTACAGATCCCTTGACATCCCATTTAACCCATCACAAACAGTAGATTACAGATCCCTTGACATCCCATTTAACCATCACAAACAGTAGATTACAGATCCCTTGACATCCCATTTAACCCATCACAAACAGTAGATTACAGATCCCTTGACATCCCATTTAACCCATCACAAACAGTAGATTACAGATCCCTTGACATCCCATTTAACCCATCACAAACAGTAGATTACAGATCCCTTGACATCCCATTTAACCCATCACAAACAGTAGATTACAGATCCCTTGACATCCCATTTAACCCATCACAAACAGTAGATTACAGATCCCTTGACATCCCATTTAACCCATCACAAACAGTAGATTACAGATCCCTTGACATCCCATTTAACCCATCACAAACAGTAGATTACAGATCCCTTGACATCCCATTTAACCCATCACAAACAGTAGATTACAGATCCCTTGACATCCCATTTAACCCATCACAAACAGTAGATTACAGATCCCTTGACATCCCATTTAACCCATCACAAACAGTAGATTACAGATCCCTTGACATCCCATTTAACCCATCACAAACAGTAGATTACAGATCCCTTGACATCCCATTTAACCCATCACAAACAGTAGATTACAGATCCCTTGACATCCCATTTAACCATCACAAACAGTAGATTACAGATCCCTTGACATCCCATTTAACCCATCACAAACAGTAGATTACAGATCCCTTGACATCCCATTTAACCCATCACAAACAGTAGATTACAGATCCCTTGACATCCCATTTAACCCATCACAAACAGTAGATTACAGATCCCTTGACATCCCATTTAACCCATCACAAACAGTAGATTACAGATCCCTTGACATCCCATTTAACCCATCACAAACAGTAGATTACAGATCCCTTGACATCCCATTTAACCCATCACAAACAGTAGATTACAGATCCCTTGACATCCCATTTAACCCATCACAAACAGTAGATTACAGATCCCTTGACATCCCATTTAACCCATCACAAACAGTAGATTACAGATCCCTTGACATCCCATTTAACCCATCACAAACAGTAGATTACAGATCCCTTGACATCCCATTTAACCCATCACAAACAGTAGATTACAGATCCCTTGACATCCCATTTAACCCATCACAAACAGTAGATTACAGATCCCTTGACATCCCATTTAACCCATCACAAACAGTAGATTACAGATCCCTTGACATCCCATTTAACCCATCACAAACAGTAGATTACAGATCCCTTGACATCCCATTAAACCATCACAACAGTAGATTACAGATCCCTTGACATCCCAATTTAACCCATCACAAACAGTAGATTACAGATCCCTTGAACATCCCATTAACCCATCACAAACAGTAGATTACAGATCCCTTGACATCCCATTTAACCCATCACAAACAGTAGATTACAGATCCCTTGACATCCACTTAACCCCATCACAAACAGTAGATTACAGATCCCTTGACATCCCACTTTAACCAACCATATTCATCCCTACATCATTAATTCACAGATCCCTTATATTACCTCCCCTTTAACCCTTCATCCACAAACCGTATATTACTAGAATCCCTTGACATCCCCCCCCACTTCTAACATATCCTTTCATCAATTAACATACCAACATCTATTCTATCCTTTACATCCATTAACCCCTCAACACCTATACATATCCCTTCCACATAACACCAACCTTCTCTTATACTAATCCATTTAACCCATCACAAA
>NC_052322.1:47235506-47323006 GCF_016432855.1 Salvelinus namaycush
AATGTGTTTTGCCAGGTGTGCTGTTTAGAATGGTGTTTTGCCAGGTGTGCTGTTTAGAATGGTGTTTTCCCAGGTCCGCTGTTTAGAATGGTGTTTTCCCAGGTGTGCTGTTTAGAAAGGTGTTTTTCCCAGGGTCAGTCCGCTGTTTTAGAATAGTGTTTTGCCAGGTCCGCTGTTTAGAATGGTGTTTTGTCAGGGTGCTGTTTCGAATGGTGTTTTGTCCGGGGTGCTGTTTAGAATGGTGTTTTCCCAGGTGTGCTGTTTTAGGAATGGTGTTTTCCAGGTGTGCTGTTTAGAATGGTGTTTTCCCAGGTGTGCTGTTTAGAATGGTGTTTTCCCAGGTGTGCTGGTTTTAGAATGGTGTTTTCCCAGGTGTGCTGTTTAGAATGGTGTTTTGCCAGGTCCGCTGTTTATGAATGGTGTTTTGTCAGGGGTGCTGTTTAGAATGGTGTTTGTCAGGGGTGCTGTTTAGAAATGGTGTTTTTGTCAGGGGGCTGTTTAGAATGGTGTTTTCCCAGGTGTGCTGTTTAGAATGGTGTTTTCCCAGGTGTGCTGTTTTAGAATGGGGTTTTCCCAGGTGTGCCTGTTTTAGAATGGTGTTTTCCCAGGTCGCTGTTAGAATGGTGTTTTTCCCAGGTGTGCTGTTTAGATGGTGTTTTCCCAGGTGTGCTGTTTAGAATGGTGTTTTCCAGGTGTGCTGTTTTAGAATGGTGTTTTGCCCAGGTCTCGCTGTTTAGAATGGTGTTTTCCCAGGTGTGATGTTTTAGAATAGTGTTTTCCCAGGTGCTCTGTTTAGAATGGTGTTTTCCCAGGTGTGCTGTTTTAGAATGGTGTTTTCCCAGGTGTGATGTTTTAGAATGGTGTTTTCCCAGGTGTGCTGTTTTAGAATGGTGTTTTCCCAGGTGTGCTGTTTAGAATGGTGTTTTGCCAGGTCCGCTGTTTAGAATGGTGTTTTGCCAGGTCCGCTGTTTAGAATGGTGTTTTGTCAGGGGTGCTGTTTAGAATGGTGTTTTGTCAGGGGTGCTGTTTAGAATGGTGTTTTGTCAGGGGTGCTGTTTAGAATGGTGTTTTGTCAGGGGTGCTGTTTAGAATGGTGTTTTCCCAGGTGTGCTGTTTAGAATGGTGTTTTCCCAGGTCCGCTGTTTAGAATGGTGTTTTGTCAGGTGTGCTGTTTAGAATGGTGTTTTCCCAGGTGTGCTGTTTAGAATGGTGTTTTCCCAGGTGTGCTGTTTAGAATGGTGTTTTCCCAGGTGTGCTGTTTAGAATTGTGTTTTCCCAGGTGTGCTGTTTAGAATGGTGTTTTCCCAGGTGTGCTGTTTAGAATGGTGTTTTCCCAGGTGTGCTGTTTAGAATGGTGTTTTCCCAGGTGTGCTGTTTAGAATGGTGTTTTCCCTGGTGTGCTGTTTAGAATGTGTTTTCCCAGGTGTGCTGTTTAGAATGGTGTTTTGCCAGGTCCGCTGTTTAGAATGGTGTTTTGCCAGGTGTGCTGTTTAGAATGGTGTTTTGTCAGGGGTGCTGTTTAGAATGGTGTTTTGTCAGGGGTGCTGTTTAGAATGGTGTTTTCCCAGGGGTGCTGTTTAGAATGGTGTTTTCCCAGGTGTGCTGTTTAGAATGGTGTTTTCCCAGGTGTGCTGTTTAGAATGGTGTTTTCCCAGGTGTGCTGTTTAGAATGGTGTTTTGCCAGGTCCGCTGTTTAGAATGGTGTTTTGTCAGGTGTGCTGTTAGAATGGTGTTTTCCCAGGTGTGCTGTTTAGAATGGTGTTTTGCCAGGTCCGCTGTTTAGAATGGTGTTTTGTCAGGTGTGCTGTTAGAATGGTGTTTTCCCAGGTGTGCTGTTTAGAATGGTGTTTTCCCAGGTGTGCTGTTTTAGAATGGTGTTTTCCCAGGTGTGCTGTTTAGAATGGTGTTTTCCCAGGTGTGCTGTTTAGAATGGTGTTTTCCCAGGTGTGCTGTTTAGAATGGTGTTTTCCCAGGTGTGCTGTTTAGAATGGTGTTTTGCCAGGTCCGCTGTTTAGAATGGTGTTTTGTCAGGGGTGCTGTTTAGAATGGTGTTTTCCCATGTGTGCTGTTTAGAATGGTGTTTTCCCAGGTGTGCTGTTTAGAATGGTGTTTTGCCAGGTCCGCTGTTTAGAATGGTGTTTTGTCAGGTGTGCTGTTTAGAATGGTGTTTTGTCAGGTGTGCTGTTTAGAATGGTGTTTTCCCAGGTGTGCTGTTTAGAATGGTGTTTTCCCAGGTGTGCTGTTTAGAATGGTGTTTTGCCAGGTTCCGCTGTTTAGAATGGTGTTTTGTCAGGGGTGCTGTTTAGAATGGTGTTTTCCCAGGTGTGCTGTTTAGAATGGTGTTTTCCCAGGTGTGCTGTTTAGAATGGTGTTTTCCCAGGTGTGCTGTTTAGAATGGTGTTTTGCCAGGTCCGCTGTTTAGAATGGTGTTTTCCCAGGTCCGCTGTTTAGAATGGTGTTTTCCCAGGTGTGCTGTTTAGAATGGTGTTTTCCCAGGTGTGCTGTTTAGAATGGTGTTTTCCCAGGTGTGCTGTTTAGAATGGTGTTTTCCCAGGTGTGCTGTTTAGAATGGTGTTTTGCCAGGTCCGCTGTTTAGAATGGTGTTTTGTCAGGTGTGCTGTTTAGAATGGTGTTTTCCCAGGTGTGCTGTTTAGAATGGTGTTTTGCCAGGTCCGCTGTTTAGAATGGTGTTTTGTCAGGTGTGCTGTTTAGAATGGTGTTTTCCCAGGTGTGCTGTTTAGAATGGTGTTTTCCCAGGTGTGCTGTTTTAGAATGGTGTTTTCCCAGGTGTGCTGTTTAGAATGGTGTTTTCCCAGGTGTGCTGTTTAGAATGGTGTTTTCCCAGGTGTGCTGTTTAGAATGGTGTTTTCCCAGGTGTGCTGTTTAGAATGGTGTTTTGCCAGGTCCGCTGTTTAGAATGGTGTTTTGTCAGGGGTGCTGTTTAGAATGGTGTTTTCCCATGTGTGCTGTTTAGAATGGTGTTTTCCCAGGTGTGCTGTTTAGAATGGTGTTTTGCCAGGTCCGCTGTTTAGAATGGTGTTTTGTCAGGTGTGCTGTTTAGAATGGTGTTTTGTCAGGTGTGCTGTTTAGAATGGTGTTTTCCCAGGTGTGCTGTTTAGAATGGTGTTTTCCCAGGTGTGCTGTTTAGAATGGTGTTTTGCCAGGTCCGCTGTTTAGAATGGTGTTTTGTCAGGGGTGCTGTTTAGAATGGTGTTTTCCCAGGTGTGCTGTTTAGAATGGTGTTTTCCCAGGTGTGCTGTTTAGAATGGTGTTTTCCCAGGTGTGCTGTTTAGAATGGTGTTTTGCCAGGTCCGCTGTTTAGAATGGTGTTTTCCCAGGTCCGCTGTTTAGAATGGTGTTTTCCCAGGTGTGCTGTTTAGAATGGTGTTTTCCCAGGTGTGCTGTTTAGAATGGTGTTTTCCCAGGTGTGCTGTTTTAGAATGGTGTTTTCCCAGGTGTGCTGTTTAGAATGGTGTTTTCCCAGGTGTGCTGTTTAGAATGGTGTTTTCCCAGGTGTGCTGTTTAGAATGGTGTTTTGCCAGGTCCGCTGTTTAGAATGGTGTTTTGTCAGGGGTGCTGTTTAGAATGGTGTTTTCCCAGGTGTGCTGTTTAGAATGGTGTTTTCCCAGGTGTGCTGTTTAGAATGGTGTTTTCCCAGGTGTGCTGTTTAGAATGGTGTTTTGCCAGGTCCGCTGTTTAGAATGGTGTTTTGTCAGGTGTGCTGTTTAGAATGGTGTTTTGTCAGGTGTGCTGTTTAGAATGGTGTTTTGTCAGGGGTGCTGTTTAGAATGGTGTTTTGTCAGGGGTGCTGTTTAGAATGGTGTTTTGTCAGGGGTGCTGTTTAGAATGGTGTTTTGTCAGGGGTGCTGTTTAGAATGGTGTTTTCCCAGGGGTGCTGTTTAGAATGGTGTTTTCCCCAGGTGTGCTGTTTAGAATGGTGTTTTCCCAGGTGTGCTGTTTAGAATGGTGTTTTCCAGCTAATTGCACATTTGAAAAATTAAGTTTTATTTTCTGCTTCATTACATGAGTTGCATGTTCTGTTAAGATGCATTACCATAATGTAAATGTCATTTCCGTCATTCTTTCCGTTCATGTTGTCGAGCGCAACACACACACTAAGCATCTCTGTTGACCCGCTGATAGCAGAGTTAGTCCCACCGGACGGAGATCCAGTGAAAATGCAGAGCGCCAAATTCAAATAAATTACTATATGTAATTACACATGCAAAGATACCAAATTAAAGCGACCCTTGTTGTGAATCCATCCAACATGGCAGATTTCAAAAAGGCTTTACGGCGAAAGCAAATTATGCTATTATCTGAGGACAGCACTCCAGTAAACAAACACAGACAATCCTATTTCAACCCTCCAGGCGCGACACAAAACGCAGAAATAACGATATAATTCATGCCTTACCTTTGAGCTTCTTCTTTTGACCCTCCAATATGTCCCATAAACATCACAAATGGTCCTTTTGTTCGATTAATTCCGTCGATATATATCCAAAATGTCAATTTATTTGGCGCGTTTGATCCAGAAAAACACCGGTTCCAACTAGCGCAACGTGACTACAAAATATCTCATAAGTTACCTGTAAGCTTTGTCCAAACATTTCAAACTACTTTTGTAATACAACTTTAGGTATTTTTTAACGTAAATAATCGATCAAAGTTAAGACGGGATGATCTGTGTTCAATACCGGAGGAGAGCAAAGTGTAGCGAGCTTTCAGGTCACGCGCCTCTAACAAAGAGTACACTTCTCTCTAACCTCTTTCTGAACAGTGCTACTTCTTCATTTCTCAAAGGAAAAACCTCAACCAATTTCTAAAGGCTGTTGACATCCAGTGGAAGCGATAGGAATTGCAGGAAGGTCCCTTAGAAATCTGGATTCCCAATGAAAACTCATTGAAAAGAGTGACATCAACAAAAAAAATCTGAATGGTTTGTCCTCTGGGTTTCGCCTGCCAAATAAGTCACAGATATGATTCAAACCGTTTTAGAAACTTCAGAGTGTTTTCTATCCAAATGTACTAATACTATGCATATCTTAGCTTCTGGGCCTGAGTAGCAGGCAGTTTACTTTGGACACGCTTTTCATCCGGATGTGAAAATACTGCCACCTATCCCAGAGAAGTTAAGGCCTTCTTGCTGGGTGTATTTGTCATTTCCTTCTGTGGTGGAATGGATGCCTGGACTGTAGTGTCCAGTGGTGGAATGGATGCCTGGACTGTAGTGTCCAGTGTTGGAATGGATGCCTGGACTGTAGTGTCCAGTGGTGGAATGGATGCCTGGACTGTAGTGTCCAGTGGTGGAATGGATGCCTGGACTGTAGTGTCCAGTGGTGGAATGGATGCCTGGACTGTAGTGTCCAGTGGTGGAATGGATGCCTGGACTGTAGTGTCCAGTGGTGGAATGGATGCCTGGACTGTAGTGTCCAGTGTTGGAATGGATGCCTGGACTGTAGTGTCCAGTGGTGGAATGGATGCCTGGACTGTAGTGTCCAGTGTTGGAATGGATGCCTGGACTGTAGTGTCCAGTGGTGGAATGGATGCCTGGACTGTAGTGTCCAGTGGTGGAATGGATGCCTGGACTGTAGTGTCCAGTGGTGGAATGGATGCCTGGACTGTAGTGTCCAGTGTTGGAATGGATGCCTGGACTGTAGTGTCCAGTGGTGGAATGGATGCCTGGACTGTAGTGTCCAGTGGTGGAATGGATGCCTGGACTGTAGTGTCCAGTGGTGGAATGGATGCCTGGACTGTAGTGTGAATGGATGCCTGGACTGTAGTGTCCAGTGGTGGAATGGATGCCTGGACTGTAGTGTGAATGGATGCCTGGACTGTAGTGTCCAGTGGTGGAATGGATGCCTGGACTGTAGTGTGAATGGATGCCTGGACTGTAGTGTGAATGGATGCCTGGACTGTAGTGTCCAGTGGTGGAATGGATGCCTGGACTGTAGTGTGAATGGATGCCTGGACTGTAGTGTGAATGGATGCCTGGACTGTAGTGTGAATGGATGCCTGGACTGTAGTGTGAATGGATGCCTGGACTGTAGTGTGAATGGATGCCTGGACTGTAGTGTCCAGTGGTGGAATGGATGCCTGGACTGTAGTGTGAATGGATGCCTGGACTGTAGTGTGAATGGATGCCTGGACTGTAGTGTGAATGGATGCCTGGACTGTAGTGTGAATGGATGCCTGGACTGTAGTGTGAATGGATGCCTGGACTGTAGTGTGAATGGATGCCTGGACTGTAGTGTGAATGGATGCCTGGACTGTAGTGTGAATGGATGCCTGGACTGTAGTGTGAATGGATGCCTGGACTGTAGTGTGAATGGATGCCTGGACTGTAGTGTGAATGGATGCCTGGACTGTAGTGTGAATGGATGCCTGGACTGTAGTGTGAATGGATGCCTGGACTGTAGTGTGAATGGATGCCTGGACTGTAGTGTGAATGGATGCCTGGACTGTAGTGTGAATGGATGCCTGGACTGTAGTGTGAATGGATGCCTGGACTGTAGTGTGAATGGATGCCTGGACTGTAGTGTGAATGGATGCCTGGACTGTAGTGTGAATGGATGCCTGGACTGTAGTGTGAATGGATACCTGGACTGTAGTGTGAATGGATGCCTGGACTGTAGTGTGAATGGATGCCTGGACTGTAGTGTGAATGGATGCCTGGACTGTAGTGTGAATGGATGCCTGGACTGTAGTGTGAATGGATGCCTGGACTGTAGTGTGAATGGATGCCTGGACTGTAGTGTGAATGGATGCCTGGACTGTAGTGTGAATGGATGCCTGGACTGTAGTGTGAATGGATGCCTGGACTGTAGTGTGAATGGATGCCTGGACTGTAGTGTGAATGGATGCCTGGACTGTAGTGTGAATGGATGCCTGGACTGTAGTGTGAATGGATGCCTGGACTGTAGTGTGAATGGATGCCTGGACTGTAGTGTGAATGGATGCCTGGACTGTAGTGTGAATGGATGCCTGGACTGTAGTGTGAATGGATGCCTGGACTGTAGTGTGAATGGATGCCTGGACTGTAGTGTGAATGGATGCCTGGACTGTAGTGTGAATGGATGCCTGGACTGTAGTGTGAATGGATGCCTGGACTGTAGTGTGAATGGATGCCTGGACTGTAGTGTGAATGGATGCCTGGACTGTAGTGTGAATGGATGCCTGGACTGTAGTGTGAATGGATGCCTGGACTGTAGTGTGAATGGATGCCTGCGAATGAACCTGTGTGTTTTTATCAAAAGCTAGCCGCTTTATTTAGAGTGAGTACCTGAGGCTGTGTCTGTCAGAGAGAGAGAGAGACCACTCACCTAGCTGTGTCTGTCAGAGAGAGAGAGACCACTCACCTAGCTGTGTCTGTCAGAGAGAGAGAGACCACTCACCTAGTCTCTGTCTCCTCAGTGAGAGACCACTCACCTAGTCTGTCTGTCAGAGAGAGAGAGAGAGAGAGAGAGACCACTCACCTAGTCTGTCTGTCTCCTCAGTGAGATACCACTCACCTAGTCTGTCTGTCTGTCAGAGAGAGAGAGAGACCACTCACCTAGTCTGTCTGTCTGTCAGAGAGAGAGAGAGTGAGATACCACTCACCTAGTCTGTCTGTCTGTCAGAGAGAGAGAGAGAGAGAGACCACTCACCTAGTCTCTGTCTCCTCAGTGAGAGACCACTCACCTAGTCTGTCTGTCAGAGAGAGAGAGAGAGAGACCACTCACCTAGTCTCTGTCTCCTCAGTGAGAGACCACTCACCTAGTCTGTCTGTCAGAGAGAGAGAGAGAGAGACCACTCACCTAGTCTGTCTGTCTCCTCAGTGAGATACCACTCACCTAGTCTGTCTGTCTCCTCTGCCCTGGGGAAGGTACTATTCTATTACTTATAGACTCTATGTTCTCTTTATCCCTCTAATATCTATTTACTGTACAACTATAGAAACTCACTGGGTTGGAAATCCATTACAAATTCACTGTGATGTGTGAGTGGTGATGCTCTTTCCTTCTCTGGTATTTTGAGTGTTTTTTGACATGTTGTTTATTGAGAGTCAATGGCTAATCTTTGTCATTTATTCTCTCTGTCCTTCATTCTGTCTCTCTCTGTCTGTCTCTCTCTCTCTATCTGTCTCTGTTTCTCTCTCAGGTGAGTCTGGACTCCCGGGTGAGAGAGGTGATTAACAGGAAGATACAGGAGCCTACGCCCCACACCTTTGAGGACGCCCAGCTTCAGATCTATACCTTAATGCACAGAGACTCCTACCCTCGCTTCCTCAACTCGTCTCTCTACAGATCACTGGTTCACCCGGGCTCCCGCACCTCCTCAGAGTCTTAGGTTCACCCGGGCTCCCGCACCTCCTCAGTCCTAGGTTCACCCGGGCTCCCGCACCTCCTCAGAGTCATAGGTTCACCCGGGCTCCCGCACCTCCTCAGAGTCATAGGTTCACCCGGGCTCCCGCACCTCCTCAGAGTCATAGGTCCACAACATTTCACTCACTCACTCACACTCCTCTCTCCCTGTCACATTCTTGATCTCACTCTCTCTCTTTCTCCACTCTCTCCCTCTGCTCTTCCTCGCTGTCTCAGTCTCGCTCGCCCTTCATCCTCACTCTCTCTCTGTCTCACTCCATCTCTATCCCTTGTCTCTGTCTCTCTCCATCCACTCCCCCTCTGTCTCTCTCCATTGCACAACCACTAAAGGAGAAAATATTGATCCTTTTGTGGATTTTTCTAATGATTGTTGTAGGAATTTTCTGTAGGATTTTTTTGGTTGCCATACATTTCACAGTTGTTTTTTTTAAGAACTCACTTCATCATGCCATATATGGATTTCCTGACTGCACAGACACCCACAAATGCTTCCCTATTCCTTGCATAGTGCACTACCCGCATAGGGCTCTGGTGAAAATTAGTGCACTATATAGGGAAAAGGGTTCCATTTGACAAGCCACGTTAACTGGAAGACACAAGGTTTTTTCCACAGGAGGAGACAGACACATTATTTCTGTTGGATTTTATTAATTGAACTGCTTGTGGTGACAGCTGCTTCAGCACCAACTACTGATTATTTGGATTTACATACAACAATTTGCTTTTTGTTTTATATAAACTGTATTTGTATATAGCATATATATTTTTTCTTTCTCCTGACAAATGTCCTAATTTTGGAAGAGCGCTCAGATACGAGAAACTCGGCAATAAGACACCGGAGTGAGTCGGACTACTTTCCAACGTTCACACAACGTTAAAGACAACGTTCACACAACGTTCCCAACCCCTGACCCCCCCCCCTCCCCCTCTCCCTCCCTTTGCCGGACTGGACTGCCTGGACACTGCTGCTCTAATCCGATTCTGACTTTTGAACTCTCACCTTTGACCTGGCCACTGTCTCCCTCACCTCACTGCTATGATTGGCATTGAGTTGAGCTGTGGTTGGTCGATCAATCAGGGAGGGGAGGGGCTAAGCGACTTTCCATCCCAGGTGGGAGGGGGGAAAAAGGACAACAAAAAATATGTTTAAAAAAAAAAACAAATAAAAAATGCTATTGAATTGTTAACTGCTTTATGGGAAATGGAGTTTGAGGACAACATATGTCTGTAGTTAGACAGAAGATGATGCCTAGGTCTTAACTTGACTTATTGTCAGTCAAAATGCTTTAAAGTTAGTATTATTAATGTTATTTATTTACATTTTTTGTTCAACTGTGATAATGATTTTACTGTACCTATATAAACAAAAAATCCAGAGACCATCAACACAAACTATCAGAAAAGTGCTTTATGTGACACGCTATTCCATTAAATAGTGCACAATTTTTTTGACCAGATTCCCTCAGCTCTGGTCAAAAGTAGTGCACGAGATAGGGAGCCATTTGAGTTTGGGTGTTTCCAGGTTGAAAGGCCCTGCCACCACCTGTAGGTGGTAAATGGTCCTCTCGCTCACAAGCTCTCATTTTTTTAAACTAGGCAAGTCAATTAAGAACAAATTCTTATTTACATTGACAGCCTACCGGAGAACAGTGGGTTAACTGCTTTGTTCTGAGGCAGAACGACAGATTTTTGACCTTGTCAGCTCAGGGATTCAATCTAGCAACCTTTCGGTTACTGGCCCAACGCTCTAACCACGAGGCTACCTGCCTCCTCTAACCACGAGGCTACCTGCCTCCTCTAACCACGAGGCTACCTGCCTCCCCTGTTTGGGTGGATCCCTGTGGAGTTTACACAATCCCACTAATACACACATCTCACTAATACACACAACTCACTAATACTGTCAGAAAGAGCTATCTAGTACACACACACAGAAGTAAATCAACAGGGGTCAATTATCGAAACTGTGTGTGTGCGTGTGTGCTAGCGTATGTGTGTGCTATTGTGTGTGTGTGTGCTATTGTGTGTGTGTGTGTGTGCTAGCGTGTGCGTGTGCTAGTGTGTGTGCTAGCGTGTGTGCAATTGTCTGTGTGTTTCCAGGTATGTTGTACAGGTGTATCTCAGATCTCATACAGTAGACGCCATGCCAACCTCGTGCCAACATTTACTCCAGACCATATCAGCTCTATGGCAAAAAAAGGGGCGGCAGGTAGCCTAGTGGTTAGAGTGTAGGACTTGTCACCGAAAGGTTGCTAGATCGAATCCCTGAGCTGACAAGGTAAAGAATCTGTCATTCTGCCCCTGAACAAGGCAGTTAACCCACTGTTCCCTGGTAGGCCATCATTGTAAATAAGAATTTGTTCTTAACTGACTTGCCTAGTAAAACAAAAAAAAATGTCTAACAGACATTTCATTTACCCTGGTGCTTCTGAGTAACATTCTGTAAACAGTGGAGTTGTGAATTTAATTCCCATCTCTGGAACATTCAACTGAATGGAAAGGGCGCTGTACTGAACGACCAGTTGATAAATGGGGGTTTGGGTTGGGGAACGCTGTAAATACATCACTCATTGCTTTCAAGCCACATCTCCCCCCACACAAACCAAACGGGAGCAAACGTTTTGGGGAAATGTTTAGTTTCTGTTTGGTTATGTAGCTAATGTTCAAACCCTCTGTGGAGCTGTGAACTGAACTCCTGCCATCACTGGTGGGAAGGGGCCTAACTAAGGACTAGAGGTGATGCTGGTGGGAAGGGGCCTAACCAAGGACTAGAGGTGATGCTGGTGGAAAGGGGCCTAACCAAGGACTAGAGGTGATGCTGGTGGAAAGGGGCCTAACCAAGGACTAGAGGTGATGCTGGTGGAAAGGGGCCTAACCAAGGACTAGAGGGGCTGCTGGTGGGAAGGGGCCTAACCAAGGACTAGAGGGGCTGCTGGTGGGAAGGACTAGAGGTGCTGCTGGTGGGAAGGACTAGAGGGGCTGCTGGTGGGAAGGGGCCTAACCAAGGACTAGAGGGGCTGCTGGTGGGAAGGACTAGAGGTGCTGCTGGTGGGAAGGACTAGAGGGGCTGCTGGTGGGAAGGACTAGAGGGGCTGCTGGTGGGAAGGACTAGAGGGGCTGCTGGTGGGAAGGGGCCTAACCAAGGACTAGAGGGGCTGTTGGTGGGAAGGACTAGAGGGGCTGCTGGTGGGAAGGATTAGAGGGGCTGCTGGTGGGAAGGATTAGAGGGGCTGCTGGTGGGAAGGGGCCTAACCAAGGACTAGAGGTGCTGTTGGTGGGAAGGACTAGAGGGGCTGCTGGTGGGAAGGATTAGAGGGGCTGCTGGTGGGAAGGGGCCTAACCAAGGACTAGAGGTGCTGTTGGTGGGAAGGACTAGAGGGGCTGCTGGTGGGAAGGACTAGAGGGGCTGCTGGTGGGAAGGACTAGAGGGGCTGCTGGTGGGAAGGACTCGAGGGGCTGCTGGTGGGAAGGACTAGAGGGGCTGCTGGTGGGAAGGACTAGAGGGGCTGCTGGTGGGAAGGGCTGGAGGGGCTGCTGGTGGGAAGGACTAGAGGGGCTGCTGGTGGGAAGGGGCCTAACCAAGGACTAGAGGGGCTGTTGGTGGGAAGGACTAGAGGGGCTGCTGGTGGGAAGGGGCCTAACTAAGAACTAGAGGGGCTGGTGGTGGGAAGGATTAGAGGGGCTGCTGGTGGGAAGGACTAGAGGGGCTGCTGGTGGGAAGGGGCCTAACCAAGGACTAGAGGGGCTGTTGGTGGGAAGGACTAGAGGGGCTGCTGGTGGGAAGGACTAGAGGGGCTGCTGGTGGGAAGGGCTGGAGGGGCTGCTGGTGGGAAGGACTAGAGGGGCTGCTGGTGGGAAGGGGCCTAACCAAGGACTAGAGGGGCTGTTGGTGGGAAGGACTAGAGGGGCTGCTGGTGGGAAGGATTAGAGGGGCTGCTGGTGGGAAGGATTAGAGGGGCTGCTGGTGGGAAGGGGCCTAACCAAGGACTAGAGGTGCTGTTGGTGGGAAGGACTAGAGGGGCTGCTGGTGGGAAGGATTAGAGGGGCTGCTGGTGGGAAGGGGCCTAACCAAGGACTAGAGGGGCTGTTGGTGGGAAGGACTAGAGGGGCTGCTGGTGGGAATGATTAGAGGGGCTGCTGGTGGGAAGGGGCCTAACCAAGGACTAGAGGTGCTGCTGGTGGGAAGGACTAGAGGGGCTGCTGGTGGGAAGGACTAGAGGGGCTGCTGGTGGGAAGGACTAGAGGGGCTGCTGGTAGGGAAGGACTAGAGGGGCTGCTGGTGGGAAGGACTAGAGGGGCTGCTGGTGGGAAGGGCTGGAGGGGCTGCTGGTAGGAAGGACTAGAGGGGCTACTGGTGGGAAGGACTAGAGGGGCTGCTGGTGGGAAGGGGCCTAACCAAGGACTAGAGGGGCTGCTGGTGGGAAGGGCTAGAGGGGCTGCTGGTGGGAAGGACTAGAGGGGCTGCTGGTGGGAAGGACTAGAGGGGCTACTGGTGGGAAGGGGCCTAACTAAGGACTAGAGGGGCTGCTGGTGGGAAGGGCTAGAGGGGCTGCTGGTAGGGAAGGACTAGAGGGGCTGCTGGTAGGGAAGGACTAGAGGGGCTGCTGGTGGGAAGGACTAGAGGGGCTGCTGGTGGGAAGGACTAGAGGGGCTGCTGGTGGGAAGGACTAGAGGGGCTGCTGGTGGGAAGGACTAGAGGGGCTGCTGGTGGGAAGGACTAGAGGGGCTGCTGGTGGGAAGGATTGGAGGGGCTGCTGGTGGGAAGGGGCCTAACCAAGGACTAGAGGTGCTGCTGGTGGGAAGGACTAGAGGGGCTGCTGGTGGGAAGGACTAGAGGGGCTGCTGGTGGGAAGGACTAGAGGGGCTGCTGGTGGGAAGGACTAGAGGGGCTGCTGGTGGGAAGGGCTGGAGGGGCTGCTGGTAGGAAGGACTAGAGGGGCTACTGGTGGGAAGGACTAGAGGGGCTGCTGGTGGGAAGGGGCCTAACCAAGGACTAGAGGGGCTGCTGGTGGGAAGGGCTAGAGGCGCTGCTGGTGGGAAGGACTAGAGGGGCTGCTGGTGGGAAGGGGCCTAACCAAGGACTAGAGGGGCTGCTGGTGGGAAGGGCTAGAGGGGCTGCTGGTGGGAAGGACTAGAGGGGCTGCTGGTGGGAAGGACTAGAGGGGCTACTGGTGGGAAGGGGCCTAACTAAGGACTAGAGGGGCTGCTGGTGGGAAGGGCTAGAGGGGCTGCTGGTAGGGAAGGACTAGAGGGGCTGCTGGTAGGGAAGGACTAGAGGGGCTGCTGGTGGGAAGGACTAGAGGGGCTGCTGGTGGGAAGGACTAGAGGGGCTGCTGGTGGGAAGGACTAGAGGGGCTGCTGGTGGGAAGGACTAGAGGGGCTGCTGGTGGGAAGGACTAGAGGGGCTGCTGGTGGGAAGGATTGGAGGGGCTGCTGGTGGGAAGGGGCCTAACCAAGGACTAGAGGTGCTGCTGGTGGGAAGGACTAGAGGGGCTGCTGGTGGGAAGGACTAGAGGGGCTGCTGGTGGGAAGGACTAGAGGGGCTGCTGGTGGGAAGGACTAGAGGGGCTGCTGGTGGGAAGGGCTGGAGGGGCTGCTGGTAGGAAGGACTAGAGGGGCTACTGGTGGGAAGGACTAGAGGGGCTGCTGGTGGGAAGGGGCCTAACCAAGGACTAGAGGGGCTGCTGGTGGGAAGGGCTAGAGGCGCTGCTGGTGGGAAGGACTAGAGGGGCTGCTGGTGGGAAGGACTAGAGGGGCTACTGGTGGGAAGGGGCCTAACTAAGGACTAGAGGGGCTGCTGGTGGGAAGGGCTAGAGGGGCTGCTGGTAGGGAAGGACTAGAGGGGCTGCTGGTGGGAAGGACTAGAGGGGCTGCTGGTGGGAAGGACTAGAGGGGCTGCTGGTGGGAAGGACTAGAGGGGCTGCTGGTGGGAAGGACTAGAGGGGCTGCTGGTGGGAAGGACTAGAGGGGCTGCTGGTGGGAAGGGGCCTAACCAAGGACTAGAGGGGCTGCTGGTGGGAAGGACTAGAGGTGCTGCTGGTGGGAAGGACTAGAGGGGCTGCTGGTGGGAAGGACTAGAGGGGCTGCTGGTGGGAAGGACTAGAGGGGCTGCTGGTGGGAAGGACTCGAGGGGCTGCTGGTGGGAAGGACTAGAGGGGCTGCTGGTGGGAAGGACTAGAGGGGCTGCTGGTGGGAAGGGCTGGAGGGGCTGCTGGTGGGAAGGACTCGAGGGGCTGCTGGTGGGAAGGGGCCTAACCAAGGACTAGAGGGGCTGCTGGTGGGAAGGACTAGAGGGGCTGCTGGTGGGAAGGATTAGAGGGGCTGCTGGTGGGAAGGATTAGAGGGGCTGCTGGTGGGAAGGGGCCTAACCAAGGACTAGAGGTGCTGTTGGTGGGAAGGACTAGAGGGGCTGCTGGTGGGAAGGACTAGAGGGGCTGCTGGTGGGAAGGACTAGAGGGGCTGCTGGTGGGAAGGACTCGAGGGGCTGCTGGTGGGAAGGACTAGAGGGGCTGCTGGTGGGAAGGACTAGAGGGGCTGCTGGTGGGAAGGGCTGGAGGGGCTGCTGGTGGGAAGGACTAGAGGGGCTGCTGGTGGGAAGGGGCCTAACCAAGGACTAGAGGGGCTGCTGGTGGGAAGGGCTAGAGGGGCTGCTGGTGGGAAGGACTAGAGGGGCTGCTGGTGGGAAGGGCTAGAGGGGCTGCTGGTGGGAAGGGGCCTAACCAAGGACTAGAGGTGCTGTTGGTGGGAAGGACTAGAGGGGCTGCTGGTGGGAAGGATTAGAGGGGCTGCTGGTGGGAAGGGGCCTAACCAAGGACTAGAGGGGCTGTTGGTGGGAAGGACTAGAGGGGCTGCTGGTGGGAAGGATTAGAGGGGCTGCTGGTGGGAAGGGGCCTAACCAAGGACTAGAGGTGCTGCTGGTGGGAAGGACTAGAGGGGCTGCTGGTGGGAAGGACTAGAGGGGCTGCTGGTGGGAAGGACTAGAGGGGCTGCTGGTAGGGAAGGACTAGAGGGGCTGCTGGTAGGGAAGGACTAGAGGGGCTGCTGGTGGGAAGGACTAGAGGGGCTGCTGGTGGGAAGGGCTGGAGGGGCTGCTGGTAGGAAGGACTAGAGGGGCTACTGGTGGGAAGGACTAGAGGGGCTGCTGGTGGGAAGGGGCCTAACCAAGGACTAGAGGGGCTGCTGGTGGGAAGGGCTAGAGGGGCTGCTGGTGGGAAGGACTAGAGGGGCTACTGGTGGGAAGGACTAGAGGGGCTGCTGGTGGGAAGGGGCCTAACCAAGGACTAGAGGGGCTGCTGGTGGGAAGGGCTAGAGGCGCTGCTGGTGGGAAGGACTAGAGGGGCTGCTGGTGGGAAGGACTAGAGGGGCTACTGGTGGGAAGGGGCCTAACTAAGGACTAGAGGGGCTGCTGGTGGGAAGGGCTAGAGGGGCTGCTGGTAGGGAAGGACTAGAGGGGCTGCTGGTGGGAAGGACTAGAGGGGCTGCTGGTGGGAAGGACTAGAGGGGCTGCTGGTGGGAAGGACTAGAGGGGCTGCTGGTGGGAAGGACTAGAGGGGCTGCTGGTGGGAAGGACTAGAGGGGCTGCTGGTGTGAAGGACTAGAGGGGCTGCTGGTGGGAAGGACTAGAGAGGCTGCTGGTGGGAAGGACTAGAGGGGCTGCTGGTGGGAAGGGGCCTAACCAAGGACTAGAGGGGCTGCTGGTGGGAAGGACTAGAGGGGCTGCTGGTGGGAAGGACTAGAGGGGCTGCTGGTCGGAAGGACTAGAGGGGCTGCTGGTGGGAAGGGGCCTAACCAAGGACTAGAGGGGCTGCTGGTGGGAAGGACTAGAGGGGCTGCTGGTCGGAAGGACTAGAGGGGCTGCTGGTTGGAAGGGGCCTAACCAAGGACTAGAGGGGCTGCTGGAGGGAAGGACTAGAGGGGCTGCTGGTGGGAAGGACTAGAGGGGCTGCTGGTGGGAAGGACTAGAGGGGCTGCTGGTGGGAAGGACTAGAGGGGCTGCTGGTCGGAAGGACTAGAGGGGCTGCTGGTGGGAAGGGGCCTAACCAAGGACTAGAGGGGCTGCTGGTGGGAAGGACTAGAGGGGCTGCTGGTCGGAAGGACTAGAGGGGCTGCTGGTGGGAAGGGGCCTAACCAAGGACTAGAGGGGCTGCTGGTGGGAAGGACTAGAGGGGCTGCTGGTGGGAAGGACTAGAGGGGCTGCTGGTGGGAAGGACTAGAGGGGCTGCTGGTGGGAAGGACTAGAGGGGCTGCTGGTGGGAAGGACTAGAGGGGCTGCTGGTGGGAAGGACTAGAGGGGCTACTGGTGGGAAGGGGCCTAACTAAGGACTAGAGGGGCTGCTGGTGGGAAGGGCTAGAGGGGCTGCTGGTAGGGAAGGACTAGAGGGGCTGCTGGTAGGGAAGGACTAGAGGGGCTGCTGGTGGGAAGGACTAGAGGGGCTGCTGGTGGGAAGGACTAGAGGGGCTGCTGGTGGGAAGGACTAGAGGGGCTGCTGGTGGGAAGGACTAGAGGGGCTGCTGGTGGGAAGGACTGGAGGGGCTGCTGGTGGGAAGGACTAGAGGGGCTGCTGGGGGGAAGGACTAGAGGGGCTGCTGGTGGGAATGATATTATACAGTAACTAGCAGTGAAAGTCTACATCTGCACATTTTGCTACTTTAATATTTAAATCTATGTGGTTAAATTAGATGTTGTCAAAACGTCTCCACAACCTAGTCCACATTTTGAAATAGAAATAAAATTATTTATTTTTTTCCGATTTATACTTTTTTCTAAACTTTCACGAGCAAATGGTTCTCCGACTGTGTTTGGACTCCCAGCGACCATCTATGTTGTAATCTACATCTCACTGGTTTTTCTGTGAATCTGCATTGAAAGTTTTAGTGTAACTTTGTGGAAGCTGTAAAACAATAACAATGGAGATTCTCTGGGAAAGCGGAGAGATTGCTCTAAAAATAATGGGGAAAAGTCCCTTCACACCTTCTGGTCCCCTTCCTGTCCCAAGCCAAGTCCCTTCACGCTGTCCGGTCCCCTTCCTGTCCCAAGCCAAGTCCCTTCACACCTTCTGGTCCCCTTCCTGTCCCAAGCCAAGTCCCTTCACACTTCCTGGTCCCCTTCCTGTCCCAAGCCAAGTCCCTTCACGCTGTCTGGTCCCCTTCCTGTCCCAAGCCAAGTCCCTTCACGCTGCCTGGTCCCCTTCCTGTCCCAAGCCAATTCCCTTCACACTTCCTGGTCCCCTTCCTGTCCCAAGCCAAGTCCCTTCACGCTGCCTGGTCCCCTTCCTGTCCCAAGCCAAGTCCCTGTCCACACTGCCGGGTCCCCTTCCTTTCCCAAGCCAAGTCTCTCCACTCTCTGGTCCCCTTCCTGTCCCAAGCCAAGTCTCTCCACTGTCTGGTCCACTTCCTGTCCCAAGCCAAGTCTCTCCACTGTCTGGTCCCCTTCCTGTCCCAAGCCAAGTCCCTTCACACTGTCTGGTCCCCTTCCTGTCCCAAGCCAAGTCTCTCCACTGTCTGGTCCCCTTCCTGTCCCAAGCCAAGTCCCTGTCCACACTGCCAGGTCCCCTTCCTTTCCCAAGCCAAGTCTCTCCACTGTCTGGTCCCCTTCCTGTCCCAACCCAAGTCCCTTCACGCTGTCTGGTCCCCTTCCTGTCTCAAGCCAAGTCTCTCCACTCTCTGGTCCCCTTCCTGTCCCAAGCCAAGTCCCTTCACGCTGTCTGGTCCCCTTCCTGTCCCAAGCCAAGTCCCTTCACACTGTCTGGTCCCCTTCCTGTCCCAAGCCAAGTCCCTTCACACTTTCTGGTCCCCTTCCTGTCCCAAGCCAAGTCTCTTCACTTCCTGGTCCCCTTCCTGTCCCAAGCCAAGTCCCTTCATACTGTCTGGTCCTCTTCCTGTCTCAAACCAAGTCCCTTCACGCTGCATAGTCCCCTTCCTGTCTCAAGCCAAGTCCCTTCACACTGCATAGTCCCCTTCCTGTCTCAAGCCAAGTCCCTTCACACTGTCTGGTCCTCTTCCTGTCTCAAACCAAGTCCCTTCACGCTGCATAGTCCCCTTCCTGTCTCAAGCCAAGTCCCTTCACACTGCATAGTCCCCTTCCTGTCTCAAGCCAAGTCCCTTCACACTGCATAGTCCCCTTCCTGTCTCAAGCCAAGTCCCTTCACACTGTCTGGTCCTCTTACTCTCTCAGCCGCTCTTAAGTAGTCAATACTGTAGAGTTTCCCCACACACAGATTTAGCCTAGTCCTGGACTAAAATGCATGCTGAATATAGACTCTCTTTCGAAAGTACATATTAGTCAAGGACTAGACTTGTTCCATGTCCGGGAACCCAACCTTAGATGTTTATTTATAATGACCTTTATTTTTAGACAGGGTGTCCGTCTGGCCACAAATTGCATTGTTCCTTAAAAAACTACAAATGTTTGTAAGTACAATTGGAACAGTACATATTTATACATAATACGTACAGTTTTCAGACCCCTTCCCCTTTTTCCACATTTTGTTACGTTACAGCCTTATACTAAAATGGATTACATTAATTTATTCCTCATAAATTTACACACAATACCCCACAATGACTAAGCTAACATAGGTTTTTAGAAATGTTTGCAAATGTAAAAAAAAATAAACAACAGAAATACCTTATTTACATAAGTATTCAGACCCTTTGCTATGAGACTCTAAATTGAGATCAGGTGCATCCTGTTTCTATTGATCATCCTTGAGATGTTTCTACAACTTGATTGGAGTCCACCTGTGATAAATTCAATTGATTGGACATGATTTGGAACGGCACACCTGTCTATATAAGGTCCCACAGTTGACACTGCATGTCAGAGCAAAAACCAAGCCATGAGGTCAAAGAAATTGTCTGTAGAGCTCCGAGACAGGACTGTGTTGAGGCACAGATCTGGGGAAGGGTACCAAAACATTTCTGCAGCATTGAAGGTCCCCATGAACACAGTGGCGTCCATCATTCTTAAATCGAAGAAGTTTGGAAACACCAAGACTCTTCCTAGTGTTGTGGTTAAACTCAAATATACTAATTGATAAAAAACACATTTCTTCCATAAAATAGTAATAAAAAATAAAATAAAAAGCATAATCTTTGTCAATTATATCATAAATATGACTGGGGGAGTTATGTCACACATGCAGCTAACAAAAATGACAACCAACTAATTGCAGCATTACTGTAAAAATGGAAGAGGCAAGAGGAAGGGGGATGTTATTTATAATGGGGGGTACAACCCTCCCAGATCTGCAGATTTTTCTGCAAAGAGACAGAATCATTAGATCATTTGTTTTGGTATTGTCCATATGTAGCTTGTTTTTGGTCACAGGTCCAGGAATGGCTGAAAAATTGCAACATTTACCTGGAGCTAGATGGCACTACTGGTTGATTTGAAAAGTCATAGTCAATCAATCAATAATATAATTATTTTAGCAAAACATTTTATCTTTAATTTTACAACTGTAGAAACTATGAGAATAGAAAGGTTCAGTTATTTTTTTGAAACATCACAGCACAGTTGAAAAATATATGGCAAATAGAAATCCAACTGGTTGGTCTTCAGAAATAGATGGGAGAGGTTAGAGGAAGAACAGGACGAAAAACAAACTAAATATAACGATTGTAAAAGAGATTTTGTCTGTAAAATGAAAATAGTATGTAGAAGCTGGAAGTAGAACCCTAAGTGTTATTGTTTATTAGTTTACTCCAATTAGGGGAAAATAATAAAGGTAAAATACATTTTAAAAAGATAGGTAGATATATATATATACACACACACAGTACAAGACAAAAGTTTAGACACACCTACTCTTTCCAGGGTTTTTCTTTATTTTTACTATTTTCTACATTGTAGAATAATAGTGAAAACATCAAAACTATGAAATAACACATATGGAATCATGTAGTAACCAAAAAAACGTTAAATATATTTCATTTATATTTTAGATTCTGTGAGGAGCTGTTGGGCTTAACACATCTAGAAGCACACACACACAGGGACAGGATATCCATGAGGACATCAAAGAGATGCTGACAAAAAGAGGGAGAGATCTGAAGTCAGGGGTCTCCATCAGCACAGATGGAGGTCCAGCCATGACAGGAAGAGGGAGGGGACTGGCTGCACATTTTGAAAGAGGACCACCCGGACCTGACATCTTACCACTGCATCATCTATCAATCGGTCCTGTGTGTCAGTCTGGGAAAATAGCATTCTGAGGTCATGACAACGATGATGAAACTGATCAACGTTTTGAGAGCAACATCATCCCTACCACACCGCCTGCTACGAGGCTTTCTGACCGAGGCCAATGCACCGCCTGCTACGAGGCTTTCTGACCGGGGCCAATACACCGCCTGCTACGAGGCTTTCTGACCTAGGCCAATGCACCGCCTGCTACGAGGCTTTCTGACCGAGGCCAATACACCGCCTGCTACGAGGCTTTCTGACCGAGGCCAATACACCGCCTGCTACGAGGCTTTCTGACCGAGGCCAATGCACCGCCTGCTACGAGGCTTTCTGACCGAGGCCAATGCACCGCCTGCTACGAGGCTTTCTGACCGAGGCCAATGCACCGCCTGCTACGAGGCTTTCTGACCGAGGCCAATACACCGCCTGCTACGAGGCTTTCTGACCGAGGCCAATGCACCGCCTGCTACGAGGCGTTCTGACTGAGGCCAATGCACCGCCTGCTACGAGGCTTTCTGACCGAGGCCAATGCCCCACCTGCTATGAGGCTTTCTGACCGAGGCCAATACACCGCCTGCTACGAGGCTTTCTGGCCGAGGCCAATACACCGCCTGCTACGAGGCTTTCTGACCGAGGCCAATACACCGCCTGCTACGAGGCTTTCTGACCGAGGCCAATACACCGCCTGCTACGAGGCTTTCTGACCGAGGCCAATACACCGCCTGCTACGAGGCTTTCTGACCGAGGCCAATACACCGCCTGCTACGAGGCTTTCTGACCGAGGCCAATACACCGCCTGCTACGAGGCTTTCTGACCGAGGCCAATACACCACCTGCTACGAGGCTTTCTGACCGAGGCCAATACACCGCCTGCTACGAGGCTTTCTGACCGAGGCCAATGCTAGTTTTAATGACCTACTACTGTACAACAATGTCAGATGACTCAGCAAAGGCAGGGTTTTGGAACGCTTTTGGGACATTCAGGACAAAAGAGTCACAAGGCAACTCCAGTTTTCTGAGTTTTTGGAAGATGAGGAGAATATGGAAACAGTTGCAATTTTGACAGACATTACATCACACCTTAAAATCAACTGAACGTTGAACTTGCCCACTTCCCCAATCTTCTGGTGCAAACGCAGGGAGACAAAGATGTTCCCAACCGTGTTAATTTCATCCAGAAGCTGATGGATAACGTCAGGGCTCGCTTTGATGACTTCACTGTTGGAAGAGAACTGCTGCTGCTCATCCAGAACCCCTTCATGGGTCACAAATTTGTGACCAAAAAAAGGAGAAGAAGACACGAAACAGATCTTCAGATGGGTAGATGTTGCATCACTGTAGATGGAGTTGATTGAGCTACAAGAAAATGTGGCTTTGAAGGAGCAGGTTGGTGAAAGATGGAGCAGCTGACGTCCCTGTTCTCAAGAAACACGGCACTATACAGTACCAGTCAAAAGTTTGGACACACCTACTCATTCAAGGGTTTTTCTTTCTTTTTTACTATTCTCTACATTGTACTTGTAGTGTACATCCTGACCATGTTTTGGCTCCACATACAGCTGTGAATCAGCCTTCTCCACATTGAACTTTATTCAAAACAAACACCTGCATGTTGATTCAATGTTAAACATGTTTACATTCGAAAGAAGTTGTAAATAATTCACATTCTTAGTCTCATTTAATGTACAAGTCATAGACGACTATGTTTGTTACTACGCTATAACACAGCGCCGATTAAAAGGACGATATCCATCCGGACCTTTGTGTCACTGGACCTTCTCAAAGAGTAGTCAAGTACCTTTCCACTAGATGTTGGAACGTTGCTGCGGGGACTTGCTTCCATTCAGCCACAAGAGCATTAATGAGGTCGGGCACTGATGTTGGGCGATTAGGCCTGGCTCACAGTCGGCGTTCCAATTCATCCCAAAGGTGTTTGATGGGGTTGAGGTCAGGGCTCTATGCCAGTCAAGTTCTTCCACACCGATCTCGACGAACCATTTCTGTATGGACCTCGCTTTGTGCACGGGGGCATTGTCATGCTGAAACAGGAAAGGGACTACCCCAAACTGTTGCCACAAAGTTGGGAGCACAGAATCGTCTAGAATGTCATTGTATGCTGTAGCGTTAAGATTTCTCTTCACTGGAACTAAGGGGCCCGAACCATGAAAAACAGACCCAGACCATTATTCCTCCTCCACCAAACTTTACAGTCTGCAATATGCATTGGGGCAGGTAGCGTTCTCCTGGCATCCGACAAACCCAGATTCGTCCGTCGGACTGCCAGATGGTGAAGCGTGATTCATCACTCCAGAGAACGCATTTCCACTGCTCCAGAGTCCAATGGTGGCGAGCTTTACACCACTCCAGCCGATGCTTGGCATTGCACATGGTGATCTTAAGCGTGTATGAGGCTGCTCGGCCATGGAGACCTATTTCATGAAGTTCCCGACGAACAGAACTCGGTAGAGTGTTGCAACTGAGGACAGACGATTTGTACGCACTACGCGCTTCAGGACTCGGCGGTCCCGTTCTGTGAGCTTGTGTGGCCTACCACTTTGCGGCTTAAGCCGTTGTTGATCCTAGACATTGCCACTTCACAATAACAGCACTTAGATTTGACAGGGCAGCTCTAGCAGGGTAGAAATTTGACGAACTGATTTGTTGGAAAGGTGGCATCCTATGACGGTGCCACGTTGAAAGTCATTGAGCTCTTCAGTAAGGCCATTCTACTGCCAATGTTTGTCCGTGGAGATTGCATGGTAGTGTGCTCAATTTTATACACCTGTCAGCAACGGGTGTGGCTGAATCCACTAATTTGAAGGGGTGTCCACATACTTTTGTTTATAAAGTATACACTATACAGATGTACAAAAGTATGTGGACACACCTTCAAATCATAATTTCTCCTCAATGTGCAAAATTAACCAAGCCTCACAGTTGAAAGTAGGCCTTAAACCTTCATGTTTTAATTTTCAGTTTTATGTTTAGGACAGAGAGACAAACAGAGAGTTTGTTCGTCTCCTCAGCTTCTGTGGTCAAGAGGGCCATCTGTTGGATACTAGAGGGACAGGACTGGCTGGACAAGAGGACAGGACGTCAACCCTCACATAATCTATAATGTTACCGTAAAACTATGATTAAGCCTGTCATTCTGCTCTGAGCTGTATTAAAGTGTGTCGTCATGGCATGCGCTAATGAACGTGACCCAAAGGTCATTTCCTCATGATGTCATCAGCCATAATGTTGTCTGGACATAATTAGACATGGATGTACCTCAACATACAGTAACATATAACATGGGCCTCATTCAGTAGTGACCTCAACATACAGTAACCTATAAAATGGGTCTCATTCAGTAGTGACCTCAACATAGCACGGGCCTCATATTCAGTAGTGACCTCAACATACAGTAACCTATAATATGGGCCTCATATTCAGTAGTGACCTCAACATACAGTAACCTATAATATGGGCCTCATATTCAGTAGTGACCTCAACATACAGTAACCTATAATATGGGCCTCATATTCAGTAGTGACCTCAACATACAGTAACCTACAGCATGGGCCTCATTCAGTAGTGACCTCAACATACAGTAACCTATAACATGGGCCTCATTCAGTAGTGACCTCAACATATAGAGGTTGCCTGTCACAAGAGAGAGGGAGAGAGGGTCTGTGGGAGAGCGAGATGGAGAGAGAATCTACCAAAAAACAATTAGGCAACAACAAATTCAATCCCTTTTAGACAATTTCCTGGACAGAACGTTCCACTGTAATAGGGAAGGTATAAACTTGGCAGTAGAAAACCTAAACAGTATATTTGACCTCTCAGCTTCCCTATCAAATCTAAACATTTCAAGCAGACAATCTAAGAAAATTAACAACAATGACAAATGGTTTGATGAAGAATGCAAAACATAAAAAGAGAGAAACCTGTCTAACCAAAAACATAGAGACCCAGAAACCCTGAGTCTACGACGTCACTATGGTGAATCACTAAAACAATACAGAAATACACTACGGAAAAAGAAGGAACAGCACGTCAGAAATCAGCTCAATGTAATTGAAGAATACATAGAATCTAACCACTTCTGGGAAAATTGTAAAACTCTAAACAAACAACACAAAGAATTATCTATTCAAAACGATACGTATGGACAAATCACTTCTCCAATATAGAAACAAACAACAAACAACAAAGAACAAACAGCAAAAACATGTAAGCTCAGCAAAAAAATTAACTTCCCTTTTTCAGGACCCTGTCTTTCAAAGATAATTCGTAAAAATCCAAATAACTTCACAATTTGTAAAGGGTTTAAACACTGTTTCCCATGCTTGTTCAATGAACCATAAACAATTAATGATGATTCACCTGTGGAACGGTCGTTAAGACACTAACAGCTTACAGCCGGTAGGCAATGAAGGTCACAGTTATGAAAACTTAGGACACTAAAGAGAACTTTCTACTGACTCTGAAAAACACCAAAAGAAAGATGCCCAGGATCCCTGCTCATCTGCGTGAACGTGCCTTGGGCATGCTGCAAGGAGGCATGAGGACAGCGGATGTGGCCAGGGCAATAAATTACAATGTCTGTACTGTGAGACGGCTAAGACAGCGCTACAGGGAGACAGGACGGTCAGCTGATCGTCCTCGCAGTGGCAGACCACGTGTAACAACACCTACACAGGATCGGTACATCCGAACATCACACCTGCAGGACAGGTACAGGATGGCAACAACAACTGCCCGAGTTACACCAGGAACGCACAATCCCTCCATGAGTGCTCAGACTGTCCGCAATAGGCTGAGAGAGGCTGGACTGAGGGCTTGTAAGCCTGTTGTAAGGCAGGTCCTCACCAGACACCACTGGCAACAGCGTCGCCTATGGGCACAAACCCACCGTCGCTGGACCAGCAGGACTGGCAAAAAGTGCTCTTCTCTGACCTGTCGCGGTTTTGTCTCACCAGGGGTGATGGTCAAATTCGCGTTTATCGTTGAAGTAATGAGAGTCACACAGAGGCCTGTACTCTGGAGCGGGATCAATTTGGAGGTGGAGGGTCCGTCGTGGTCTGGGCGGTGTGTCACAGCATCAGCGGACTGAGCTTGTTGTCATTGCAGGCAATCTCAACGCTGTGCGTTACAGGGAAGTCATCCTCCTCCCTCATGTGGTACCCTTCCTGCAGGCTCAGCGAAGATCCCGGATCGGAATCCCATTGAGCACGTCTGGGACCTGTTGGATCGGAGGGTGAGGGCTAGGGCCATTCTCCCCAGAAATGTCCGGGAACTTGCAGGTGCCTTGGTGGAAGAGTGGGGTAACATCTCACAGCAAGAACTGGCAAATCTGGTGCAGTCCATGAGGAGGAGATGCACTGCAGTACTTAATGCAGCTGGTGGCCACACCAGATACTGACTGTTACTTTTGATTTTAACCCCTCCTTTAACCCCTTTATGTCTCAGTTGTTGAATCTTGTTATGTTCATACAAAGATTTACACGTGTTAATTTTGCTGAAAATAAACGCAGTTGACAGTGAGAGGACGTTTCTTTTTTTGATGAGTTTACATCAAATACAAACATTTGAATCATTTATTAAAGACCTACTGGATTCTCCAATTACATTGAATGAACTGCAGAACAAAATACAAACCCTCCAACCCAAAAAGGCTTGTGGGGTTGATGGTATCCTAAATTAAATGATAAAATATACAGGCCACAAATTGCAGTTGGCTATACTTAAACTCTTTAACATCATCCTCAGCTCTGGCATCTTCCCCAATATTTGGAACCAAGGACTGATCACCCCAATCCACAAAAGTGGAGACAAATTTAACCCCAATAACTACCGGGGGGAATTGCGTCAACAGCAACCTTGGGAAAAATCCTCTGCATTATCATTAACAGCAGACTAGTTCATTTCCTCAGCGAAAACAATGTACTGAGCAAATGTCAAATTGGCTTTTTACCAAATTACCATACGACAGACCACGTATTCACCCTGCACACCCCAATTGACAAACAAAACAAAACAAAACAAGGCAAAGTCTTCTGATGCTTTGTTGATTTCATAAAAAAGCTTTCAACTCAATTTGGGCCTGCTACATAAATTGATGGAAAGTGGTGTTAGGGGAACAATATGCGACATTATGAAACAAACAAAACAAGATGGAGGTTAAAATAGGCAGAAAACACACATTTCTTTCCACAGGGCCGTGGGGTGAGACAGGGATGCAGCTTAAGCCCAACCCTCTTCAACATACATATCAAGGAATTGCCGAGGGCACTAGAACAGTCTGCAGCACCCGGCCTCACCCTACTAGAATCTGAAGTCAAATGTCTACTGATGATCTGGTGCTTCTGTCCCCAACCAAGGAGGGCCTACAGCAGCACCTAGATCTTCTGCACAGATTTTGTCAGACCTGGGCCTTGACAGTAAATCTCACCAAGACAAAAATAATGGTGTTCCAATAAAGGTCCAGTTGCCATGACCAAGAATACAAATTCCATCTAGACACCATTGCCCTAGGGCACACAAAAAACGATACATACCTTGGCCTAAACATCAGCACCACAGGTAACTTCCACAAAGCTGTGAACGATCTGAGAGACAAGGCAAGAAGGGCCTTCTATGCCATCAAAAGGAACATAACATTTGACATACCAATTAGGATCTGGCTAAAAATGCTTGAATCAGTCATAGAACCCATTGCCCTTTATGGTTGTGAGGTCTGGGGTCCGCTCACCAACCAAGAATTCACAAAATGGGACAAACACCAAATTGAGACTCTGCATGCAAAATTCTGCAAAAATGTCATCCGTGTACAACGTAGAACACCAAATAATGCATGCAGAGCAGAATTAGGCCGATAGCCGCTAATTATCAAAATCCAGAAAATAGCCGTTAAATTCTACAAACACCTAAAAGGAAGCGATTCCCAAACCTTCCATAACAAAGCCATTTCCTACAGAGAGATGAACCTGGAGAATATCCCCTTAAGCAAGCTGGTCCTGGGGCTCTGTTCACAAACACAAACAGACCCCACAGAGCCCCAGGACATCAACACAACTAGAACCAACTAAGTCATGAGAAACAAAAAGATAATTACTTGACACATTGGAAAGAATTTACAAAAAAACAGAGCAAACTAGAATGCTATTTGGCCCTAAACAGAGAGTACACAGTGGCGGAATACCTGAACACTGTGACTGACCCAAACTTAAGGAAAGCTTTGACTATGTACAGACTCAGTGAGCATAGCCTTGCTATTGAGAAAGGCCGCCGTAGGCAGACCTGCCTCTCAAGAGAAGACAGGCTATGTGCACACTGCCCACAAAATGAGGTGGAAACTGAGCTGCACTTCCTAACCTCCTGCCAAATGTATGGCCGTATTAGAGACACATATTTCCCTCAGATGACACAGATCCACAAAGAACTCAAAAACAAATCCAATTTTGATAAACTCCCACATCTACTGGGTGAAATACCACAGAGGGCCATTACAGCAGCAATATTTGTGACCTGTTGCCACAAGAAAAGGGCAACCAGTGAAGAACAAACACCATTGTAAATACATCCCATATTTATGTTTATTTATTTTCCCTTGTGTACTTTAACTATTTGCACATCATTACAACACTGTAAATAGACATAATATGACATTTGAAATGTCTTTATTCTCTTGGAACTTTTGTGAGTAACGTTTACTGTTAATTTTTATGTTTATTATCTATTTCACTTGCTTTGACAATGTTAACATATGGTTCCCATGACAATAAAGCCCTTAAATTGAATTGAGAGACTGAGGGAGGGAGACAGAGACGGAGAGAGGGGCTGGATAGGACCGAGAGAGGGGGTTTACATGTTACCTGCCAGAGAGAGGGGGTTAACATGTTACCTGCCAGAGAGAGGGGGTTTACATGTTACCTGCCAGAGAGAGGGGGTTTACATGTTACCTGCCAGAGAGAGGGTTAATATGTTACCTGCCAGAGAGAGAGGGTTAATATGTTACCAGCCATAGAGAGGGGGTTTACATGTTACCTGCCAGAGAGGGTTAACATGTTACCTGCCAGAGAGAGGGGGTTAATATGTTACCAGCCAGAGAGAAGGGGTTTACATGTTACCTGCCAGAGAGAAGGGGTTAACATGTTACCTGCCAGAGAGAGGGGGTTAACATGTTACCTGCTAGAGAGAGGGGGTTTACATGTTACCTGCCAGAGAGAGGGGGTTTACATGTTACCTGCCAGAGAGAGGGGGTTAACATGTTACCTGCCAGAGAGAGGGGATTTACATGTTACCTGCCAGAGAGAGGGGGTTAACATGTTACCTGCCAGAGAGAGGGGGTTTACATGTTACCTGCCAGAGAGAGGGTTAATATGTTACCTGCCAGAGAGAGAGGGTTAATATGTTACCAGCCATAGAGAGGGGGTTTACATGTTACCTGCCAGAGAGAGGGTTAACATGTTACCTGCCAGAGAGAGGGGGTTAATATGTTACCAGCCAGAGAGAAGGGGTTTACATGTTACCTGCCAGAGAGAGGGGGTTAACATGTTACCTGCCAGAGAGAGGGGGTTTACATGTTACCTGCCAGAGAGAGGGTTAACATGTTACCTGCCAGAGAGAGGGGGTTAATATGTGACCAGCCAGAGAGAAGGGGTTTACATGTTACCTGCCAGAGAGAGGGGGTTAACATGTTACCTGCCAGAGAGAGGGGGTTTACATGTTACCTGCCAGAGAGAGGGGGTTAACATGTTACCTGCCAGAGAGAGGGGATTTACATGTTACCTGCCAGAGAGAGAG
This sequence comes from Salvelinus namaycush, assembly GCF_016432855.1. NCBI lineage: Eukaryota > Metazoa > Chordata > Actinopteri > Salmoniformes > Salmonidae > Salvelinus > Salvelinus namaycush. The sequence goes on from NC_052322.1 coordinate 47,264,856, forward strand.
GGTTAATATGTTACCAGCCATAGAGAGGGGGTTTACATGTTACCTGCCAGAGAGAGAGGGTTAACATGTTACCTGCCAGAGAGAGGGGGTTAATATGTTACCAGCCAGAGAGAAGGGGTTTACATGTTATCTGCCAGAGAGAGGGGGTTAACATGTTACCTGCCAGAGAGAGGGGGTTTACATGTTACCTGCCAGAGAGAGGGGGTTAACATGTTACCTGCCAGAGAGAGGGGGTTAACATGTTACCTGCCAGAGAGAGGGGGTTTACATGTTACCTGCCAGAGAGAGGGGGTTAACATGTTACCTGCCAGAGAGAGGGGATTTACATGTTACCTGCCAGAGAGAGAGGGTTAATATGTTACCAGCCATAGAGAGGGGGTTTACATGTTACCTGCCAGAGAGAGAGGGTTAACATGTTACCTGCCAAAGAGAGGGGGTTAATATGTTACCAGCCAGAGAGAAGGGGTTTACATGTTATCTGCCAGAGAGAGGGGGTTAAAATGTTACCTGCCAGAGAGAGGGGGTTAACACGTTACCTGCCATAGAGAGGGGGTTTACATGTTACCTGCCAGAGAGAGAGGGGTAAAATGTTACCTGCCAGAGAGAGGGGGTTAATATGTTACCAGCCAGAGAGAAGGGGTTTACATGTTATCTGCCAGAGAGAGGGGGTTAACATGTTACCTGCCAGAGAGAGGGGGTTTACATGTTACCTGCCAGAGAGAGGGGGTTAACATGTTACCTGCCAGAGAGAGGGGGTTAACATGTTACCTGCCAGAGAGAGGGGGTTTACATGTTACCTGCCAGAGAGAGGGGGTTTACATGTTACCTGCCAGAGAGAGGGGGTTTACATGTTACCTGCCATAGAGAGGGGGTTTACATGTTACCTGCCAGAGAGAGGGGGTTTACATGTTACCTGCCAGAGAGAGGGGGTTTACATGTTACCTGCCAGAGAGAGGGGGTTAACGTGTTACCTGCCAGAGAGAGGGGGTTAATGTGTTACCTGCCAGAGAGAGGGGGTTAACGTGTTACCTGCCAGAGAGAGGGGGTTAATGTGTTACCTGCCAGAGAGAGGGGGGTTAACGTGTTACCTGCCAGAGAGAGGGGGTTTACATGTTACCTGCCAGAGAGAGGGGGTTAACGTGTTACCTACCAGAGAGATAAATGGGCTGAATACTTCACCACAGAGACAGGGTCTGTCTGAATTCATCCACTGAATCCTAATCAGACTACAGTAATTAAGCATCTAGTCTTGCAGCTTGTTTCTGTCAGACAGATTTAACAGGCTGATCTGGTCCCACTCTGGATTCACAGGAAATAACCTGCTAGTGCTGAAATAACCACAGAGCTCCACAAACAGCAGAACCACGCACTCATATTCCTGACCAGGACGCTAGACCTAGAATCAGGCTCATGACTGCACATCATAGCAAAAAAAAAATGCAAGGGGAAACGGGCGTTTCTAATTGGACACGTCTAGATATTAGGCCACCTCCCCGTTTTCACCGTCTTTCAAACAGTTTTGGTCCGTTTCCTACATTGTGAACAGGACCCCGTCTCGGCCGAGGAGAGTTGGCTCTGTACCGTCACATTATGGTGGGACTACCTCATAATGATCTCTACAGCATTTAGTCATTTACAGATGTTTACAGGGTCATTACAGTTAGTTCTCATCAATGATAAGGTCAACAGAAGACTTTTAGGAGAACCTAATAAGTGTCATGCAAAGGAGCTGAGATGTAACGGACAAGTCAGGTGAATTGGCTAGCGGTTTTTTCCCCCCCAGCAAATGTTCAGTTGATCCAGTGGGACGTGATGGGAATTGTACATCTCTAGTACTCCCAAATAGACGGAGGGTGTGTCCTCAGGCATTAAGAAGTCAGATGAAATTAGCTTCCTCTTTGGGGTTTTTTCCCCACAGAAAACATTGTCGTGACGATAGAACTTAAAATGGGTCTTTCACCTGTTGTGCATCGGGGGGCGCGTTCATGCTGGACAAGTCGTACAACAAAACATGCCTCTTACATGTACAACAAGGAATCATGGTCTGCTCTATTCATAACATCTGTATTCGTAACGTTAAAAAACAATGTTCGACGAGTGAACTGAGCGTCTTGCTAACAAGAATTCACCAGGATGCACCCCCCCAGTCTCTTTCCACACTCCTTACATCCGTTTTTAATTCAATTGACACAAGTTCCCATTGGGAGGACAAATGTTAACAATACAAAATAAATCACTTGCATGACAAAACTTTTCAAACCAGTCGATAGTTTGTCAGGAGGTTCTGTTACTCCAGTAGTCTGAACTACATTTTATAATTGTTATAAACAAAAGGAGAAAAAGTAGCAAACTCGATTTGGATATCAGGCTACTTCTCCAGTCCCCGCTAACCTTTTAGTAACTTTCAAGCAGAGTAGGAAATAGAGAAACAGTCCTCCTTCATCCTTTTCTCATTCTACATCTTCTAGCAGATCCTCCGGTTTCTCTCATTTGTTTACGGAAGAACCAAAACATAACTCTTTAAGAACCTGTGTGTGTATATATATATATACAGTACCAGTCAACCGTTTAAACACTCATACTCATTCAAGGTTTTTTTTACACAAATTAACAAGGCACACCTGTTAATTGAAATGCATTCCAGGTGTCTACCTCGTGAAGCTGGTTGAGAGAATGCCAAGAGTGTGCAAAAGCTGTCATCAAGGCAAAGGGTGACTACTTGGAAGAATCTAAAATCTATTTAACACTTTTTTGGTTACTACATGATTCCATATGTGTTATTTACAGTTTTGACTGGTACTGTACATGTAAGACTGTAGATTCAGAATAAGTGAATCAAACAACGACTTGTTCTATATACAGCAAGTATGTACCCAAATGGTACCGTATTTCCTTTATAGTGCACTACAGGGAATAGGGTGCCATTTGAGACTAATGCTAAGAGTGTATAAACACTCTGTATACAGCAAGTGTATAAAACTAACAGTAAAATGATCATTTGTGGCACAGAGGGGGGGGGGGGGGGGGGTGGGGGGGGGGGGGAAAGGCACACCTATATTCCCTAAAGCCCCCCCCCAAAAAAAAACATTTTTTAGTAAGATATAGCTTCAACTAATGAACAGCCAAAAAGTTGTTTTAAGAGCAAAGTGTTTAACCTCGGCCTGGTCCCAGAACAGTTTGTGCTCGTGCCAAAACTCGTTGTCAAACCAAAACATTCCATTAGAGGTTGAGGCCAGCGAGCAGAAACAAAAAAAGGCACCAAGGCTAGTGTGATTTAATAGTCATTTAAAAAAAAAGAGGATATTAATCAAAATGACAAAATATTTTCTACAGATTGATGAGTTAAATGTAAAAAAAAAAAAAAAAACGTATCAAAAAAAAGCAAAAAAAAAAAAAAAACTGTCTACAGTTGTAACAAAATTAGGTCCAGGTTTCCTTCTTCATCCAGGCCAGATCTTCTACTAGCAGTCTCCTCAACAGAACTGGGGAGGAGGGAGACAAGGTGTTATTAAAAAGGTTTTTACTTGCAATGATCATGGCATGTGGTTGATTTACTTTAGTTGAATACACTGATTGCAAGTCACTCTGAATAAGATGATATTATTATTATTATTAATAATAATGATTGAATAAGAGTGTCTGTTAAAACAACTAAAATGTGAGGGTACATGACAACAACAACAAAAGTGTCTGGTAGGTGTGTTGTATTATCTTGCTGTGAGAGAATGTCATCATTAGAAGAAGTCCGCATGGTTACCACCACAGTAGCACCAGTAAAAGTCAGCACTGCTTGACAATGTCTGCTGCCATCTTGTGGTGAAATTGTGGTACTGCAGGAGTACTGAGCAGCCAAGCCATTAAAAAAGGCACCATGTTCCCTTTACTTCTAGCCCGTATTTACATCTCACAACCAAGTCAGGGTTAGGTAACCTCTGATCAGGCAAACCACTGGTCCTTTACCCTTATACACATGCCTGCAGATCTGACTGGACAGGTGGAAGCAATATGGTGAACACTCCACCTCACCAAATCAGAAAGGTGAACCAGCATACATACTACTTATACCGTTCAAATCATTTAAGATCTACGGAAGAAGTACATAGAAGCTAGGGAGCGGGGCCCGCCCGGCCACCAAGCTATGGAGCGGGGCCCACCGACCAGCAAGCTAGGGAGCGTGGCCCACCAAGCTAGGGAGCGTGGCCCACCAAGCTAGGGAGCGGGGCCCACCAAGCTAGGGAGCGGGGCCCACCAAGCTAGGGAGCGGGGCCCACCAAGCTAGGGAGCGGGGCCCACCAAGCTAGGGAGCGGGGCCCACCAAGCTAGGGAGCGGGGCCCACCAAGCTAGGGAGCGGGGCCCACCAACCTGGGCATCAGACCTGGGCAGATAAATCCTTTGTTGTAGTTCATTTAAAAATACTTGAGATATATATATATATATATATATACTATATTAGACTATATATATAAATAATATAGTTAACTATTTTCTTTGATATTCAAATGAAGCATAGATAAAACTCTAATTATCCCATGAATGTACCAGACCCAGACAGTGATCTGGGTACACAGCCTACCTTCCAGCGGTTGCCACAGCCGTTGCACAGTACGAAGGTGGTCATGGGCTCATCAGCACTGCGCGTCTGCACCTACAACACACAGGGAGAGACAGCATGTACAGTTGAAGTCAGAAGTTTAACTTTAGCCAAATACATTTAAACTCAGTTTTTCACAATTATTTAATCCAAGTAAAAAAGTTCCCTGTCTTAGGTCAGTTAGGATCACAACTTTATTTTAAGAATGTGAAATGTCAGAATAATAGTGGAGAGAATGATTTATTTCAGCTTTTATTTCTTTCATCACATTCCCAGTTGGTCAGAAGTTTACATACACTCAATTAGTATTTGGTAGCATTGCCTTTAAATTGTTTAACTTTGGTCAAACGTGTCGGGTAGCCTTCCACAAGCTTCCCACAATAAATTGGGTGAATTTTGTCCCATTCCTCCTGACAGAGCTGGTGTAACTGAGTCAGGTTTGTAGGCCTCCTTGATCACACACGCTTTCAGTTTTGCCCACAAATTTTCTACCAGATTGAGGTGAGGGCTTTGTGATGGCCACTCCAATACCTTGAATTTGTTGTCCTTAAGCCATTTTGAAACAACTTTGGAAGTATGCTTGGGGTCATTCTCCATTTGGAAGACCCATTTGCGACCAAGATTTCACTTCCTGACTGACGTCTTGAGATGTTGCTTCAATATAGCCACATAATTTTCCTTCCTCATGATGCCATCTATTTTGTGAAGCGCACCAGTTCCTCCTGCAGCAAAGCACCCCTACAACATGATGCTGCCACCCCCGTGCTTCACGGTTGGGATGGTGTCTTCGGCTTGCAAGCCTCTCCTTTATCCTCCAAACATAACGATGGTCATTATGGCCAAAAAGTTATATTTTTGTTTCATCAGACCAGAGGACATTTCTCCAAAAAGTACAATCTTTGTCCCCATGTGCAGTTGGAAACCGTAGTCTGGCTTTTTAATGGCGGTTTTGGAGCAGTGGCTTCTTCCTTGCTGAGCGGCCTTTCAGGTTATGTCGATATAGGACTCGTTTTACTGTGGATATAGATACTTTTGTACCCGTTTCCTCCAGCATCTTCACAAGGTCCTTTGTTGATGTTCTGGGATTGATTCACACTTTTCGCACCAAATTACGTTCATCTCTAGGAGACAGAACGCGTCTCCTTCCTGAGCGGTATAACGGCTGCATGGTCACATGGTGTTTATACTTGCGTAGTAATGGTTTTACAGATGAACATGGTGCCTTGAAGCGTTTGGAAATTGCTCCCAAGGATGAACCAGACTTGTGGAGGACTACAGTTTTTTTTCTGAAGTCTTGGCTGATTTCCCCATGATGTCAAGCAAAGAGGCACTGAGTTTGAAGGTAGGCCTTGAAATACATCCACAGGTAAACCTCCAATTGACTCAAATGATGTCAATTAGCCTATCAGAAGCTTCTAAAGCCATGACAACATTTACTGGAATTTTCCAAGCTGTTTAAAGGCACAGTCAACTTAGTGTATGTAAACTTCTGACCCACTGGAATTGTGATACAGTGAATTATAAGTGAAATAATCTGTCTGTAAACAATTGTTGGAAAAATTACTTGTGTCATGCACAAAGTAGATGTCCTAACCGACTTGCCAAGACTATAGTTTGTTAACAAGAAATGTGTGGAGTGGTTGAAAAACGAGTTTTAATGACTCTAACCTAAGGTGTATGTAAACTTCCGACTTCAACTGTATTTACACAAGCCACACACACAGGAGCAATGAGAGACAACACACACTCACCCTCTCTCTCTCTGTTCTAACCTGCAGAAGCATGTTCTTTTCTGTGATTTTACCTCAGATGGAAACTATACCGGACTAACTACATGGGATTTCTACCTCAGGGAGAAACTATACTGACTACATGGGATTTCTACCTCAGGGAGAAACTATACCGACTACATGGGATTTCTACCTCAGGGGGAAACTATACTGACTACAAGGGATTTCTACATCAGGGAGAAACTATACTGACTACAAGGGATTTCTACCTCAGGGAGAAACTATACCGACTACATGGGATTTCTACCTCAGGGGGAAACTATACTGGACTGACTACACGGGATTTCTACCTCAGGGGGAAACTATACTGGACTGACTACATGGGATTTCTACCTCAGGGGGAAACTATACTGGACTGACTACATGGGATTTCTACCTCAGGGAGAAACTATACCGACTACATGGGATTTCTACCTCAGGGGGAAACTATACTGGACTGACTACATGGGATTTCTACCTCAGGGGGAAACTATACTGACTACATGGGATTTCTACCTCAGGGAGAAACTATACCGACTACATGGGATTTCTACCTCAGGGGGAAACTATACCGACTACATGGGATTTCTACCTCAGGGGGAAACTATTCTAAACTGACTACATGGGATTTCTACCTCAGGGAGAAACTATACCAGACTGACTACATGGGAGTTCTACCTCAGGGAGAAACTATACTGGACTGTGTATTGGTGTGATGAAGTAAGCATCGTACCGGTGTAGGTTTACCCCCCCCAGCTCAAAATGTTTCCACTAGCGTTACCGTTTACTTGGCACAACTGGCTCGTACGTTATAAAGCAGGCGATCACGTGGATTAGCGAGACAGGAAACGAGATCATGTACCGCTAAGGACACGAGAACAGCTATACTGTTAGCCAGCACTCACCGACGCTGGTTACTCAGGTTCCGCTCACTGCGCTAGTTCACTATGTCAGTACCTGTGTAGAGGTCCAGTTCACTATGTCAGTACCTGTGTAGAGGTCCAGTTCACTATGTCACTACCTGTGTAGAGGTCCAGTTCACTATGTCACTACCTGTGTGTCCAGTTCACTATGTCACTACCTGTGTGTCCAGTTCACTATGTCACTACCTGTGTCCAGTTCACTATGTCACTACCTGTGTCCAGTTCACTATGTCACTACCTGTGTCCAGTTCACTATGTCACTACCTGTGTCCAGTTCACTATGTCACTACCTGTGTCCAGTTCACTATGTCACTACCTGTGTCCAGTTCACTATGTCACTACCTGTGTCCAGTTCACTATGTCACTACCTGTGTAGAGGTCCAGTTCACTATGTCACTACCTGTGTAGAGGTCCAGTTCACTATGTCACTACCTGTGTAGAGGTCCAGTTCACTATGTCACTACCTGTGTAGAGGTCCAGTTCACTATGTCACTACCTGTGTAGAGGTCCAGTTCACTATGTCACTACCTGTGTAGAGGTCCAGTTCACTATGTCACTACCTGTGTAGAGGTCCAGTTCACTATGTCACTACCTGTGTAGAGGTCCAGTTCACTATGTCACTACCTGTGTAGAGGTCCAGTTCACTATGTCACTACCTGTGTAGAGGTCCAGTTCACTATGTCACTACCTTGAGTGTCCAGTTCACTATGTCACTACCTTGAGTGTCCAGTTCACTATGTCACTACCTTGAGTGTCCAGTTCACTATGTCACTACCTTGAGTGTCCAGTTCACTATGTCAGTACCTTGAGTGTCCAGTTCACTATGTCAGTACCTTGAGTGTCCAGTTCACTATGTCAGTACCTTGAGTGTCCAGTTCACTATGTCAGTACCTTGAGTGTCCAGTTCACTATGTCAGTACCTTGAGTGTCCAGTTCACTATGTCAGTACCTTGAGTGTCCAGTTCACTATGTCAGTACCTTGAGTGTCCAGTTCACTATGTCAGTACCTTGAGTGTCCAGTTCACTATGTCAGTACCTTGAGTGTCCAGTTCACTATGTCAGTACCTTGAGTGTCCAGTTCACTATGTCAGTACCTTGAGTGTCCAGTTCACTATGTCAGTACCTTGAGTGTCCAGTTCACTATGTCAGTACCTTGAGTGTCCAGTTCACTATGTCAGTACCTTGAGTGTCCAGTTCACTATGTCAGTACCTTGAGTGTCCAGTTCACTATGTCAGTACCTTGAGTGTCCAGTTCACTATGTCAGTACCTTGAGTGTCCAGTTCACTATGTCAGTACCTGCGTCCAGTTCACTATGTCACTACCTGCGTCCAGTTCACTATGTCACTACCTGCGTCCAGTTCACTATGTCACTACCTGCGTCCAGTTCACTATGTCACTACCTGCGTCCAGTTCACTATGTCACTACCTGCGTCCAGTTCACTATGTCACTACCTGCGTCCAGTTCACTATGTCACTACCTGCGTCCAGTTCACTATGTCACTACCTGCGTCCAGTTCACTATGTCACTACCTGCGTCCAGTTCACTATGTCAGTACCTGCGTCCAGTTCACTATGTCAGTACCTGCGTCCAGTTCACTATGTCAGTACCTGCGTCCAGTTCACTATGTCAGTACCTGCGTCCAGTTCACTATGTCAGTACCTGTGTAGAGGTCCAGTTCACTATGTCAGTACCTGTGTAGAGGTCCAGTTCACTATGTCAGTACCTGTGTAGAGGTCCAGTTCACTATGTCAGTACCTGTGTAGAGGTCCAGTTCACTATGTCAGTACCTGTGTAGAGGTCCAGTTCACTATGTCAGTACCTGTGTAGAGGTCCAGTTCACTATGTCAGTACCTGTGTAGAGGTCCAGTTCACTATGTCAGTACCTGTGTAGAGGTCCAGTTCACTATGTCAGTACCTGTGTAGAGGTCCAGTTCACTATGTCAGTACCTGTGTAGAGGTCCAGTTCACTATGTCAGTACCTGTGTAGAGGTCCAGTTCACTATGTCAGTACCTGTGTAGAGGTCCAGTTCACTATGTCAGTACCTGTGTAGAGGTCCAGTTCACTATGTCAGTACCTGTGTAGAGGTCCAGTTCACTATGTCAGTACCTGTGTAGAGGTCCAGTTCACTATGTCAGTACCTGTGTAGAGGTCCAGTTCACTATGTCAGTACCTGTGTAGAGGTCCAGTTCACTATGTCAGTACCTGTGTAGAGGTCCAGTTCACTATGTCAGTACCTGTGTAGAGGTCCAGTTCACTATGTCAGTACCTGTGTAGAGGTCCAGTTCACTATGTCAGTACCTGTGTAGAGGTCCAGTTCACTATGTCAGTACCTGTGTAGAGGTCCAGTTCACTATGTCAGTACCTGTGTAGAGGTCCAGTTCACTATGTCAGTACCTGTGTAGAGGTCCAGTTCACTATGTCAGTACCTGTGTAGAGGTCCAGTTCACTATGTCAGTACCTGTGTAGAGGTCCAGTTCACTATGTCAGTACCTGTGTAGAGGTCCAGTTCACTATGTCAGTACCTGTGTAGAGGTCCAGTTCACTATGTCAGTACCTGTGTAGAGGTCCAGTTCACTATGTCAGTACCTGTGTAGAGGTCCAGTTCACTATGTCAGTACCTGTGTAGAAGTCCAGTTCACTATGTCAGTACCTGTGTAGAGGTCCAGTTCACTATGTCAGTACCTGTGTAGAGGTCCAGTTCACTATGTCAGTACCTGTGTAGAGGTCCAGTTCACTATGTCAGTACCTGTGTAGAGGTCCAGTTCACTATGTCAGTACCTGTGTGTAGGTGCAGTTCTTGCCCCTGCATTTGCCACATTGAAACATGTCCGTCTCGGTCCCGCCCACTTTAGACAGCTGGTGCTCTCTGATGGCGTCCTTGGTCAAAGCCTTCCTCATCTCTTTCAGCTCCGCGCTCGCCATCTCCTGGTTGGTCACACAGAGAATTGACCTTACAGAACCGTAGAGTCAACCTTAGGAAATATTTCAACTGTATGGAGTTTACGGTCAACACACCCCCGTAGGTCCGTTTCCACCCCCCCCCGTACGTACCTCAGCGGCCATGTTAGCGATGCAGTCAGCAGAGATGTTTCCACCCCCCCTACGTACCTCAGCGGCCATGTTAGTGATGCAGTCAGCAGAGATGCCCCCCCCCCCCCCGTACGTACCTCAGCGGCCATGTTAGCGATGCAGTCAGCAGAGATGTTTCCACCCCCCCTACGTACCTCAGCGGCCATGTTAGTGATGCAGTCAGCAGAGATGGCCCCCCCCCCCCCCGTACGTACCTCAGCGGTCATGTTAGCGATGCAGTCAGCAGAGATGTTTCCACCCCCCCTACGTACCTCAGCGGCCATGTTAGTGATGCAGTCAGCAGAGATGTTTCCACCCCCCCCGTACGTACCTCAGCAGCCATGTTAGCGATGCAGTCAGCAGAGATGTTTCCACCCCCCCCGTACGTACCTCAGCGGCCATGTTAGCGATGCAGTCAGCAGAGATGCCACCCCCCCCGTACGTACCTCAGCGGCCATGTTAGCGATGCGGTCAGCAGAGATGCCCCCCCCCCCCCCGTACGTACCTCAGCGGCCATGTTAGCGATGCGGTCAGCAGAGATGCCCCCCCCCCCCCCGTACGTACCTCAGCGGCCATGTTAGTGATGCAGTCAACAGAGATGTTTCCACCCCCCCCCGTACGTACCTCAGCGGCCATGTTAGTGATGCAGTCAGCAGAGATGCCCCCCCCCCCCCCCCCCGTACGTACCTCAGCGGCCATGTTAGTGATGCAGTCAGCAGAGATGCCCCCCCCCCCCCCCCCCGTACGTACCTCAGCGGCCATGTTAGTGATGCAGTCAGCAGAGATGCCCCCCCCCCCGTACGTACCTCAGCGGCCATGTTAGTGATGCAGTCAGCAGAGATGTTTCCACCCCCCCCGTACGTACCTCAGCAGCCATGTTAGTGATGCAGTCAGCAGAGATGCCCCCCCCCCCCCCCCTACGTACCTCAGCGGCCATGTTAGTGATGCAGTCAGCAGAGATGCCCCCCCCCCCCGTACGTACCTCAGCAGCCATGTTAGTGATGCAGTCAGCAGAGATGTTTCCACCCCCCCGTACGTACCTCAGCGGCCATGTTAGCGATGCAGTCAGCAGAGATGCCCCCCCCCCCCCCGTACGTACCTCAGCGGCCATGTTAGCGATGCAGTCAGCAGAGATGCCCCCCCCCCCCCCCCCCCGTACGTACCTCAGCGGCCATGTTAGCGATGCGGTCAGCAGAGATGTTTCCAGCTAGGACGTTGCGCCGGAGGTCTGGGTTCTTCTGGTCCTTCAGGTTGGAGATACGGCTCCTCAGTCTGGACTTGTACTTCTGGTCTGTAGACTTAAACTCCTGGTAGATACGTGGAGCGGGGAAGTGAAGGAGAATACTGCACACACACACACAGTAAGACCGTCTTAGACATGCAGAGTCCTATAAAGATCATCCAGAAACCTTGATTACCACACGTCTGTCTGGTCCTCATCACCACAGACAGCGACAAGCGAACAGGTGAAAGGATATAGTCCTCAATCTGAGCAGCCAAGTTCTCCGTGTCTGCTCCAATGGTCTTGTGGTCATCTGACATATGAAAACAGAGTGGTCATTCGTTTAAAAAAATAAATAAATACAAATCCAAACAACGCACTTTAAAAAATGTCCCTCCAGCCACCCCATATCTTAGATCCCTCCTTGTGATTGGTCTCCGTCTCACCCAGAGATGTATAATACTACAGTTGCTGAAGTCATCAACCTTTAAACAGCTGTAGAATGCGCCGATAACGGCGGCCATCTTGGTAGAGTCTGTCTCACCGTCGGTCTGCAGGGCAGCCACCAGCAGCTCTCGGCACTTGGTGCGTACGCTGTCAGTGGTGACGGGGGCAGGGGGGAAGGTGGTGAACTTTGGAGTGGTGGGGGTCGTAGGGGCGGTGGGGGTCGTAGGGGTCGTAGGGGGCTCAGGCAGTTTCTTGCTGGGGTAGACAAGAAAAATGTTACATCATGTTAGGAGTGACCCTGATCCATTTATTCTAAACAGTAACATAAGGGCGTTTATTTTTAATTTATTATGGATCCCCGTTACTTCCTGTCAAGGTAGCAGCTACTCTTCCTGGGGTTTATTATGGATCCCCATTACTTCCTGTCAAGGCAGCAGCTACTCTTCCTGGGGTTTATTAGGGACCCCCATTACCCCCATTACTTCCTGCCAAGGTAGCAGCTACTTTTCCTGGGGTCGTTACACATTAAGGCACTTGCATTACATATAACACAGTACATCATATAACATTACACGACTACATATCTACAATACAACATGTATAACACCACCATACAACAATATCATGTCTGTATCTGTGTGTGTGTCTCTTCACAGTCCCCGCTGTTCCATAAGAGGTATTTTTGTCTGTTTTTTAAATCTGATTCTACTGCTGTCATCAGTTACCTGATGTGGAATAGAGTTCCATGTAGTACTGTGCTTTTCCCTGAGTCGGTTCTGGACTTGGGGACTGTGAAGAGACCCCTGGTGGCATGTTTTGTGGGGTATGCATGGGTGTCTGAGCTGTGTGCTAGTCGTTTAAACAGACAGCTTGGTGCATTCAACATGTCAACACCTCTTACAAAAAAACAAGTAGTGAGGAAGTCAATCTCTCCTCCACTTTGAGCCATGAGAGATTTAAAACGCATATCATTAATGTTAGCTCCCATTGTACATTTAAAAAAGGGCCGTGCTGCCCTGTTCTAAGCCTGTTTAAAAACAACAAAACCCAGGGTCTGTAGTGTTGTTGATAGTGTTGTTAAGGCAGAGCAGTGCTTTATTATGGGCAGACTATTATCCTTCCCATCTTAACTACTGTTGTATCAACATGTTTTTGACCATGACAGTTTAGAATACTCCAAGCGGTTTTTACTTTTACATAAAAATAATAAAAAATTAGGTGGTGGATTAGATTTTATATTGCAGATAGATTGTAGCTTCAATATTCTCAGTTGTTCAATATTCCCAGTTAGTAGTTTTAGTTTGTAGTCATTATGACACATTGACTATTTCTCTCTCTACCATTTGTATTTCATATACCTTTGACTATTGGATGTTCTTATAGGCACTTTAGTATTGCCAGCCTAATCTCAGGAGTTGATAGGCTTGAAGTCATAAACAGTGCTGTGCTGGAAGCATTGCTAAGAGCTGCTGGCAAACGCAGTAAAGTTTGAATGAATGCTTACGAGTCTGCTGCTGCCTACCACCGCTCAGTCAGACTGCTCTATCAAATCATAGACTTAATTATAATAAACACACAGAAATACTAGCCTTTGGTCATTAATAATGGCCAAATCCGGAAACTATAATTTCGAAAACAAAACGTTTATTCTTTCAGTGAAATACAGATTTGTTACGTATTTTATTGAACGGGAGGCATCCCTAAGTCTAAATATTCCTGTTACAACCTTCAATGTTATGTCATAATTATGTAAAATTCTGGCAAATTAGTTTGCAACGAGCCAGGCGGCCCAAACTGTTGCATATACCCTGACTCTGCGTGCAATGAACGCAAGAGAAGTGACAATTTCACCTGGTTAATATTGCCTGCTAACCTGGATTTCTTTTAACTAAATATGCAGGTTTAAAAATATATACTTCTGTATATTGATTTTAAGAAAGGCATTGATGTTTATGGATAGGTACATTCATGCAACGATTGTGCTTTTTTCACGAATGCACTTTTGTTAAATCATCCCCCGTTTGGCGAAGTAGGCTGTGATTCGATGATAAATTAACAGGCACCTTATTGATTATATGCAACGCAGGACAAGCTAGTTAACCTAGTGATATCATCAACCAGGTGTAGTTAACTAGTAATTATGTGAAGATTGATTGTTTTTTTATAAGGTAAGTTTAATGCTAGCTAGCAATGCTAGCAAGGAGCTGCACTCGCGTAACATGTGGTCAGCCTGCCACGCAATCTCCTCGCGGAATGCAACGCAAATGGCCATAATCAGCATCCAAAAATGCTGATTGTTATGAAAAGTTGAAATCGGACTTAATTTAAAAAAATATATATATATATATATTTTTTTTTTTTAATTCGGTCAACCTCTAGTGTAAAGCCATTACAAGTTTTTCCATCGGCAGAATATGAACGATAATGTCAAAAGCTGCACTGAAGTCTAACAAGACAGCCGGTCATCAGTCATTTGTGTAAGTGCTGTGCTTGTTGAATGTCCTTCCCTATAAGCGTGCTGAACGTCTGTTAATTTGTTTACTGTAAAATAACATTATATCTGGTCAAACACCATTTTCCCCCCAAAAGTTTACTAAGGGTTGGTAACAGGCTGATTGGTGGGCTATTTGAGCCAGTAAAAGGGGGCTTTACTATTCTTGGGTAGCGGAATGACTTTAGCTTCTCTCCAGGCCTGAGGGCAAACACTTTCTAGTAGGCTTAAATTGAATATATGACAAATCGGAGTGGCAATATTGTCCGCGATTATCCTCAGTAAGTTTCCATCCAGATGGTCAGACCCCGGTGGCTTGTCATTGTTGACAATAACACTTTTCTCACCACTTCTACACTCACTTCACAGAATTTAAAATTATAGCGCTCGTCCTTCATAATTTGGTCAGATATACTTGGATGTGTAGTGTCAGAGTTTGTTGCTGGCATGTCATGTCTAAGTTTGCTTATCTTGCCAATTAAAAAGTCATTAAAGTAGTTGGTAATATCAGTGGTATTTTTTGATAAATGAGCCATCTGATTCAATGAATGATGGAGCTGAGTTTGCCTTTTTGCCCAACATTTTATTTAAGGAGCTCCAAAGAGTTTTACTATCATTCTTTATGTCATTTATCTTTGTTTCATCGTATAGTTTTTTCCCCCATTTTTTTCTCTTCAGTTTAGTTACATGATTTCTCAATTTGTAGTACATTTGCCAATGGGTTGTACGGCCAGACTTATTTGCCATACCTTTTGCCTCACCCATACAATTTTTCAAATCCTCATCAATCCAAGGGGATTTAACAGTTTTTAGTCATTTTCTTAAAATGGGTGCGTGCTTATTAGTAACTGGAATAAGTAGTTTCATAAAATGTGTCAAGTGCAGCATCTGTTTGCATCTCATTACACACCACGGACCAACAAATATTCTTCACGTCGACAACATATGAATCACTACAAAAACGTATTGTATGGCCTCTATATTAGCACTATATTAGGCCCAGCCTTTGGAACTTTGGTTTTCCTAGATACGGCTACTATATTGTGATCACTACATCCTATGGATTTGGGTACTGCTTTAGAGCAGATTTCTGCAGCATTAGTAAAGATGTGATCAATACATGTTGATGATTGAATTACTGTGCTGTTTGTAAAGACCCTGGTAGATTGATAATCTGAACCAGGTTGCAGACACTGGTTACAGTTTGGAGCTTTTTCTTGAGTTGGCAGCTTGATGAAAGCCAGTCAATATTTAGGTCACCCAGAGAATATACCTCTGATATCGCGTAGTTTATGAAGCATTTCACACATTATCCAGATACTGACTGTTAGCACTTGGTGGTCTATAGCAGCTTCCCACCAGAATGGGCTTTAGGTGAGGCAGATGAACCTGTAGCCATATTACTTCAACAGTATTTAACATGAGCTCCTCTTTAAGCTTTACAGGAATGTGGTTTTGAATATAGACCGCAACACCGCCCCCTATTGGCATGTCTGTCTTTTCTGTAGATGTTGTAACTATGCATTGTTAACCACTGTATCAAAAGTATTATCTAAGTGACTTTGAGGAATATGAATGTCATCTGCTGCTAGCAAGTTGACTTCATGAACATTGTTTCTTATGCTACCCATGTTAACGTGGGCTATTTTTTAAGCAATTTTCTGGGACGCTTTGTTCTTATTGCTTTACTGGGAAGCTTATCAGAAGTAGACATGCTCATGTTTTTTAAATTTCAGCTGATTGTGCAGGGTGAGCTTCCTACAAGGGCACACCGCCTCAGTGCTTACAGTATAACTATGATTCATAGGCACACAGTGGACTTCCTTCAAGGGCACACCGCCTCAGTGCTTACAGTATAACTCTGGTTCATAGGCACAGGATACCTGCATACAATAGCTGTAAAAATCAATATAGGCATTCAGGGCAAGTTAGTGGGACATAAATTAGGTTACTTACATTGTGTCTCCCAACTCCCCGGATAACGGGTAATGTACATTTGCTGCAGCATTATGACAACCAAGCAACACAACAACAACTGAGCTGGTTTTGGATCATTGATAAGGAATCGTCTCAACGCAGCCCTGAAATGTGTAGACAGAGTCCAGGAGCCAAGATGATTTGAATCCCGGTCTTAACGTCTCCAAGGAGGCCCTTCGTTGCCAGAGGACGTGGTTTTAGAATTGTCACGGCTAGTGACATATCTCCATGGCTGGTTGGTAGGGTCAAGAAACGACAACATCCCCAAGTGATCCAGGAGCATCCTACTAGCTCCGTTCTCCAGGGAAGGAGGAGACCCCTTCAGGGAGGGATCCCTGCAGAGTACCGGCCAGCTGTGGAGAGCTGAGACACTTTCACCAGGCCAGAGCGGCGTCCGGCTACTGGGGTAGAAGAGAAAGAGAAAAGTAGGCGGGCGTGGGTTCCCCACTTCGGCCCTGTAGTCCTCCGCAAGCAAAAAGTTGCTACATTGAAAATCCGGGCGGTCAACATTGTTCCGGAATAAAGCAAAATAAACACCGCCTGCAGCATTGAAGGACTGCCGGCCAGCTGGACTTCTTTGTCTCTCTCCTTACATGGAATTTTCAAGTAAGTGAATAGATTGAGCTCAGACACAAATTACAAAATTCAAAAAGCAGAAAGATGTCCTTTAAATCCTTGCACAGTGGTGAGCACGAAAGCAGTGTCTTTGCACGTACTGTTGGTAGCAGCGTGGGCTAACGTTGGTAGCAGCGTGGGCTAACGTTGGTAGCAGCGTGGGCTAACGTTGGTAGCAGCGTGGGCTAACGTTGGTAGCAGCGTGGGCTAACGTTGGTAGCAGCGTGGGCTAACGTTGGTAGCAGCGTGGGCTAACGTTGGTAGCAGCGTGGGCTAACGTTGGTAGCAGCGTGGGCTAACGTTGGTAGCAGCGTGGGCTAACGTTGGTAGCAGCATGGGCTAACGTTGGTAGCAGCATGGGCTAACGTTGGTAGCAGCATGGGCTAACGTTGGTAGCAGCATGGGCTAACGTTGGTAGCAGCATGGGCTAACGTTGGTAGCAGCATGGGCTAACGTTGGTAGCAGCATGGGCTAACGTTGGTAGCTATACAACGCAGTTCCAGCCAGGTCAGGTTGCAGGGAAAAAGCAGCAGGAAATACAAATAGAGCGGGACACCTTCAACCGCGTCACGGGCTGTGTACAAGCTGTTTGTGGAAAACCCTGCCAGTTTGATACGGATCGCTACCAGCTAGGCTAGTAGCTAGCTTAGAAACAGTAACTCAGGCTAACCGCGTTGCGGGATCCAAATTCAAACGTACATAAATCAAACTTTGCAAGGAAACGCCGTCACAACTTGCCAAAAACAAACTTGAGGTCTCTCGTTCAGCGTTCAATATATGTTGCGCTCTGATGACGTGTGGGGAGATGTAGCCCGTGTGTTCGCCTGTCAAGTCATATTTGATATATATATATATATATATATATATATGTGTGTGTGTGAGAGAGACTATATGACCCATGTCTTTTGGGCTCAAGCTAGATTACGCATCACCCAAAAGTAGTTCATTGAACTACCTCTGCTACATGGACTACACATTAGCCTGCTGAGCTAAACGCCTAGGCATTAGTTCAGGGAGCTCACAAGTCTTCAGAGGTCAGACAAGGTTATTCACTGAACTACCTCTGGTATAGGACTGACACGGCATCTCACCTCTGGTCGCTGGATCCAGGACTGTCCTTGGACGTTGAGGACCTCAGAGGAGAGGCCTCCCTCCTCTTCTCCTCCGCAGCCTTCCCCTCAGCACCATCTGTAGAGACAACATATCATTATTCCCATTCAGGTGTTTACCTCTTCAGAAACACACTTTCTGTTTAGTCTTAAAACTATAGTGAACTCATCACTGTACAAGTCTGTATTATTATAATAATGTTCCGGTCTCTCTAGAGCAGACATGTGGACCGCACCTGCAGGTCAGACAAGAGAGCGGTATGAGGCAGACCTGCAGGTCAGACAAGACAGCGGTATGAGGCAGACCTGCAGGTCAGACAAGACAGCGGTACGAGGCAGACCTGCAGGTCAGACAAGACAGCGGTATGAGGCAGACCTGCAGGTCAGACAAGACAGCGGTACGAGGCAGACCTGCAGGTCAGACAAGACAGCGGTACGAGGCAGACCTGCAGGTCAGACAAGACAGCGGTATGAGGCAGACCTGCAGGTCAGACAAGACAGCGGTATGAGGCAGACCTGCAGGTCAGACAAGAGAGCGGTATGAGGCAGACCTGCAGGTCAGACAAGAGAGCGGTATGAGGCAGACCTGCAGGTCAGACAAGAGAGAGGTATGAGGCAGACCTGCAGGTCAGACAAGACAGCGGTATGAGGCAGACCTGCAGGTCAGACAAGAGAGCGGTATGAGGCAGACCTGCAGGTCAGACAAGAGAGAGGTATGAGGCAGACCTGCAGGTCAGACAAGACAGCGGTACGAGGCAGACCTGCAGGTCAGACAAGACAGCGGTATGAGGCAGACCTGCAGGTCAGACAAGACAGCGGTATGAGGCAGACCTGCAGGTCAGACAAGACAGCGGTATGAGGCAGACCTGTAGCAGACTTACCCAGTAGTTTCTTCCAGGACTTGATGAGTGATTTGGCCAAAGTCTGGACCTCTTCCTCTGAACTCTGCTTCCTCACAGCGTTCACTGACATGCCGATCCTGGTGGACTAACACAGACAGCGTCTTAATCATTACGGTCAGCGATTGTTTGGGAACTTTTACCTCATTTACTGCATTTTTACATGACATTTTAAAAAACTATTTGGGAAAACAAAAACAAAAAATTAACTACAAAAATTAAAATAAGACCTCAGCCATTAATGATCATTATCAACAAGGCTGACTTCAAACGCTGACATCCATAGGCGGAGCGTGAATTAAGTTTTGGGAAGGACTTATTTCACAATAAAATTGCTGCTTTATAAAAAAATAAAAGGGCTGCATGTTGTTTAGTTTCAAGTTTCATTATTCGTACGGGATTAGCACGTTATACATCGTCCAATGAAATGCTTGCTGGCAGGTTCCTTCTGGACAACGCAAAAAATTAAGACTTATTATAAGAAAACGAACAAAGTAAATGTCTCAGTAGAATAAATGTTTAAGCATCAGTATAATACAGGAAGGTACAATTTATAGCCTAATATTTACACGTGTTTTAGGGAAGGTGGGGATGGGGGGGGGCAGTATAATAACAGGCTGGTAGCAGTAGTTGTGATGTGTGTGTGGGTGAGTGCGTATGTGCAAAGTTGTGGGGGGGGAATCAGAGCAGGTGGTCAGTCCAGTTCAAGTGTTCAGCAATCTGATGAGTTGTAGACAGAAATGGTCTCTGAGCCTGTTGGTATCGGACCAACAAATTAGTAGCCTAAAGACACTTACAAACAGAGATCAGTAAAAACCACCTCGTCTTAAATGCAGCCATCTATTTTATGGAAAAACTGGATACAAATTGTACAATTTCACATCCATCTAACCTGGAGAAGGAAATTATTCCCCCAACAACAATAAAAATATATTTCCAGTGGTACTGATCCAATGACACTGAATTTGTTCACACACCAGGGATATGTCCGATGCTCTCAGCTGGTGCCAATTTAGAGTTGAAAATGTAAAAATAAAACTAGAGACCGATTCATCTTTTCTTCATCTTCTCAGCAATAGACATTCGCGGTTTATTTTTTTGGGCTGTTTTTTTCTTTGATTGTATTTTGGAATACGGGACAGGCCTCGACCTATTGAACTGCCTTTCACCGACAGCTGCAACTCAATCAGTAGGCTATTTGCCACTCACTGCCCAAATTGCAGACTTAAATCAATCCACAGTAAAGTTAATGATCTTCTGTGGCCAAATCATCCGGTGTGGTATTTACAACCGTTTTATTTCTGTATGGGCACAAGCAATTATATAGCTTATTTTGGCACATTTAATTACATTTTATTTAGAGGAAGCTTATTCTCCCCCCCTTGCCCATTGCCCATTGGCTGCGCCGCCTATACCGACACCGACGTGAAAGTAACCGGTGAGCTCAAACGCTGACATCAAATTCAAAGCAATGAGTTAACTGCCTAAACGGCTGACCCGGAAAAGCAAACCGTCTGGCACCGTCTCTGCCTTCCAAGCGACGCTCCGCATGGTCCTAAAGCCAGCCACATATTACGTTACGTTTAACAGCCGTTGCATAAAAAAAGGGGGGTTGGTTTAACTGAATGTAGTTTTTTTGTAGCCTACTTTACATGTTTAATCTCGAGCTACGGTCGGTGACCCTCCCCAACGGACACCCCTGAAGGCGATCCTGGACTGACACATTGTATAGACATTATATTGGCCATAGTAATACTATTTTCCTCAGTGGTACAGACAGAGAGGCCTACAGGTTTACCTGTAGAGTCTCCAGAGACATCGTCATGCTCTTCAGTTCCCTCAGCAGATATATGGCACCATCCTGTGAAGAAAGGAGACAGCTAAAATATTGACACCTGTTGAATTGAATGGACGCTGATCAATCTATTTTTAGTTAACGAGCATTATACATGTGCTATTATTCCAACACAATAATAGTAGGCTAGAATCTAGATAAGACACATCAAAACTGGATTGTGTTGGCATAGAGGCCTAACGGTCAGTTGTAATGGCTGGTCATCAGTGTGGCGGGGACCGAATGCATATGGATTTAGGGAGTTTATCTCCAGGTTAAATATTTAGGTTTCGCCTCCAGGCAAGGGTCAACAGAAGAGGTAGTAGGTGTTAATGTCGAAAAACGTAATTATCTACGCCGAAGTTGAACCTCTACAGATATTAAACGATCCCAGTGATTAACCCGAGTAGCCATGCTTGGACTTAACTAGGAGAACGGAGGGGCGGACCCAGCTTTTAATGTCAATGGCGTGGACACCCGTTCATAACAAAACAAATCACAACGTGAATACAACAACGTTTCAATATGTTGCCATTACAACCTACGCTGACACATAGTAGTGAAGTGCAATAATTCACTTTCACTTCAAGTCGACAGCGCAATCAACTAGTTATATACATTTTTTTAAATTTCAGAACCCCGAAAAACAAATAGGCAACATTTCTGTAGCTTGCCAGAATATTCGATGTCTACAAAGGGGCATCACACGACCACCACAACACTCCTGCTCTACCTACCTGACTTCTGCCACCTAGCAAACTCAACTTACCGTGTTTTTCTTGTGCACCATTTTGTCCAGCGTTTTAGCAATGCGTTCGACCTCTTGCTCTTTCGCCATTTTGCTTGTATTTTTTTTTTGCAGCTGCTCTTCTCTCCCGCTACGGATGAACCTCCATTTATGTTGAAAAACCTCGTCTCTTTCCCTTCCCCTACTGTCCCGAACGCATCCACTTGTTTCCCCCTACCGCGCAAGTGTGGCTTTGCTTTTCTGTTAAAGGCGAGAGAGAGGTTGGGATTTGTAGTTTGTGGACTACAGAAAATCTGCTGTTTGACGCTTGTTCATTTCTCGAATATTTCATCCAACCATTACCTCACCAAATGCGGTCCAAACGTGTGCAAACATCTCTAGAGTCACGTTCTATTAGTTGGATAGTTGTGATAAAAAAATAAAATAAACAGCATGAATCTGTAATCAGTTTTCTACTCATCTACCTCTCTGTTGAACTCACCTCCCTGACCTCGATAAATAACACCTTTCTTTCATCAGCCACTGGGCGTCGCTGTTTCCACTCTTTTTGGATTGACTTGCGGCGGGCTAACGTTAAAATAGTAGGTTTAAAAAGAAACGTCTAGAGTGGATTTTTTTTCCAAAGACAGTAATTTAAGTAGTATGAAGATAGTTAAGTAGTATGAAGATAGTTAAGTAGTATGAAGATAGACAAACTGATTCTCCAATAATAAAAAAATCCCCGATCACGCTTGTAGATGACGTCATTGTGACGTTGGCTAGCTAAACACTTCGTCGGGTCTGTCGTCTCGCGTCTAACTGCGCATGTGCAAGCCGTCAAATCAAAAGTCACTCCTTCGATATAAAGTCGTTTTTTTTCACGAACATAAAAACGCGTCAGTTTGTTACTTTTACGAGGTCTGAGTAATAAAATGTTTAACTACTTATGATATTAGCTCGAATCTAGGTTGTGTCTAAAGATGTAAGATTTTTTTTTATCAACGTCTCATTGACTGGTTTGGCAATCTCGCGATGTTGCGCCTCTGGATTTAGAAACTCTGCCATTTCTTTCTTTTTGGGCCTGACGAGAGAGAAAAAAACTGTCGAGGGAGGTTATCTTCTGCACTGTTCGTCCAATCCTGTAAACGTGCGAAATGACTTAAAATGGAGTGTCGCCAGGCTTCGCCTCTTCCTCTCTGATATCACCTTTGTTAACCCAGAGAGGAAGAGGCGAAGCGAGAGGATTATTCCGTCCAAAATTTGTCCGAGTAAGACAAGCCCATTTTTTTGTAAGGAGGTCTATGAGAGAGTGTCGAATTACGTGAGGCTTATTTGATCAAATATAAGTTTTGTAATGTTTAGGCTGTTACAAATGTACTGATATAAGTGGATGCACGCGGTATTCCGGCAACTTTGAGAAAAACGACTTAGTTGTGGCTTTTGTGCACATACTCTCCTCTCATTGGCTAGAATGGTCACATCTGATCTCGCATTCCTTCAATCATTGAGGACATGTATTTCCATTGTTAGAGCTGTATATCTTGTCAATATAATTAATAATCTGTGGTTAACGTCCGAAAATGTAAGAGGCGTCATTGTCTCTTTCCATTTCCCCTGAAAACCGGATGTACATTTAATAGATTATATTGATCAGATACTCTAGTGGCCGTTTTAACAATGAAAATAAATGTCCTCAAAAATGGAAGCCAGCAGGGAGGAGGCAAGATCAGGTGGGACCATTCTAGCCAATGAGAGGGCAGATATGCGTGTGAGGCGCAACGGTTTCCTCTAGTTACCACAGCCACAAAGTCACAATTGGCTCTATATCTTAAAAATAATGAACAGAAAAATACGTTTTAGTCTTAATTTCAGGTTATTATTAGGCATACAGTTAACAGTGTGATTAAGGTTAGGTTTAAATTGAGATAAATTGTATGAAGGGGGGGTGGGGGGTAACTTTGTGGCTGTGGTAACTAGGGACAACTCTCAATATAAAGTGTTTTTTCTCAAAGTTGCCGAGATGTCACGTGTCCTACTTATAACAGTACACTCAAAATCATTACAGCACTTATATTCATTACAGCACTTATACACTTCAAATAAGCCACACTTAGAAAATAAGCCATTACATGCTTTGTTAACCAATTTCGACACTCATTGACCTCCATATAAAAACTCCTAAAAAAAAATACAAAAACCGCCACCTGCTGGAGAAGACAGATTTTGTGACTAGACAGCAAGATAGATAATAAACAGTAACAGCAGTTTATGTGATGAATCAAAAAAGATAGTCCAGGTAGCTATTTGGTTAACTATTTAACTAAGTATTTAGCAGTCTTATGTCTTGGGGGTAGGAGCTGTTCAGGGTCCTGTTGGTTCCAGACTTGGTGCATCAACTGGTACAATGCTTCCAGTGTGAAGTAAATATTGAGGTTTTGCTCACCTAGTATAAACTCAGCAAAAAAAAGAAACGTCCCCTTTTTCAGGACCCTGTCCTTCAAAGATTATTCGTTAAAAATCGAAATAACTTCACAGATCTTCATTGTAAAGGGTTTAAACACTGTTTCTCATTGCTTGTTCAATGAACCATAAATAATGAATGAACATGCACCTGTGGAACGGTCGTTAAGACACTAACAGCTTACTAACAGTAGGCAATTAAGGTCACAGTTATGAAAACTTAGGACGCTAAAGAGGCCTTTCTACTGACTCTGAAAAACACCAAAAGAAAGATGCCCAGGGTCCCTGCTCATCTGCGTGAACGTGCCTTAGGCATGCTGAAAGGAGGCATGAGGACTTCAGATGTGGCCAGAGAAATAAATTGCAATGTCCGTATTGTGAAACGCCTAAGACAGCCCTACAGAGAGACAGGACGGACAGCTGATCGTCCTCGCAGTGGCAGACCACGTGTCACAACATCTGCACAGGATCGGTACATCCGAACATCACACCTGCGGGACAGGTACAGGATGGCAACAACAACTGCCCGAGTTGCACCAGGAACGCACAATCCCTCCATCAGTGCTCAGACTGTCCGCAATAGGCTGAGAGAGGCTGGACTGAGGGCTTGCAGGCCTGTTGTAAGGCAGGTCCTCACCGGCAACAATGTCACCTATGGTCACAAACCTACCGTTGCTGGACCAGACAGGACTGGCAAAAAGTGATTTTCACTGACAAGTCACAGTTTTGTCTCACCAGGGGTGACGTCGGATTCGCGTTTATCGTTGAAGGAATGAGCGTTACACCGAGGCCTGTACTCTGGAGCGGGATCGATTTGGAGGTGGAGGGTCTGTCATGGTCTGGGGCGGTGTGTCACAGCATTATCGGACTGAGCTTGTTGTTATTGCAGGCAATCTCAACGATGTGTGTTACAGGGAAGACATCCTCCTCCCTCATGTAGTACCCTTCCTGCAGGCTCATCCTGACATGACCCTCCAGCATGACAATGCCACCAGCCATACTGCTCGTTCTGTGAGTGATTTCCTGCAAGACAGGAATGTCAGTGTTTATATATATGGTACCTCATGGTAAGCTGAATAACTTTTTATCTACCAAGAGAGTTCTCATCCACAATTATCACTGCTGTCTTACATCCCTCCACAAACTAACACCACTTTGGCACTCAGTGAACTGTGTGGGGCCCAAAAACAAATCTAATCCAATTGTATTTGTCACATGCGTCGTAAACAACATGTGTAAACTAACAGTGAAATGCTTACTTACGGGCCTTTCCCAACAACGCAGAGAGAGAAAAAAGAGAAATAGAAAAATAAAATAATGAGTCAGCGAAGGAGGAAAAAGTACTCAATTGTCAAACTTGAGTAAAAGTAAAGATACCCTAATAGAAAATGACTCAAGTAAAAGTGAAAGTCACCCAGTAAAATACCACTTCAGTAAAAGTCTAAAAGTATCAGATTTTAAATATACTTAAGAACGGTGGTGGAAAAAGTATTCAATTGTCATACTTGAGTAAAAGTACAACGTAAAATTAAATGCATTACATCAAATTCCTGATATTTAATATTGATATTAGGCACTATTTACTTTTTTATTACTTTTTTTGACAGCCAGGAGAATGCACCTCGACCGCAAAGCACTAAAGACCAATGGTGGAAAAAGTACCCAATTGTGTAAGGTCATTCGTCTGAGGAAGAAGGAGTAGACCAAAGCGCAGCGTGTTCATGATGTTTTAATATAGCCTGAACACTGAAACAAAAGTGGAACAAAACGCAACAGTTCTGTCAGGCACTCACACCAAACAGAAAACAACTACCCACAAAACACAGGTGGGAAAAGGCTACCTAAGTATGGTTCTCAGTCAGAGACAACGATAGACAGCTGCCTCTGATTGAGAACCACACCCGGCCAAACACATAGAAATAGACAACATAGAACAAAAAACATAGAATGCCCACCCCAACTCACGCCCTGACCAACCAAAATAGAGACATAAAAAGGATCTCTAAGGTCAGGGCATGACAAATTGTCATACTCAAATCAAATGTTATTTGTCACATACGCCGAATACAACAGGTGTAGGACCTTTCCGTGAAATGCTTACTTTACAAGCCCTTAACCAACAATGCAGTTTTAGGAGAATAGAGTTAAGAAAATATTTACTAAATAAACTAAAGTCAAAAAATAAAATAAAAAAGTCAAAAAATAAAATTACAATAATGAGGCTGTATACAGGAAATACCAGTACCAATTCAATGTGCAGAGATACAGGTTAGTCGAGGAAATTTGTACATATATGTCACGACCTGAGATATCTCTGTTTTCTTTATATTTTGGTTAGGTCAAGGTGTGACTAGGGTGGGTACGTTAGTTTTTGAATTGTCTAGTTTTTTTTGTACGTCTAGGGTTTTTGTAGGTCTAGGTGATTTGTATGTCTATGGTGGCATGATATGGTTCCCAAACAGAGGCAGCCTGTTTATCGTTGTCTCTGATTGGGGATCATTTTTAGGTAGCCATTTTCCCTTTTGTGTTCGTGGGTTCTTGTCTATGTGTAGTTGCCTGTCAGCATTCATTTTGCGTTTCGTTTTGTAGTTTTGTTCAGTGTTCATTCAGTTAATTAAAAGAATGTACGCATACCACGCTGCGCCTTGGTCCGATTCATAAGATGAACGTGACAATGTAGGTAAAGTGACTGTATAGATAATAAACAGAGAGTAGCAGCAGTGTACATGTAGGTGGGGGTAAAGTGACTATGTATAGATAATAAACAGCGAGTAGCAGCAGTGTACATGTAGGTGTAGGTAGGGGTACAGTTAATATGCATAGATAATAAACATTTAGGTAAGGGTACAGTTAATATGCATAGATAATGAACAGAGAGTAGCAGCAGTGTACATGTAGGTAAGGGTAAAGTGACTGTATAGATAATAAACAGTGAGTAGCAGCAGTGTACATGTAGGTAGGGGTAAAGTGACTATGTATAGATAATAAACAGAGAGTAGCAGCAGTGTACATGTAGGTAGGGGTAAAGTGACTGCATAGATAATAAACATTTAGGTAAGGGTACAGTTAATATGCATAGATAATGAACAGAGAGTAGCAGCAGTGTACATGTAGGTAGGGGTAAAGTGACTGTATAGATAATGAACAGAGAGTAGCAGCAGTGTACATGTAGGTAGGGGTGAAGTGACTATGTATAGATAATAAACAGAGAGTAGCAGCAGTGTACATGTAGGTAGGGGTAAAGTGACTATGTATAGATAATAAACAGAGAGTAGCAGCAGTGTACATGTAGGTAGGGGTGAAGTGACTATGTATAGATAATAAACAGAGAGTAGCAGCAGTGTACATGTAGGTAGGGGTGAAGTGACTATGTATAGATAATAAACAGAGTAGCAGCAGTGTACATGTAGGT
The DNA here is from genome assembly GCF_016432855.1 of Salvelinus namaycush. Lineage (NCBI taxonomy): Eukaryota > Metazoa > Chordata > Actinopteri > Salmoniformes > Salmonidae > Salvelinus > Salvelinus namaycush. Next base: position 47,292,405 of record NC_052322.1, read on the forward strand.
AGGGGTAAAGTGACTGTATAGATAATAAACAGAGAGTAGCAGCAGTGTACATGTAGGTAGGGGTGAAGTGACTATGTATAGATAATAAACAGAGTAGCAGCAGTGTACATGTAGGTAGGGGTAAAGTGACTGTATAGATAATAAACAGAGAGTAGCAGCAGTGTACATGTAGGTAGGGGTAAAGTGACTATGTATAGATAATAAACAGAGAGTAGCAGCAGTGTACATGTAGGTAGGGGTAAAGTGACTATGTATAGATAATAAACAGAGAGTAGCAGCAGTGTACATGTAGGTAGGGGTAAAGTGACTGTATAGATAATAAACAGTGACTAGCAGCAGTGTACATGTAGGTAGGGGTGAAGTGACTATGTATAGATAATAAACAGTGACTAGCAGCAGTGTACATGTAGGTAGGGGTAAAGTGACTATGTATAGATAATAAACAGAGAGTAGCAGCAGTGTACATGTAGGTAGGGGTAAAGTGACTATGTATAGATAATAAACAGAGAGTAGCAGCAGTGTACATGTAGGTAGGGGTAAAGTGACTATACATAGATAATAAACAGAGAGTAGCAGCAGTGTACATGTAGGTAGGGGTGAAGTGACTATGTATAGATAATAAACAGAGAGTAGCAGCAGTGTACATGTAGGTAGGGGTAAAGTGACTATGCATAGATAATAAACAGAGAGTAGCAGCAGTGTACATGTAGGTAGGGGTGAAGTGACTATGTATAGATAATAAACAGTGAGTAGCAGCAGTGTACATGTAGGTAGGGGTGCAGTGACTATGTATAGATAATAAACAGAGAGTAGCAGCAGTGTACATGTAGGTAGGGGTGAAGTGACTATGTATAGATAATAAACAGAGAGTAGCAGCAGTGTACATGTAGGTAGGGGTAAAGTGACTATACATAGATAATAAACAGTGAGTAGCAGCAGTGTACATGTAGGTAAGGGTAAAGTGACTATGTATAGATAATAAACAGTGAGTAGCAGCAGTGGACATGTAGGTAGGGGTAATGTGACCATACATAGATAATAAACAGAGAGTAGCAGCAGTGTACATGTAGGTAGGGGTGAAGTGACTATGTATAGATAATAAACAGTGAGTAGCAGCAGTGTACATGTAGGTAGGGGTGAAGTGACTATGTATAGATAATAAACAGAGAGTAGCAGCAGTGTACATGTAGGTAGGGGTAATGTGACCATACATAGATAATAAACAGAGAGTAGCAGCAGTGGACATGTAGGTAGGGGTGAAGTGACTATGTATAGATAATAAACAGTGAGTAGCAGCAGTGGACATGTAGGTAGAGGTAAAGTGACTATGTATAGATAATAAACAGAGAGTAGCAGCAGTGTACATGTAGGTAGGGGTAAAGTGACTATGTACAGATAATAAACAGAGAGTAGCAGCAGTGTACATGTAGGTAGGGGTAAAGTGACTATGTATAGATAATAAACAGAGAGTAGCAGCAGTGTACATGCAGGTAGGGGTAAAGTGACTATGTATAGATAATAAACAGAGAGTAGCAGCAGTGGACATGTAGGTAGGGGTAAAGTGACTGCATAGATAATAAACAGTGAGTAGCAGCAGTGTACATGTAGGTAGGGGTAAAGTGACTATGCATAGATAATAAACAGTGAGTAGCAGCAGTGTACATGTAGGTAGGGGTAAAGTGACTATGCATAGATAATAAACAGTGAGTAGCAGCAGTGTACATGTAGGTAGGGGTAAAGTGACTATGTATAGATAATAAACATGTAGGTAAGGGTACAGTTAATATGCATAGATAATGAACAGAGAGTAGCAGCAGTGTACAAAGAAAAGGGGAGATGTCAATGTAAATAGTCTGGGTGGCCATTTGATTAATTGTTCAGCAGTCTTATGGCTTGGGGGTAGATTCTGTTAAGAAGCCTTTTGGACCTAGACTTGGCGCTCTGGTACTGCTTGCCGTGCGGTAGCCGAGAGAACAGTCTATGACTTGGGTGACTGGAGTCTTTCACAATTTTTTGGGCCTTCCTCTGACACCGCTTAGTTTATAGATCCTGGATGGCAGGAAGCTTGGCCCCAGTGATGTACTGGGCCGTACGCACCACCCTCTGTAGCGCCTTACGGTCAGATGCTGAGCAGTTGTCATAACAGGTGGTGATGCAACCGGTCAGAATACTCTCGATGGTACAGCTGTAGAACTTTTTGAGAATCTGGCCCTGTTACCATGCCAAATCTTTTCATGTCTCCTGACTGGGGGAAAAGGCATTGTCGTGCCTTCATGACTTTCTTGGTGTGTTTGAACCATGATAGTTTGTTGGCCCTCCTTTTCCTGTAGTCCACGATCAGCTCCTTTTGTCTTGATCACATTGAGGGAGAGGTTGTTGTCCCGGTACCAACCTGCCAGGTCTCTGACCTCCTCCCTATAGGCTGTCTCATCGTTGAGGGAGAGGTTGTTGTCCCGGCACCAACCTGCCAGGTCTCTGACCTCCTCCCTATAGGCTGTCTCATCGTTGTCGATGATCAGGCCTACCACCATTTTGTCGTCGGCAAACTTAATGATGGTGTTGGAGTGGTGCTTGGCCACACAGTCCTGGGTGAACAGGGCGTACAGGAGGGGACTAAGCACGCACCCCTGAGGGGCCCTGGTGTTGAGGATCAGTGTGGCAGATGTATTGTTGCCTACCCCTTACCACCTGGGGGCGGCCCATCAGGAAGTCCAGGATCCAGTTGCAGAGGGAGGTGTTTAGTCCCAGGGTCCTTAGCTTGGTGATAAGCTTTTTGGGCACTATGGTGTTGAATGCTGAGCTGTAGTGAATAAACAGCATTCTCACATAGGTGTTTATTTTGTCCAGGTGGAAAAGGAGTGTGGAGTGCGATTGAGATTGCGTCATCTGTGGATCTGTTGGGGTGGTATGCGAATTGGAGTGGGTCTAGGGTTTCCGGGATGATGGTGTTGATGTGAGCTATGACCAGCCTTTCATGGCTACAGATGTGAGTGCTACGGGGTGGTAGTCATTTAGGCAGTTTACCTGAGATTTCTTGGGCAAAGGGTCTGTATGGTGGTCTGCTTGAAACATGCAGACCAGTCTCAACTGTCAACAGTGACGAGGCGACTCCGGGATAATGGCCTTAGGGCCTTATACAGCTGGTTGAGTGCGGTCTTAGTGCCAGCGTCGGTTTGTGGTGGTAAATAGACGGCTACGAAAAATATAGATGAGAACTCTCTTGGTAGATAGTGTGGTCTACAGCTTATCATAAGGTACTCTACCTCAGGTGAGCAATACCTTGAGACTTCCTTAATATTAGACATCGCGCACCAGCTGTTATTGACAAATAGACACACAACCCCACCAGTGGAGAGGCAACTCGGCCTCTTCACTGTTGACCTTGAGACTGGTGTTTTGTGGGTACTATTTAATGAAGCTGCCACTTGAGGACTTGTGAGGCGTCTGTTTCTAAAACTAGACACTCTAATGTACTTGTCCTCTTGCTCCGTTGTGCACCGGGGCCTCCCACTCCTCTTTCTATTCTGGTTAGAGCCAGTTTGTGCTGTTCTGTGAATGGAGTAGCACACAGCGTTGAACGAGATCTTCAGTGTCTTGGCTATTTTTCGCATGGAATAGCCTCCATTTCACAGAACAAGAATAGACTGACGAGTTTCAGAAGAAAGTACTTTGTTTCTGGCCATTTTGAGCCTGTAGTCGAACCCACAAATGCTGATGCCCCGGATACTCAACTAGTCTAAAGAAGGCCAGTTTTATTGCTTCTTTAATCAGAACAATAGTTTTCAGCTGTGCTAACATGATTGCAAAAGGGTTTTCTAATGATCAATTAGCCTTTTAATATGATAAACTTGAATTAGCTAACACAACGTGCCATTGGAACACAGGAGTGATGGTTGCTGATAATGGGCCTCTGTACGCCTATGTAGATATTCCATTAAAAATCTGCCGTTTCCAGCTACAATAGTCATTTACAACATTAACCATGTCTACACTGTATTTCTGATCAATTTGATGTTATTTTAGTGTACAAATAAAATGTGCTTTTCTTTCAAATACAAGGACATTTCTAAGTGACCCCAAACTTTTGAACTGTAGTGTATGTGTCACGCCCTGATCTGTTTCACCTGTTCCTGTGATTGTCTCCACCCCCTCCAGGTGTCGCTTATTTTCCCCAGTGTATTTATCCCTGTGTTTCCTGTCTCTCTGTACCAGTGTATTTATCCCTGTGTTTCCTGTCTCTCTGTACCAGTGTATTTATCCCTGTGTTTCCTGTCTCTCTGTGCCAGTGTATTTATCCCTGTGTTTCCTGTCTCTCTGTACCAGTGTATTTATCCCTGTGTTTCCTGTCTCTCATGCCAGTGTATTTATCCCTGTGTTTCCTGTCTCTCTGTACCAGTGTATTTATCCCTGTGTTTCCTGTCTCTCTGTGCCAGTTCGTCTTGTATGCTAAATCAAGTCAACCAGCATATTTTCCCCATACTCGTTTTGCTATTCCCCCTTTTTTTGACCTCCCGGATTTGACCTTTGCCTATTTTTGGACTCTGTACCTACCTGCCTTGACCACGAGTCTGTCTGCCACTCTGTACCTCCTGGACTCTGATCTGGTTCTGACCTTGTTGCCTGTCCACGACCATTCTCTTGCCTATTCCCTTTGGATTATTAAACATTGTAAAACTCCAACAATCTGCCTCCTGTGTCTGCATCTGGGTCTCACCTTGTGCCTTGATAGTATGTATATACTGTATTTTATTTTATACCATCTACTGTATCTAGCCTATACCGGTCGGTCATCGCTCATCTATATATTTATATGTACATATTCTTATTCCATCCCTTTACTTAGACTTGTGTATATTAGGTAGATGTTGTGGAATTGTTAGGTTACTCGTTGGTTATTACTGCATTGTCGGAAACTAGAAGCACAAGCATTTCGCTACACTCACATGAACATCTGCTAACCATGTGTACGTGACCAATAAAATGTGATTTGATAACAGGGATGTGAACACATTTCTGTATTATTTTATTTCAGTTTATGAAACATGGGACCAACACTTTACATGTTGTGTTGATATTTTTTACTGTATTTGTGTTTGTGCTATTGACATTTGTCCATAGAATCAATGACCAAAAAATATATATTTTTGACATCCAGAAAATATGTATTTTCAACATTCATATCAGACGTCTCTTCGACGTCCGGAAAAATATGTATTCTGACCTTTCATTCAGCAACAGAAATACATGTCATGCCAACGTCTCTTCAACGTCATTTTGTTTACTGTGATAGGATAGGCTGTCGGAATGGGCATGGTGGAGTGTGGGGGCCTCTAATCACATGGAATGGTATGAGGTGTGTGTGTTTATGCTTTGTAAGGAAACTCCACCTCCCGCTAGTGGAAGTCCCTCTCTGCCACTGTTCAGGCTACTCACACACACAAACACATTGGGAGGAAGCCCCCCCATGATGCCAGTGAGATAATGTATTTTAGACAGTGTCCAAGGCTGTACTAATTCCTGTTCAGACCTGCTGTTTTCAACTCTCTAGAGACAGCAGGAGCAGTAGAGATACTCGTAATGATCGGCTATGAAAAGCCAACTGACATTTACTCCTGATGTGCTGACCTGTTGCACCCTCTACAACCGCTGTGATTATTATTATTTGACCCTGCTGGTAATCTATGAACATTTGAACATCTTGGCCATGTACTGTTATAATCTCCACCCGGCACAGCCAGAAGAGGACTGGCCACCCCTCATAGCCTGGTTCCTCTCTAGGTTTCTTCCTAGGTTCTGGCCTTTCTAGGGAGTTTTTCCTAGCCACCGTGCTTCTACACCTGCATTGCTTGCTGTTTGGGGTTTTAGGCTGGGTTTCTGTACAGCACTTTGAGATATCGGCTGATGTAACAAGGGCTTTATAAATAATTTTGATTGAAATTTGATACAGCAGCCCTATAGTAGCTAATACATCGTAGACTAAAGTTGGGGCAGCAGGTAGCCTAGTGGTTAGAGCGTTGGACTAGTAACCGAAAGGTTGCAAGATTGAGTCCCCGAGCTGACAAGGTAAAAATATGTCGTTCTGCCCCTGAACAAGGCAGTTAACCCACTGTTCCCCGGTAGGCCATCATTGAAAATAAGAATTTGTTCTTAACTGACTTGCCTAGTTAAAAAAATATATTAAAAAAATACGAGCCCAATAGTAGACCAAAATGTATTACATTTATCTAACTGTATTCGACTCCATTAAACAATCCGGTCAATCAATTGTTATGTGAACAGTTATTGGCATGTTGACATTTTTATTATGCCAACTTTTACTGTGGGGCATTTAAACAAAGGCTTGGGAACAATTACAGGCAGTCCTTTCAGACGGTCTCCAATGGCAGTTACTGTATTACACCACTAGATGGCATCGTTTTCAGATTCTTAATTACAAATTAGAACTTTGTTGTTGTTGGTGTGTGACAATTTCAAACACACACCCTAATCCACATGCGATTATAAAGGTTCAGAAGTATGAATGTGGGTAGTTCATATTATTTTGTCGGTGGTCACCACCCTCATCAAAGTTTCCACATTCCACATTGTAATAGACCGTGTGGTTTATAGAAGATGATAAAGAGTTGATAGGGAGGACAGATGTTACACTGAGAATGAACAAAGCTCTCTGTCTCAAAAGACAGTCCCCGGGGGGGGGGCGGATAAATTGAAATCAGACCCCCCTGTCTTTTTTGTCTTCTTTAGATAGCGTTCGTGTTTCACTCTCACAGAATACATTCGATATCCCACCGCAGCCCCCACCAAAAAATACAAAAACACAATACAAGGGAGCTTGAAGTTTTTATTTTAGGGATACAGAGCTTAACTGTAAAAGAAATGAAAACATGTTCTGAACTGAACTCATTGACACACACAAAGTGTATGGTGCTGTAGATTGGTATGCGGGTCAGGCATACGGCTTGATTGTACAAATAGTGTCCCTCCAATGGCCTTTACAACACAACCAAGTCTCCAGTACTGCCATCCTGGGCCCAGCATCATCGTGGAGTATCTGACGATAAGTCTTCTATTTAGTCATTGATTTTAGTTGTCTAAAGTTGTTTTTGTTTTAAGATGCATAGTGTTGGTGGTTTCTCACCTAAGTCAGCGGTTTTGAGAAGCTCTAAGGCTATTTTCACCCCCCTGCTTTTACTGACAAGGATCTGCACAGTTCTCTCTCTCTCTCCCCCGCTCTCTAATCCCTGATACAGTGGCAACAGTTCTCTCCCTCCCCCTCTCTAATCCCTGATACAGTGGAAACAGTTCTCTCTCCCCCCCTCTCTAATCCCTGATACAGTGGCAACAGTTCTCTCTCTCTCTCCCGCTCTCTAATCCCTGATACAGTGGCAACAGTTCTCTCTCTCTCTCTCTCTCCCGCTCTCTAATCCCTGATACAGTGGAAACAGTTCTCTCTCCCCCCCTCTCTATTCCCTGATACAGTGGCAACAGTTCTCTCTCTCCCCCGCTCTCTATTCCCTGATACAGTGGCAACAGTTATCTCTCTCTCTCCCGCTCTCTAATCCCTGATACAGTGGCAACAGTTCTCTCTCTCTCTCCCGCTCTCTAATCCCTGATACAGTGGAAACAGTTCTCTCCCTCCCCCTCTCTAATCCCTGATACAGTGGAAACAGTTCTCTCTCTCCCTCCCACTCTCTAATCCCTGATACAGTGGCAACAGTTCTCTCTCTCCCCCCCCCCCTCTCTAATCCCTGATACAGTGGAAACAGTTCTCTCTCTCTCTCCCGCTCTCTAATCCCTGATACAGTGGCAACAGTTCTCTCCCTCCCCCTCTCTAATCCCTGATACAGTGGAAACAGTTCTCTCTCTCTCTCCCGCTCTCTAATCCCTGATACAGTGGAAACAGTTCTCCCCCCCCCCCCTCTCTAATCCCTGATACAGTGGAAACAGTTATCCCCCCCCCCCCCTCTCTAATCCCTGATACAGTGGAAACAGTTCTCTCTCTCCCTCCCCCTCTCTAATCCCTGATACAGTGGCAACAGTTCTCTCTCTCCCGCTCTCTAATCCCTGATACAGTGGAAACAGTTCTCTCTCTCTCTCCCGCTCTCTAATCCCTGATACAGTGGCAACAGTTCTCTCTCTCTCTCCCGCTCTCTAATCCCTGATACAGTGGAAACAGTTCTCTCTCTCTCTCCCGCTCTCTAATCCCTGATACAGTGGAAACAGTTCTGTAGATGATATGTGAGCACAGAACAGTACAGTAAATGAACTCAGCTGAGATCTTACATGAATTATTAAAAAGGGACTGATTTGAGAAACAAAGAGGCATTATTCTCCCTGCCTCTCCTCTGTCTAGAGTCCTCTCTGTCGGAGAGGAGATGTCCTTGATTCCTAACACATGTACTGGAGCACATAAAACACTGGTTCACACACGTACACACACACACACACACACACACACACACACACACACACACACACACACACACACACACACACACACACACACACACACACACACACACTGATTCAAAAAAAAACAAGCGAACCACAGGCTAGGAGACACATCTGACCACAGGGTAGGAGACACATCTGACCACAGGGTAGGAGACACATCTGACCACAGGGTAGGAGACACATCTGACCACAGGGTAGGAGACACATCTGACCACAGGCTAGGAGACACATCTGACCACAGGCTAGGAGACACATCTGACCACAGGGTAGGAGACACATCTGACCACAGGGTAGGAGGAACATCTGACCACAGGCTAGGAGACACATCTGACCACAGGGTAGGAGACACATCTGACCACAGGCTAGGAGACACATCTGACCACAGGCTAGGAGACACATCTGACCACAGGGTAGGAGACACATCTGACCACAGGGTAGGAGACACATCTGACCACAGGCTAGGAGACACATCTGACCACAGGGTAGGAGACACATCTGACCACAGGCTAGGAGACACATCTGACCACAGGGTAGGAGACACAGCTGACCACAGGCTAGGAGACACATCTGACCACAGGCTAGGAGACACATCTGACCACAGGGTAGGAGACACATCTGACCACAGGGTAGGAGACACAGCTGACCACAGGCTAGGAGACACATCTGACCACAGGCTAGGAGACACAGCTGACCACAGGGTAGGAGACACATCTGACCACAGGGTAGGAGACACATCTGACCACAGGCTAGGAGACACATCTGACCACAGGGTAGGAGACACATCTGACCACAGGCTAGGAGACACATCTGACCACAGGGTAGGAGACACAGCTGACCACAGGCTAGGAGACACATCTGACCACAGGCTAGGAGACATATCTGACCACAGGGTAGGAGACACATCTGACCACAGGCTAGGAGACACATCTGACCACAGGGTAGGAGACACATCTGACCACAGGCTAGGAGACACATCTGACCACAGGCTAGGAGACACATCTGACCACAGGCTAGGAGACACATCTGACCACAGGGTAGGAGACACATCTGACCACAGGGTAGGAGACACATCTGACCACAGGCTAGGAGACACATCTGACCACAGGGTAGGAGACACATCTGACCACAGGGTAGGAGTCACATCTGACCACAGGCTAGGAGACACAGCAGACAAGTCAAAACATGTTTTTTTTAATGTTGCGTCCAGTTTTTAGTTGAGTTGCACTACAGAAGAAATCACTGAGTCAGCAGGCTACTTCGTGGATATCATTCCAATCTTGTCTAATAGTTCACGGGAAGTTAATGACTAGTAATGACTGTAACATAACGAGGAAGGAATGACTAGCTATAGCTTCCAATCAGAGGAAGAGAGTCAGTGGACTAAGGAAGTATATTTATCTATGAATGCTAATCTAAGGAAGTATATTTATCTATGACTGCTAACCTAAGGAAGTATATTTATCTATGAATGCTAATCTAAGGAAGTTTACAGTGCCTTGCAAAAGTATTCATCCCCCTTGGCATTTTTCCTATTTTGTTGCATTACAACCTGTAATTTAAATGCATTTTTATTTGGATTTCATGTAATGAACAAACACAAAATAGTCCAAATTGGTGAAGTGAAATGAAAAAAACAACTTCTTTCCAAAAATTAAAAAAAATGTAAAACTGAAAAGTGGTGATGAAGCCTCTAAATAAGATCTGGTGCAACCAATTACCTCCAGCAGTCACATAATTAGTTAAATAAAGTCCACCTGTGTGCAATCTAAGTGTCACATGATCTCAGTATATATACACCTGTTCTGAAATGCACCAGAGTCTGCAACACCACCAAGCAAGTGGCACCATGAAGACACCATGAAGACCAAGGAGCTCTCCAAACAGGTCAGGGACAAAGTTGTGGAGAAGTACAGATCAGGGTTGGGTTATAAAAAAACTTCAGAAACTTTGAACATCCCACGGAGCAGCATTTAAATCCATTATTAAAAGAATATGGCATCACAACAAACCTGCCAAGAGAGGGCTGGCCACCAAAACTCACAGACCACGCAAGGAGGGCATTAATTCATTAAATAAATCTTCTTAGGGATAGCCCCCTTTTTAAAATTTTCGCCTAAATGACATACCCAAATCTAACTGCCTGTAACTCAGGCCCTGAAGCAAGGATATGCATATTCTAGGTACCATTTGAAAGGAAACACTTTGCAGTTTGTGGCAATAGATCTGGTAGAAGAAAATACAAAGAAAAAAACAACAATTATTTTCCCTACCACCATCTTTGAAATGCAGCAGAAAGGTCCCTGTTCAAGCCATCACTCTGGATGTAATTCCGATGGTGTCCACAAGATGGCAGCACTGTATGTGCAAAGTTTCAGACGGATAACTTGAAGTATGAGCGTTCTCCGTGACATTTAGTGTGAAGTTACCCAGGTACATTTGTGCAAATCATGAAGCAGACATTTGCATTCATATTACATTTTTCTTCAAGAATATCGTCAAATCTGTATACTTGGACTTAGATTTAGCTTTTCCAGTATTAGTAGCCATAATATAAGTTCAACATTTGCAAAACAACCAGTTTTCATTACTTCATAACTCTGAATATTCTTATAATTTTTGTCCAAAAGGAAAAGGCATGCTGTCATACAAGGTTAGAAGCTACATTTTACGACAGATACATGGTTTCTGGATACTCCCGTAAAGCCCAGCTCATTGGCTATCTAGCTAGCTTTGTTTGACCCCGATTGGTGCTTATTTGACAAAGGTAGTCGTTCAAGTGGAGACCGCCAGCATCATCGGCGTGCCATGAAGGAGTCGCTCTCTGACAAAATATGGTGTCCTGTAGGATACACTACACCCCTAATGATATAGTGAAGTCTTGTTACATTCGAGGATCTTTGAGGAATAGATACGAACGTGATTTGACTCGTTGAAACAAGGTTAAGGGTAAGATTTTCACAGATTCCTTTCTTTGCAATTTGAATTAGTGGAAATACAAAATTGATAATGCGTGCTATATGGACCTTTTTAGGATATGAAAAATGATTTTATCTAACAAAACGCCACTTCTTGTTATCTCTGGGACCCTTTGGATGATAAATCAGAGCCAGATTTCAGAATGTAAGTACACATTTCACCTTCAGAGGTGAATTTATCAAACCTAGCGTGGTGAAAAAAGTGTTTTGTTGTTAGGGAGCTCTCTTCAAACAATAGCATGGCATTTTCTAAACAGACCTTATAAACACTTTGTATTTTTTTGTTTAACATAAGCCAGGCGCTGTTACCTCATATCGCAACGATAATACCTTGCATTACACCTGGGAAGAGAACATTTACATTTTCTCAGCTTGCCATTGGCTCAACCTACCCCATGTCCATTGGCTCAACCTACCCCATGTCCATTGGCTCAACCTACCCCATGTCCATTGGCTCAACCTACCCCATGTCCATTGGCTCAACCTACCCCATGTCCATTGGCTCAACCTACCCCATGTCCATTGGCTCAACCTACCCCATGTCCATTGGCTCAACCTACCCCATGTCCATTGGCTCAACCTACCTCATGTCCATTGGCTCAACCTACCCCATGCCCATTGGCTCAACCTACCTCATGTCCATTGGCTCAACCTACCTCATGTCCATTGGCTCAACCTACCTCATGTCCATTGGCTCAACCTACCCCATGTCCATTGGCTCAACCTACCCCATGTCCATTGGCTCAACCTACCTCATGTCCATTGGCTCAACCTACCCCATGCCCATTGGCTCAACCTACCTCATGTCCATTGGCTCAACCTACCTCATGTCCATTGGCTCAACCTACCTCATGTCCATTGGCTCAACCTACCCCATGTCCATTGGCTCAACCTACCCCATGTCCATTGGCTCAACCTACCCCATGTCCATTGGCTCAACCTCATTTGGACTATTTTAGCCTACACAGCTTACACGGATGCACTTTCATGTTAGGTTTAGGACTTCATACTGTAGCTTATAGAGACTCCAACTGATGTATAGAACAATCTTGAAATTATCTACTTTGGTTTAGATACAAGCAACATGAAACCTCTAACACAATAAATTAGTCATTTGACTTGGTGAAAAAATCTGTTTTATTTGGCCCTAACTTGCTAACCACTTTTTCCATGTGGTTTCTTCCTTCACAGACTCCATGAAATAATGACCTCTTCCTAAATATTTAGTCAAATTTAATCATTTTGTGTAGGTTTCCAAGAAAGAACTTACCCTACTCTCCCCTACAGGTAACATTTAAAAAAAAAAAAAAGTTTTCTCACCCGAGAATTGTTAGCTGGGTTTATCACGGACGTTTCAGCACTTCTGCTTCCTGATTATCTTGCTAGCGTAGTGTTCAGAATGTTTTATTTAGACTAGTATATAGCAGTGTACCAGAAAAAAACATGAAATACATATTTCTTTCAGAATGCCTCATTGTTCAAGACTGGTGCCATGTCATTGTTGTCTAGTGCGCTGCGTGTGTGTGTGTGTGTGTGTGTGTAGGATGGAGTGCTGAAAGGCCTGGCGGTCACACAGCAGACACGATGGCATTTTAATCTCTTCCATGTAAAGTGAAAATCATCCTCCCACCCCTCAGTCTCCTTTCTTCAGCCTCCCACCATCCCAGTCGCCTTCCTTCAGCCTCCCCACTAGCCCAGTCTCCTTTCTTAATTCTCCCACCACCCCAGTCTCCTTTCTTCATTCTCCCACCACCCCAGTCTCCTTTCTTCAGCCTCCCACCATCCCAGTCTCCTTTCTTCATTCTCCCACCACCCCAGTCTCCTTTCTTCAGCCTCCCACCACCCCAGTCTCCTTTCTTCATTCTCCCACCATCCCAGTCTCCTTTCTTCAGACTCCCACCATCCCAGTCTCCTTTCTTTAGCCTCCCACCATCCCAGTCTCCTTTCTTCAGCCTCCCACCATCCCAGTCTCCTTTCTTCAGCCTCCCACCATCCCAGTCTCCTTTCTTCAGCCTCCCACCATCCCAGTCGCCTTCCTTCATCCTCCCACCATCCCAGTCGCCTTCCTTCATCCTCCCACCATCCCAGTCTCCTTTCTTCAGCCTCCCACCATCCCAGTCGCCTTCCTTCATCCTCCCACCATCCCAGTCTCCTTTCTTCAGCCTCCCACCATCCCAGTCTCCTTTCTTCAGACTCCCACCATCCCAGTCTCCTTTCTTCAGTTTCCCAGACTCCCACCTCTCCCAGACTCCCACCATCCCAGTCTCCTTTCTTCAGTTTCCCAGACTCCCACCTCTCCCAGACTCCCACCACCCCAGTCTCCTTTCTTCAGCCTCCCACCCCTTCCTGTCTCCTTTCTTCAGACTCCCACCTCTCCCAGCCTCCCACCATCCCAGTCTCCTTTCTTCAGCCTCCCACCATCCCAGTCTCCTTTCTTAATTTCCCCACCATCCCAGTCTCCTTTCTTCAGTCTCCCACCATCCCAGTCTCCTTTCTTCAGCCTCCCACCATCCCAGTCTCCTTTCTTCAGCCTCCCACCATCCCAGTCTCCTTTCTTCAGCCTCCCACCATCCCAGTCTCCTTTCTTCAGCCTCCCACCATCCCAGTCTCCTTTCTTCAGCCTCCCACCATCCCAGTCTCCTTTCTTCAGCCTCCCACCATCCCAGTCTCCTTTCCTCAGCCTCCAACCATCCCAGTCTCCTTTCCTCAGCCTCCAACCATCCCAGTCTCCTTTCCTCAGCCTCCCACCATCCCAGTCTCCTTTCTTCAGCCTCCCACCATCCCAGTCTCCTTTCTTAATTTCCCCACCATCCCAGTCTCCTTTCTTCAGTCTCCCACCATCCCAGTCTCCTTTCTTCAGCCTCCCACCATCCCAGTCTCCTTTCTTCAGCCTCCCACCATCCCAGTCTCCTTTCTTCAGCCTCCCACCATCCCAGTCTCCTTTCTTCAGCCTCCCACCATCCCAGTCTCCTTTCTTCAGCCTCCCACCATCCCAGTCTCCTTTCTTCAGCCTCCCACCATCCCAGTCTCCTTTCCTCAGCCTCCAACCATCCCAGTCTCCTTTCCTCAGCCTCCAACCATCCCAGTCTCCTTTCCTCAGCCTCCAACCATCCCAGTCTCCTTTCTTCAGCCTCCCACCATCCCCGTCTCCTTTCTTAATTTCCCCACCATCCCAGTCTCCTTTCTTCAGCCTCCCACCATCCCAGTCTCCTTTCTTCAGCCTCCCACCATCCCAGTCTCCTTTCTTCAGCCTCCCACCATCCCAGTCTCCTTTCTTCAGCCTCCCACCATCCCAGTCTCCTTTCTTCAGCCTCCCACCATCCCAGTCTCCTTTCTTAATTTCCCCACCATCCCAGTCTCCTTTCTTTAGCCTCCCACCATCCCAGTCTCCTTTCTTTAGCCTCCCACCATCCCAGTCTCCTTTCTTCAGCCTCCCACCATCCCAGTCTCCTTTCTTTAGCCTCCCACCATCCCAGTCTCCTCACTGTGTGTGCCATCTTGTTCAAAAAGTTGACTGAGATTTTCCAAAAAGCACCTGGAAACACCTGGAAGATCATCAAGACTCCTGGAAGAATGTTCTATGGACAGATGAGAGTATAACTTTTAGGACGACATGGGTCCCATTATGTCTGGTGAAAACCAAACCCTGCATTCCACAGTAAGAACTCATACCAACAGGCAGCATGGTGGTGGTAGTGTGAGGGTTAGGGGTCAGCATGGTGGTGGTAGTGTGATGGTTAGGGGTCAGCATGGTGGTGGTAGTGTGAGGGTTAGGGGTCAGCATGGTGGTGGTAGTGTGATGGTTTGGGGTCAGCATGGTGGTGGTAGTGTGATGGTTAGGGGTCAGCATGGTGGTGGTAGTGTGATGGTTTGGGGTCAGCATGGTGGTGGTAGTGTGATGGTTTGGGGTCAGCATGGTGGTGGTGGTGTGATGGTTTGGGGTCAGCATGGTGGTGGTAGTGTGAGGGTTAGGGGTCAGCATGGTGGTGGTAGTGTGATGGTTAGGGGTCAGCATGGTGGTGGTAGTGTGAGGGTTAGGGGTCAGCATGGTGGTGGTGGTGTGATGGTTTGGGGTCAGCATGGTGGTGGTAGTGTGAGGGTTTGGGGTCAGCATGGTGGTGGTGGTGGTGTGATGGTTTGGGGTCAGCATGGTGGTGGTAGTGTGATGGTTTGGGGTCAGCATGGTGGTGGTAGTGTGATGGTTAGGGGTCAGCATGGTGGTGGTAGTGTGAGGGTTAGGGGTCAGCATGGTGGTGGTAGTGTGATGGTTTGGGGTCAGCATGGTGGTGGTAGTGTGATGGTTTGGGGTCAGCATGGTGGTGGTAGTGTGAGGGTTAGGGGTCAGCATGGTGGTGGTAGTGTGATGGTTTGGGGTCAGCATGGTGGTGGTGGTGTGAGGGTTAGGGGTCAGCATGGTGGTGGTAGTGTGAGGGTTAGGGGTCAGCATGGTGGTGGTAGTGTGATGGTTTGGGGTCAGCATGGTGGTGGTGGTGTGAGGGTTAGGGGTCAGCATGGTGGTGGTAGTGTGAGGGTTAGGGGTCAGCATGGTGGTGGTAGTGTGATGGTTTGGGGTCAGCATGGAGGTGGTGGTGTGAGGGTTAGGGGTCAGCATGGTGGTGGTAGTGTGATGGTTTGGGGTCAGCATGGTGGTGGTAGTGTGATGGTTTGGGGTCAGCATGGAGGTGGTGGTGTGAGGGTTAGGGGTCAGCATGGTGGTGGTAGTGTGATGGTTTGGGGTCAGCATGGTGGTGGTAGTGTGAGGGTTAGGGGTCAGCATGGTGGTGATGGTGTGAGGGTTAGGGGTCAGCATGGTGGTGGTGGTGTGAGGGTTAGGGGTCAGCATGGTGGTGGTAGTGTGAGGGTTAGGGGTCAGCATGGTGGTGGTGGTGTGAGGGTTAGGGGTCAGCATGGTGGTGGTAGTGTGAGGGTTAGGGGTCAGCATGGTGGTGGTAGTGTGATGGTTTGGGGTCAGCATGGAGGTGGTGGTGTGAGGGTTAGGGGTCAGCATGGTGGTGGTAGTGTGATGGTTTGGGGTCAGCATGGTGGTGGTAGTGTGATGGTTTGGGGTCAGCATGGAGGTGGTGGTGTGAGGGTTAGGGGTCAGCATGGTGGTGGTAGTGTGATGGTTTGGGGTCAGCATGGTGGTGGTAGTGTGAGGGTTAGGGGTCAGCATGGTGGTGATGGTGTGAGGGTTAGGGGTCAGCATGGTGGTGGTGGTGTGAGGGTTAGGGGTCAGCATGGTGGTGGTAGTGTGATGGTTTGGGGTCAGCATGGTGGTGGTAGTGTGATGGTTTGGGGTCAGCATGGTGGTGGTAGTGGGATGGTTTGGGGTCAGCATGGTGGTGGTAGTGTGATGGTTTGGGGTCAGCATGGTGGTGGTAGTGTGATGGTTTGGGGTCAGCATGGTGGTGGTAGTGTGATGGTTTGGGGTCAGCATGGTGGTGGTAGTGTGATGGTTAGGGGTCAGCATGGTGGTGGTAGTGTGATGGTTTGGGGTCCAGCATGGTGGTGGTAGTGTGATGGTTTGGGGTCAGCATGGTGGTGGTAGTGTGATGGTTTGGGGTCAGCATGGTGGTGGTAGTGTGATGGTTTGGGGTCAGCACGGTGGTGGTAGTGGGATGGTTTGGGGTCAGCATGGTGGTGGTAGTGTGATGGTTAGGGGTCAGCATGGTGGTGGTAGTGTGATGGTTTGGGGTCAGCATGGTGATGGTAGTGTGATGGTTTGGGGTCAGCATGGTGGTGGTAGTGTGATGGTTTGGGGTCAGCATGGTGGTGGTAGTGTGATGGTTTGGGGTCAGCATGGTGGTGGTACTATGATGATTTGGGGTCAGCATGGTGGTGGTAGTGTGATGGTTAGGGATTAGCATGGTGATGGTAGTGTGATGGTTTGGGGTCAGCATGGTGGTGGTGGTAGTGGGATGGTTTAGGGTCAGCATGGTGGTGGTAGTGTGATGGTTTGGGGTCAGCATGGTGGTGGTAGTGTGATGGTTTGGGGTCAGCATGGTGGTGGTAGTGAGATGGTTAGGGGTCAGCGTGGTGGTGGTAGTGTGATGGTTAGGGGTCAGCATGGTGGTGGTGGTGTGATGGTTTGGGTTCAGCATGGTGGTGGTAGTGTGATGGTTTGGGGTCAGCATGGTGGTGGTAGTGTGATGGTTTGGGGTCAGCATGGTGGTGGTAGTGTGATGGTTTGGGGTCAGCATGGTGGTGGTAGTGTGATGGTTTGGGGTCAGCATGGTGGTGGTAGTGTGATGGTTTGGGTTCAGCATGGTGGTGGTAGTGTGATGGTTTGGGGTCAGCATGGTGATGGTAGTGTGATGGTTTGGGGTCAGCATGGTGGTGGTAGTGTGATGGTTTGGGGTCAGCATGGTGGTGGTAGTGTGATGGTTTGGGGTCAGCATGGTGGTGGTGGTGTGATGGTTTGGGGTCAGCATGGTGGTGGTAGTGTGATGGTTTGGGGTCAGCATGGTGGTGGTAGTGTGATGGTTTGGGGTCAGCATGGTGGTGGTAGTGTGATGGTTTGGGGTCAGCATGGTGGTGGTAGTGTGATGGTTTGGGGTCAGCATGGTGGTGGTAGTGTGATGGTTTGGGGTCAGCATGGTGGTGGTAGTGTGATGGTTTGGGGTCAGCATGGTGGTGGTAGTGTGATGGTTTGGGGCCAGCATGGTGGTGGTAGTGTGATGGTTAGGGGTCAGCATGGTGGTGGTAGTGTGATGGTTTGGGGTCAGCATGGTGGTGGTAGTGTGATGGTTAGGGGTCAGCATGGTGGTGGTAGTGTGATGGTTTGGGGTCAGCATGGTGGTGGTAGTGTGATGGTTTGGGGTCAGCATGGTGGTGGTAGTGTGATGGTTAGGGGTCAGCATGGTGGTGGTAGTGTGATGGTTTGGGGTCAGCATGGTGGTGGTAGTGTGATGGTTAGGGGTCAGCATGGTGGTGGTAGTGTGATGGTTTGGGGTCAAACATGGTGGTGGTAGTGTGATGGTTTGGGGTCAGCATGGTGGTGATAGTGTGATGGTTTGGGGTCAGCATGGTGGTGGAGGTAGTGTGATGGTTAGGGGTCAGCATGGTGGTGGTAGTGTGATGGTTTGGGGTCAGCATGGTGGTGGTAGTGTGATGGTTAGGGGTCAGCATGGTGGTGGTAGTGTGATGGTTTGGGGTCAGCATGGTGGTGGTAGTGTGATGGTTTGGGGTCAGCATGGTGGTGGTAGTGTGATGGTTTGGGGTCCAGCATGGTGCATGGTGGTGGTAGTGTGATGGTTAGGGGTCAGCATGGTGGTGGTACTATGATGGTTTGGGGTCAAACATGGTGGTGGTACTGTGATGGTTTGGGGATACTTTGCTGCCTCGGGACCTGTACGACTTGCCTTAATAGAAGGAAACATGAATTCTGCTCTGTATCAGATAATTCTACAGGAGAATGTCAGGCCGTCCGTCTGTAAGCTGAAGCACAGCTGGGACATGCAGCAAGACAATGATCCAAAACACACAATCAAGTCTACATGAAAATGGCTAAAAAGCAACAAATGTAAAGTTTTGGAATGGTCTTGTCAAAGTCCAGACCTTATCCCAATTGAGATTTTGTGGCAGGACTTGAAATGAGCAGTTCATGCTTGAAAACCCTCAAATGTCGCTGAGTTACAGCAGTTCTGCATGGAAGAGAGGGTCAAAATTCCTCCACAGTGACGTGAGAGACTGATCAACAACTACAGGAAGTGGTTGGTTGGAGTCATTGCTGCTACAGTAAATTCCTCCACAGTGATGTGAGAGACTGATCAACAACTACAGGAAGTGTTTGGGTTGAGTCATTGCAGCTAAAGGTGACACAACCAGTTATGGAGTGTAAAGGGGGAATTATCTTTTCACTGAGCGGTTTCCTTCCTCTCTGGGAGCTGAGTTAGGAAGGACACTTGTATCTTTTCAGTGACTGTGTCACAAATATCACCGAAGGTGGCTCCCCTTCCCGTTCGGGTGGCGTTCGGCGGTCGTCGTCACCGGCCTACTAGCTGCCACAGATCCTTTTTTCCTTTTTCGTTTGGTTTTGTCTAATTCTTTTCACCTGTTTCTTGTTGGGGTGTTAGGGTGGTTGTTATTTAAGTTCGTTTAGCCCGCTTGTGTTTGAGCGGGCTTGTTTTCTGTATTGTGAGAGGTGTTCTTGTTTATTGGGTTTTTCGCTGTCCGGTTTGTTACCAAAGTGTACTTAGGTGGAGTGTATTACGCCTATGTTTGGCGTTACCTTTTGTACCTTTTTTGGTTGGACATTAAAGCGTGTTTTTCCCCATATCCTCTGCTCTCTGCGCCTGACTCCACACCCATTCACTCTTTGATCGTTACAGACTGGTTCTAATGATACACCATCCAAGGGTGTAATTAATGACTTGACCATGCTCACGATGTCTGCTTTTAAAAAAAAAAAAATATTTTGACCCATCTACCAATATGTGCCCTTCTTTTGTGAGGAATTGAAAAACCTCCTTGGTCTTTGTGGTTGAATCGGTTCTTGAAATTCACTACTCGATTTGAAGGACCTTACCTGATAAATGTATGTGTACAGAGATGGGGTAGTGTCACGCCCTGACCATAGTGAGCTATTTTTCTCTGTGTTGGTTGGGGCGTGATGGTGACTAGGGTGGGTCATCTAGGTGGTTTTTGTATGTCTATGTTGGCCTGATATCGTTCCCAATCAGAGACAGCTGTTTATCGTTGTCTCTGATTGTGGATCATATTTAGGTAGCCATTTTCCTTTTTGTGTTTGTGGGATCTTGACTATGTTTAGTTGCCTGTTCTGCACTATTTTGTAGAGCTTCATGTTTTGTTTGTGCTTTATTGTTTTGGTGAGTTTTCAGTTCATAAAAAATATGTGGAACTCTACTCACGCTGCGCCTTGGTCTCACTCATACGACGATCGTGACAGGTAGTCATTTTAAAAAATCATGTTAACCAAGATTATTTAACACAGAATTAGTCAATGCAACATATTAAAAGATTTGTGAAGCACATTTTTACTCCTGAACTTTAGGCGTGTCATAACAAAGGGGTTGAATAGTTATTGACTCAAGACATTTCAGCTTTATCATCGTGAGCTACTTTTGACCAGGGATCATAGGGAATAGGAGAGCTATACTCTCTTATAAGGGCACAAGGCGAGACCCAGATGCAGACACGGGAGGCAGATGGTTTGAGTCTTGATATTTATTAAACAATCGTGGTCGTGGACAGGCAAAAGGTCAAAACCAGTTCAGACTCCAGGACGTACAGAGTGGCAGACAGGCTCGAGGTCAAGGCAGACAGAATGGTCAGGCAGGCGAGTCCAGAAAACAGGCAAGGGTCAAAACCAGGGAGATGAGCAAAAGAGAATAGAAGCAGGAGTACGGGACAAACGCTGGTTGACTTGAAAACATACAGGGCGAACTGGCACAGAGAGACAGGAAACACACTTTTCTGCTCTTTTGCACACCAGTATCTCTTCTTGCACATGATCATCTGATGATTTATCACTCCAGTGTTAATCTGCTAAATTGTAATTATTCGATTTATTGCCTACCTCCTCATGCCTTTTGCACACATTGTATATAGATTCTCTTTTTTTCTACCATGTTATTGACTTGTTTATTGTTTACTCCATGTGTAACTCTGTGTTGTTGTCTGTTCACACTGCTATGCTTTATCTTGGCCAGGTCGCAGTTGCAAATGAGAACTTGTTCTCAACTAGCCTACCTGGTTAAATAAAGATGAAAAAAAAATATATACACCAGGGATAATAAGCGACACCTGGAGGGGGTGGAGACAATCACAAGACAGGTGAAACAGATAAGGGCGTGACACTCTCTAGGGAATAGGATGCCTCAGTGGAGATATACTCTCTAGGGAATAGGATGCCTCAGTAGAGATATACTCTCTAGGGAATAGGATGCCTCAGTAGAGATATACTCTCTAGGGAATAGGATGCCTCAGTGGAGATATACTCTCTAGGGAATAGGATGCCTCAGTGGAGATATACTCTCTAGGGAATAGGATGCCTCAGTAGAGATATACTCTCTAGGGAATAGGATGCCTCAGTAGAGATATACTCTCTAGGGAATAGGATGCCTCAGTAGAGATATACTGTTCTCTCTTATTTCAGGGGACACTTACAGCATTGACACCACAGTGGTTAAAGAGGAATTAAAATCGAATGAAATCAAATGTTATTTGTCAAATGCGCCGAATACAACAGCTGTAGACCTTTCTGTGAAATGTTAACTTATAAGCCCTTAACCAACAATGTCGTTCAAGAAATAGAGTTAAAAAAATATTTACTAAATAAATTAAAGTACTTTTAAAAAAATTTTTTTTTTAAGTGACACAATAAAATAACAATGACGGGGCTAGATTCAGGGATGTAATTTGTACATTTAGGTAAGGGTAAAGTTAATATGCATAGATAATAAACAGCGAGTAGCATCAGTGTAAAAACAAACGGAGAGAGGGGTGTCAATGTAAATTGTCCGGGTGGCCATTTGATTAATTGTTCAGCAGTCTTATGGCTTAAAGAGCCTTTTGGTCTTAGACTTGGTGCTCCGGTACCTCTTGCCGTGCGGTAGCAGAGAGAACAGTCTATGACTTGGGTGACTGGAGTCGTTGACAATTTTTGGGGCTTTCCTCTGACACCACCTACTATAGAGGTCCTGGATGGCAGGAAGCTTGGCCCCAGTGATGTACTGGTCCGTACTCATTACCCTCTGTAGCACCTTAGTCTCAGATGTCGAGCAGATAACATACCAGGCGGTGATGCAACCGGTCAGGATGCTCTCGATGGTGCTACTGAATAACTTTTTGAGGATCTGGGGACCCATGACAAATCTTTTCAGTCTCCTGAGGGGGAAAAGGTGTTGTCCTTCCCTCTTTATGACTCTCTTGCTGTGTTTGGACCGTGATAGTTTGTTGGTGATGTGAACACTAAGGAACTTGAAACTCTCAACCTTCTCCACTGCAGCCCCGTCGATGTTAATGGGGCCCTGTTTCGGTCTGCCTTTTCCTGTAGTCCACAATCATCTTCTTTGTCTTGCTCACATTGAGGGAGAGGTTGTTGTCCTGGTACCACACTGCCAGGTCTCTGACCTCCTCCCTATAGGCTGTCCCATCGTTGTCGGTGATCAGGCCTACCACTGTTGTGTCGTCAGCAAACTTAATGATGGTGTTGGAGTCGTGTTTGGCCATGCAGTCGTGGGTGAACAGGGAGTACAGGCTAACCGACATGAGTGCTACGGGGCGGTAATCATTTAGGCAGGTTACCTTCCCTTCCTTGGGCACAGGGACTGTGGTGGTCTGTTTGAAACATGTTGGTATTACAGACTCTGTCAGGGAGAGGTTGAAAATGTCAGTGAAGACACTTGCCAGTTGGTCCTGGTAATCTGTCTGGCCCTGCGGCTTTGTGAGAGAGAAAAAGAGGGAAAGGTATTTATGGGGGTCATAAACCTCACCCAACAGGGCAACGTCATGACAATGGGAACGTTGCAGCAACATTGGTGTCCAGTTCTCTGTGAGATAGGAGACTATTCCATCAATATGTTCTGTGTTCTAAGAAAATAAGATATTTATGTTCTAGCCACGTTAAATGAGAATATTTAATATCATAATGACATTCATTATATTCTTATATATTATATTCTTATATATTCTTATATATTTCTAAGAACGTGAACGCAGGCTGACTCCTCTAAAGAGTCTCAGACCACCAGCACCAATGACAAACACCAAAACCACTGTCCCAATAAGGAACATCTCCAGGGAATGTGCTTATTAGTCCCTGTCCTGAATAACCCCTAACCCCTCCTCCCCAGTATAGTTAGGCCCTGTCCTGAATAACCCCTAACCCCTCCTCCCCAGTATAGTTAGGCCCTGTCCTGAATAACCCCTAACCCCTCCTCCCCAGTATAGTTAGGCCCTGTCCTGAATAACTCCTAACCTCTCCTCCCCAGTATAGTTAGGTCCTGTCCTGAATAACCCCTCCTCCCCAGTATAGTTAGGCCCTGAATAACCCCTAACCCCTCCTCCCCAGTATAGTTAGGCCCTGTCCTGAATAACCCCTAACCCCTCCTCCCCAGTATAGTTAGGCCCTGTCCTGAATAACCTCTAACCCCTCCTCCCCAGTATAGTTAGGTCCTGTCCTGAATAACTCCTAACCCCTCCTCCCCAGTATAGTTAGGTCCTGTCCTGAATAACTCCTAACCCCTCCTCCCCAGTATAGTTAGGCCCTGTCCTGAATAACCCCTCCTCCCCAGTATAGTTAGGCCCTGTCCTGAATAACCCCTAACCCCTCCTCCCCAGTATAGTTAGGCCCTGTCCTGAATAACCCCTCCTCCCCAGTATAGTTAGGCCCTGTCCTGAATAACCCCTAACCCCTCCTCCCCAGTATAGTTAGGCCCTGTCCTGAATAACCCCTCCTCCCCAGTATAGTTAGGCCCTGTCCTGAATAACCCCTAACCCCTCCTCCCCAGTATAGTTAGGCCCTGTCCTGAATAACCCCTCCTCCCCAGTATAGTTAGGTCCTGTCCTGAATAACTCCTAACCCCTCCTCCCCAGTATAGTTAGGTCCTGTCCTGAATAACTCCTAACCCCTCCTCCCCAGTATAGTTAGGCCCTGTCCTGAATAACCCCTCCTCCCCAGTATAGTTAGGCCCTGTCCTGAATAACCCCTAACCCCTCCTCCCCAGTATAGTTAGGCCCTGTCCTGAATAACCCCTCCTCCCCAGTATAGTTAGGCCCTGTCCTGAATAACCCCTAACCCCTCCTCCCCAGTATAGTTAGGCCCTGTCCTGAATAACCCCTCCTCCCCAGTATAGTTAGGCCCTGTCCTGAATAACCCCTAACCCCTCCTCCCCAGTATAGTTAGGCCCTGTCCTGAATAACCCCTCCTCCCCAGTATAGTTAGGTCCTGTCCTGAATAACCCCTCCTCCCCAGTATAGTTAGGTCCTGTCCTGAATAACCCCTAACCCCTCCTCCCCAGTATAGTTAGGCCCTGTCCTGAATAACCTCTCCTCCCCAGTATAGTTAGGCCCTGTCCTGAATAACCCCTAACCCCTCCTCCCCAGTATAGTTAGGTCCTGTCCTGAATAACCCCTAACCCCTCCTCCCCAGTATAGTTATGCCCTGCCCTGAATAACCCCTAACCCCTCCTCCCCAGTATAGTTAGGCCCTGTCCTGAATAACCCCTAACCCCTCCTCCCCAGTATAGTTAGGCCCTGTCCTGAATAACCCCTAACCCCTCCTCCCCAGTATAGTTAGGCCCTGTCCTGAATAACCCCTAACCCCTCCTCCCCAGTATAGTTAGGTCCTGTCCTGAATAACCCCTCCTCCCCAGTATAGTTAGGCCCTGTCCTGAATAACTCCTAACCCCTCCTCCCCAGTATAGTTAGGTCCTGTCCTGAATAACCCCTAACCCCTCCTCCCCAGTATAGTTAGGTCCTGTCCTGAATAACCCCTAACCCCTCCTCCCCAGTATAGTTAGTCCCTGTCCTGAATAACCCCTAACCCCTCCTCCCCAGTATAGTTAGGTCCTGTCCTGAATAACCCCCAACCCCTCCTCCCCAGTATAGTTAGGTCCTGTCCTGAATAACCCCTCCTCCCCAGTATAGTTAGGTCCTGTCCTGAATAACCCCTAACCCCTCCTCCCCAGTATAGTTAGGCCCTGTCCTGAATAACCCCTAACCTCTCCTCCCCAGTATAGTTAGGTCCTGTCCTGAATAACCCCTAACCCCTCCTCCCCAGTATAGTTAGGCCCTGAATAACCCCTAACCCCTCCTCCCCAGTATAGTTAGACCCTGTCCTGAATAACCCCTAACCCCTCCTCCCCAGTATAGTTAGGCCCTGTCCTGAATAACCCCTAACCCCTCCTCCCCAGTATAGTTAGGCCCTGTCCTGAATAACTCATAACCCCTCCTCCCCAGTATAGTTAGGCCCTGTCCTGAATAACCCCTAACCCCTCCTCCCCAGTATAGTTAGGTCCTGTCCTGAATAACCCCTAACCCCTCCTCCCCAGTATAGTTAGGCCCTGTCCTGAATAACCCCTAACCCCTCCTCCCCAGTATAGTTAGGCCCTGTCCTGAATAACCCCTCCTCCCCAGTATAGTTAGGCCCTGTCCTGAATAACCCCTAACCCCTCCTCCCCAGTATAGTTAGGTCCTGTCCTGAATAACCCCTAACCCCTCCTCCCCAGTATAGTTAGGCCCTGTCCTGAATAACCCCTCCTCCCCAGTATAGTTAGGCCCTGTCCTGAATAACCCCTAACCCCTCCTCCCCAGTATAGTTAGGCCCTGTCCTGAATAACCCCTAACCCCTTCTCCCCAGTATAGTTAGGCCCTGTCCTGAATAACCCCTAACCCCTCCTCCCCAGTATAGTTAGGCCCTGTCCTGAATAACTCCTAACCCCTCCTCCCCAGTATAGTTAGGCCCTGTCCTGAATAACCCCTAACCCCTCCTCCTCAGTATAGTTAGGCCCTGTCCTGAATAACCCCTAACCCCTCCTCCCCAGTATAGTTAGGCCCTGTCCTGAATAACCCCTAACCCCTCCTCCCCAGTATAGTTAGGTCCTGTCCTGAATAACTCCTAACCCCTCCTCCCCAGTATAGTTAGGTCCTGTCCTGAATAACCCCTAACCCCTCCACCCCAGTATAGTTAGGCCCTGTCCTGAATAACCCCTAACCCCTCCTCCCCAGTATAGTTAGGTCCTGTCCTGAATAACCCCTAACCCCTCCTCCCCAGTATAGTTAGGCCCTGTCCTGAATAACTCCTAACCCCTCCTCCCCAGTATAGTTAGGCCCTGTCCTGAATAACCCCTCCTCCCCAGTATAGTTAGGTCCTGTCCTGAATAACTCCTAACCCCTCCTCCCCAGTATAGTTAGGCCCTGTCCTGAATAACCCCTAACCCCTCCTCCCCAGTATAGTTAGACCCTGTCCTGAATAACCCCTAACCCCTCCTCCCCAGTATAGTTAGACCCTGTCCTGAATAACCCCTAACCCCTCCTCCCCAGTATAGTTAGGCCCTGTCCTGAATAACCCCTAACCCCTCCTCCCCAGTATAGTTAGGCCCTGTCCTGAATAACCCCTAACCCCTCCTCCCCAGTATAGTTAGGCCCTGTCCTGAATAACCCCTAACCCCTCCTCCCCAGTATAGTTAGGCCCTGTCCTGAATAACCCCTAACCCCTCCTCCCCAGTATAGTTAGGCCCTGTCCTGAATAACCCCTAACCCCTCCTCCCCAGTATAGTTAGGCCCTGTCCTGAATAACCCCTCCTCCCCAATATAGTTAGGCCCTGAATAACCCCTCCTCCCCAGTATAGTTAGACCCTGTCCTGAATAACCCCTAACCCCTCCTCCCCAGTATAGTTAGGCCCTGTCCTGAATAACCCCTAACCCCTCCTCCCCAGTATAGTTAGGCCCTGTCCTGAATAACCCCTAACCCCTCCTCCCCAGTATAGTTAGGCCCTGTCCTGAATAACCCCTCCTCCCCAGTATAGTTAGGTCCTGTCCTGAATAACCCCTCCTCCCCAGTATAGTTAGGCCCTGTCCTGAATAACCCCTAACCCCTCCTCCCCAGTATAGTTAGGTCCTGTCCTGAATAACCCCTCCTCCCCAGTATAGTTAGGTCCTGTCCTGAATAACCCCTAACCCCTCCTCCCCAGTATAGTTAGGTCCTGTCCTGAATAACCCCTAACCCCTCCTCCCCAGTATAGTTAGGTCCTGTCCTGAATAACCCCTAACCCCTCCTCCCCAGTATAGTTAGGCCCTGTCCTGAATAACCCCTAACCCCTCCTCCCCAGTATAGTTAGGCCCTGTCCTGAATAACCCCTAACCCCTCCTCCCCAGTATAGTTAGGTCCTGTCCTGAATAACCCCTAACCCCTCCTCCCCAGTATAGTTAGGTCCTGTCCTGAATAACCCCTCCTCCCCAGTATAGTTAGGCCCTGTCCTGAATAACCCCTAACCCCTCCTCCCCAGTATAGTTAGACCCTGTCCTGAATAACCCCTAACCCCTCCTCCCCAGTATAGTTAGACCCTGTCCTGAATAACCCCTAACCCCTCCTCCCCAGTATAGTTAGACCCTGTCCTGAATAACCCCTAACCCCTCCTCCCCAGTATAGTTAGGCCCTGTCCTGAATAACCCCTAACCCCTCCTCCCCAGTATAGTTAGGTCCTGTCCTGAAGAAACCCCTAACCCCTCCTCCCCAGTATAGTTAGGTCCTGTCCTGAAGAAACCCCTAACCCCTCCTCCCCAGTATAGTTAGGCCCTGTCCTGAATAACCCCTAACCCCTCCTCCCCAGTATAGTTAGGCCCTGTCCTGAATAACCCCTAACCCCTCCTCCCCAGTATAGTTAGGTCCTGTCCTGAATAACCCCTAACCCCTCCTCCCCAGTATAGTTAGGCCCTGTCCTGAATAACCCCTAACCCCTCCTCCCCAGTATAGTTAGGCCCTGTCCTAAATAACCCCTCCTCCCCAGTATAGTTAGGCCCTGTCCTGAATAACCCCTCCTCCCCAGTATAGTTAGGCCCTGTCCTGAATAACCCCTAACCCCTCCTCCCCAGTATAGTTAGACCCTGTCCTGAATAACCCCTAACCCCTCCTCCCCAGTATAGTTAGGCCCTGTCCTGAATAACCCCTAACCCCTCCTCCCCAGTATAGTTAGGCCCTGTCCTGAATAACCCCTAACCTCTCCTCCCCAGTATAGTTAGGCCCTGTCCTGAATAACCCCTAACCCCTCCTCCCCAGTATAGTTAGGCCCTGTCCTGAATAACCCCTAACCCCTCCTCCCCAGTATAGTTAGGCCCTGTCCTGAATAACCCCTAACCCCTCCTCCCCAGTATAGTTAGGCCCTGTCCTGAATAACCCCTAACCCCTCCTCCCCAGTATAGTTAGGCCCTGTCCTGAATAACCTCTAACCCCTCCTCCCCAGTATAGTTAGGCCCTGTCCTGAATAACCCCTCCTCCCCAGTATAGTTAGGCCCTGTCCTGAATAACCCCTCCTCCCCAGTATAGTTAGGCCCTGTCCTGAATAACCCCTAACCCCTCCTCCCCAGTATAGTTAGGCCCTGTCCTGAATAACCCCTAACCCCTCCTCCCCAGTATAGTTAGGCCCTGTCCTGAATAACCTCTAACCCCTCCTCCCCAGTATAGTTAGGCCCTGTCCTGAATAACCCCTCCTCCCCAGTATAGTTAGGCCCTGTCCTGAATAACCCCTCCTCCCCAGTATAGTTAGGCCCTGTCCTGAATAAACCTGTGAATGTCACGGTGGTGTAGCAGGAAGACCGAAGTACCGGGATGGTCACGGTGGAGTAGAAGGAAGACCGGAGTACCGGTATGGTCACGGTGGAGTAGAAGGAAGACCGGAGTACCGGGATGGTCACGGTGGAGTAGCAGGAAGACCGTAGTACCGGGATGGTCACGGTGGAGTAGCAGGAAGACCGTAGTACCGGGATGGTCACGGTGGAGTAGCAGGAAGACCGGAGTACCGGGATGGTCACGGTGGTGTAGCAGGAAGACCGTAGTACCGGGATGGTCACGGTGGAGTAGCAGGAAGACCGGAGTACCGGGATGGTCACGGTGGAGTAGCAGGAAGACCGGAGTACCGGGATGGTCACGGTGGAGTAGCAGGAAGACCGTAGTACCGGGATGGTCACGGTGGAGTAGAAGGAAAATTGGAGTACCGGGATGGTCACGGTGGAGTAGCAGGAAGATTGGAGTACCGGGATGGTCACGGTGGAGTAGAAGGAAGACCGGGGTACCGGGATGGTCACGGTGGTGTAGCAGGAAGACCGGAGTACCGGGATGGTCACGGTGGAGTAGCAGGAAGATTGGAGTACCGGGATGGTCACGGTGGAGTAGCAGGAAGATTGGAGTACCGGGATGGTCACGGTGGAGTAGCAGGAAGATTGGAGTACCGGGATGGTCACGGTGGAGTAGCAGGAAGATTGGAGTACCGGGATGGTCACGGTGGAGTAGAAGGAAGACCGGAGTACCGGGATGGTCACGGTGGTGTAGCAGGAAGATTGGAGAACCGGGATGGTCAAGGTGGAGTAGCAGGAAGATTGGAGTACCGGGATGGTCACGGTGGAGTAGCAGGAAGATTGGAGTACCGGGATGGTCACGGTGGAGTAGAAGGAAGAACGGAGTACCGGGATGGTCACGGTGGAGTAGCAGGAAGATTGGAGTACCGGGATGGTCACGGTGGAGTAGAAGGAAGAACGGAGTACCGGGATGGTCACGGTGGAGTAGCAGGAAGACCGGAGTACAGGGATGGTCACGGTGGAGTAGCAGGAAGATTGGAGAACCGGGATGGTCACGGTGGAGTAGCAGGAAGATTGGAGTACCGGGAACATAGCAGTTGTGAGTTCAAAACCCAGGTCAGTACATGTTGAATAATAATTACTGTATAAATAAACATGCACCATGCAATCATGTATGTTGAATATGTGAGTTGAAAACGCTATGCTAATAGCACTGTGGTGTATCCGTAACCTTGCCAACCAACAGACAAAGAGCCTTGATTGGCCCTTGCAACACTAACAAGACGTGATGCGTAACGATTTATTTTCTTTTTACACATGAATGTTCTTGCAACGTTCCCATGAAACGTGTCTAGAACATTAACATCTTACATTCTGAGAACATGGCAGCCATGTTCTGTTTATGTTTTGGTTGGACGTTGATGGAATATTCTCTTATTAAAGGGAAATGTTCTCCTAACTTCAAGAACAAAACATTCTAAATGGGTTCTCAGAATTTTTTTTTTTTTTCTAACATAAATCAAATGTTCCCATAACTAACTGAAAGCAGGTGACTTCCTTGCCATTTGAACAGAACCACTGCCTAAGACCCAAACAGGATTGTTTTCAGACACATACAGTCAAAGTTCCCAAAAATCCAAACGACGAAAAAAAAACATTCTCGGAGATCCGGGTACATGGTGCAACAAAAACCCGGGTTTATTCTTCTTATATCTATCAAAAGGTATTCTCCAATCAACTTAAAGCATAGATTACTTGACATGCGAAATACATCATATGGTTTGAATGTCTGTACTTCCACATCAAGCTAGGACTCTTCCCCCCTAAGGCCCAACTTCCTGCCTTTTATCCAATCACAAACAGACTTACCACAGTACAATGGATGGGCAAGAGGGGGGGCCAAAAACTACGTTACAC